>NC_140974.1:30342063-30372063 GCF_056783735.1 Eptatretus burgeri | reverse complement strand
CAGCTTGCTGGGATAATTTAGCCATTCGAATATCCAACGTTGGAGTGGCGACCCGTCCAGGATTGTGTCCCATAGCCAAGGAGACTGCACAGAGTATGGTCCCAATGGATGTGTATATATATATATATATATATATATATATATATATATATATATATATATATATATATATATATATATATATATATATATATATCATACCATATTTCATATGTTGTTTGTGAACGTAAAGGTGTTGACTCCAAGACGTGTGCTCCGCGTGTTCGTGGGAACGTTACATGTGCGACCAAGCGCTCATCCTGCACATGGCGCTCCCCTTCGGCACAGCGCTAATTAGACGTGTTGCCAAGGCGCAAACGCGTCACCGTGCGGTGCTAATCTGCCTGGGAAGGGGTTAACAATTGGCGACGGAGCAATGGCGAAGGAGAAACCCAAGGCTGAGCAGAATAAAAGTGGTGGCGATGGCAGAGACGGACGTGGAGTCTGTGCAAAAGAGCGTGAGCTCTACCTTGTCGCAGGGACTGCGCAATACCCCATCGCGATGGCGAACGAAATCCGAAGGAAAATTGTCACATCTCATCGCATTCCGGATGCTTCTTCCCCCAGCCATTTTTTTTTATTCTCACTTTTACTACAAAGTGGATGGAGAGCAACAGTTTCTTCAACAGTCAAGAGTCGTGCTGTTTCCTTTGGCAGTTCAAACAGCGTTTGGTGTGCGTGTAAAAGTGGGGGAAATAAAAATAAAGGATCATCGCTTGGAGAGCATTCCAATATGCGCACATCCAACATTACATCGCCAGACGAGCCCATTGCATCCCATGCAACCACGTTTAAAATGTTATGATATATGGCGAGGGCACTAATTAATTTTTACGACAAGTGCGCACCACGTTGACACTCTTTGCTCGCATGGACGTCCCATACAGACGCCGCAACAAGGAGAGCTCGATCCCTATGGCAATTGGTGATAATTAGAATACCCCCTATTTATAGCATTTGTACACATTCACCATTAATGTGAAAGTGCCAAAAGAAATGACTGTGACTTGTTCCCTTTAGATTATAAGATGGACTTTGCGAGTAATCCATTTGCCTTTCTAATAAAACACCACTTCCAATTTCCTCTTGCGGATTCCTTTTTATTCGTTCCAGACGGAGGTACCCCCCACCCCTCCCCTTCTTCTCCCTTCCTCACCACTCTTGCCAAGATACTTTGGGTGCCACTGTTTCTGGACACGAGGCGGAATCATCAGGCACTGCAATTCAGGCACTTGGTTGAGAGTCCCCCTCTAGTGGTCAGACCGAGCGAGCTCTCTTCCAGGGGGTCTTCAGGTGCTACGCAACATCAGGGGTCGCATTGATGGGCAGACGATGGTGAGGACTGTGCACTTGCGGAAGGCGTGTCCGACTCCCCGACATGGACCCGTCAAATCGATGCCGAGGAGCTGCCGAGTCGGCGATTTCCCAAGGACAGAGCTTGGCACGGATCCTCTGCCGCCGTTGAAGTGCAGTCTCGCAGGCCTTCGGTATGAACAGTTGGGTTGCCCATTTCACCGAAGGCAGAGAAAGTGTCGGAGACTAATTTAGTGCGTGGCTACCCACCCCACCGTCAAACGCACCACCTCGAGGCATGCGTGCGCCATTTGCCAGCTGTGGTGCGGAGATTGCAAAAGTCGGGCAATCAGATATAGGAGGTAAATTGCTGCCATTTTCATCGATGTCCGCTCCGTGAAACGTCCTCGCTCGCATACGCGGCTCAAAGCCCCGAATCCTCGACAGTGCAGTCGCGTGTTGGACAATCACTGACCGGTGGATGGTTTTATTGATATACAGGTATGGCTATCTCTGAGAGTACAGGAGGCCTTTTTTGATCACCATGAACAGCTCAAAGTTCGTGCACAGTTCTCGGGTACAATCAATCGGGTGGGGGGTCAGGGGAGGAGGGATGTTCAAACTGTGCCCCAAGCTCCCCCTTCAAATTTTTTGTATTTTTTCAGATGCATTCTCTGCTCGCATCCTTGTCTCTCCTCCTCAGATCCACCCCCGCCCCCAACACATCCACTCATCTCCTGCTGGACTCTGCAACGCTTTGATCTCCTTTATTGAGACATTTTTCTGCGCCACTTCCGCCAGTGAAAATAAGGCCGACTGATCCGCAGCCATTTCCGCCGGCAGAGAATGGCCGCGTGGTCCCACAAGAGAAGCCCGGACGCTTCCCACCATTGAAAAGCGCCTCTTGGGTACACGGGTGAACCTCGCCAATTGGGAGAACAAAACAGGCCTCAAACTTAAAGACGTTGATCCGAGTGTCCATAAACAACAAAGCCAAAGGCCTTTTCAAACAGATCGTTAAGCGTAAACATTTTCGGAACTCAAGTTCGTGCGATGAATATGGACCTCACATTGATCCGTAAAAACATGAAGGTTTTCAATGCAACTGCACATTGTATAAGATCCATCCACACCCATGATCTTTCCTACCCCCACCTCTTTCATCGTCTACACTTTTTCCTTCCTGATAGTTTGCTTCTCTTTCCACCTTGTCCACCCCATGCGTCCTCCCATACCCCTCATTCTTCCCCACATCCCATATTTCTCCAAGTCTCCCTCAATTTTATCCTTTAGCCATGCTGTTCATGTGCCACCTCCTCTTTCTGCTGTTCCTTTTGTTCTGTGCTGTCCTGATCTACTCTATGTTCTAGCTCCTCCACGAGCCTCGACATGACAAACAACAAAGTACACATTGTACTCATCAAAAATGGCAATGAAACGAAATGAAAACGTGGTGTCACAATACAATGGTTTCCATTTTCCAAACACGGATCGTGTTCATAAACCAATTCAAGTTTATTTTTTTTGTGTTTTTATTTTACAAGAACAACAGAGCCAACACAACTGTCTCTTGATGACTGGGAAGAAGATAACCAACAGGTACATACACTTACCTCGAATCTGTCTAGCATGAGTTCAACTCTCGACCTAGCTATAAACTGTCATCCCGGTGTTTTACAAGTCGGGAGATTCATCAGTGGGTGTGCCGATTCTAGGATGGATGTTAAATGAACATCCCGTCTGCCGACATTCATTAGTGGATGTTAAAGATCTCACTATGGACCTTGTGAAGAGTCGGCAAGCTATCACCGACATCCTTAACAAATTACAAATTCCTGCCCTTAAGTATGTGGGCACTGCATCAGCAACACAGCTGCGTCACCAGCAAATGTTATCCAGAAGCATGTGCTGCATTTGAAAGAAGTATCGTTCAGTTTGCATGAGAGCATTAAAGTGTTACCCTCCTATCCTGTAAGTCCTGTGATTATTCCTGAAAACAGGAATATGCTGTTTCCATGCTGTTATGCTCATGTACTGTAATGTCCTATTGAATCTACATGCGTGACAAGTGTGGGCACAATTGTAAAGACATGCTGAAATTACCTACAAGAGTTGATTAGTAATTGGACTAATAAATAAATTGAAAATAAAATAAAAGGTTCAACACTCAAGGGAGGAGAAATATTTAACTTCACATGGAATTCCAAGAGATTTTCAGACATTTTATTCATCGATTTTTCTTTCGGCCAGGCTGCAGACTATCTGATCATTTCATGTTTCCTGCAGCAGTTTCATACAAGGAACACTCAAAATATTCTAAAAACGACATACTCACACTAGTCCTGGACACTCCAAGGTTTTTATATTTTCAATATACAAGTCAATATTATTAAATAATCCAGATAAATACATATGTAGCTTGTATATTGATCACACACACACACACACACACACACACACACACACACACACACACACACACACACACACACACACACACACACACACACACACACACACACACACACACACACACACACATACTGCAATTTGTACCACTCTTTCTCTGCTATTGTCATTTATCATTAAATTATCCAATTATTTTCATTATATTTTTTCTACAATTGCATTTTGAAGGAATCTAGTTTTTTCCCCCTCTGTTTTTGTAGTGTGTGTGTGTGTGTGTGTGTGTGTGTGTGTGTGTGTGTGTGTGTGTGTGTGTGTGTGTGTGTGTGTGTGTGTGTGTGTTATTTATATATGTGGAGCTTTGTTCTTGAGGAAGTTTATGAAGCAGAAACAAAATGTCGCTGAAGCTAAATCTGCTCTTTCTTAGTCGTTTCAATCTGTTGGAATGAGGTTTATTTCTATCGGGTGTCTCAATAATATGTACACAGACTTTATAATATTAAAAAAAGACAGAGACAGAGAAAGAGGGGGGGGGGGGAGGAGAGAGACAGAGAGCGAGACAGAGAGCAAGACAGACAGAGACAGAGACAGAGAGCAAGAGAGACAGAGAGAGACACGTTGAGTGTTAATCATGCTTAACAGATGATGTCAGCATTTGGTGGAATTATTTCACATTATAAGTCAACTGTTACTCATCAGGAAGTGAAGGATTCCAATATAGGATCGCTTTCAATATATAAAGTATGTATACATTTTATTGAGACACTGTATTTGTTGGATGGCTTTGCCTTTTCTACTGAATGATAGATATTATCCTAACCGCTTGAACACAAGGTCCAAAAAAAAAAAATATATATATATATATATATATATATATATATATATATATATATATATATATATATATATATATATATATATATATATATATATATATATATATATATACAACACACATTTGAATGACATTTTACACTTTTTTAGAATATTTTGACGACTGCAAGTTTCCTATTCACAGAAAATTTTCGGTTCTATAGATAGAGACGCGTTTCACTAAAAGGTTCCACTTAGGAATCTGTAAAGTTGGTAAATGACCCATCGACTTGATAACCAGTGATAATGGGGACAACAACAGGGGAAAGGGTTGCAGGTCATGAAAGAGGCGCGTGTTGGGGTGAAGGGGGAGAGATGTGGGCCGGGAAAAGGCCGCCGGCCCTGTCCTTCCTTGGCCGGGCCCAAGAGGCTCGAGGTCACGGGCATTCCATAAAGGAGAGAAAGGCTTTTTAGCCTCATGTCTGTGTGTTGAAGCTCAAGAGACAAACACAGGAAGCAAAAGTCACCTCCCCCCTCCCCTCCCCCATGTCTACCCTGCAATTACACTGGGTCACCAAGTGCACCATATCGTTGGGTTAAAACGTTTAATGCACAATCGCTGTGAAAGGCTCGCAGTAACGTTTTGGCGATTATGCTCTTACGAGCGCCATTTTCCGTTGGGACCAGTTTTTTTTAATGTGTAGATTTTTCTGCAGTCTGTGTGTGTGCATTCAAGAATAATTTCAAGCCTCAATCATACACCTTTTCCTTTTGTTCAAATCAACTGCACTTTGTGATACATATATACCTTAAAGCATGATACTTAATTTA
This sequence comes from Eptatretus burgeri, assembly GCF_056783735.1. Taxonomy (NCBI): domain Eukaryota; kingdom Metazoa; phylum Chordata; class Myxini; order Myxiniformes; family Myxinidae; genus Eptatretus; species Eptatretus burgeri. Next base: position 30,366,681 of record NC_140974.1, on the reverse strand, counting down.
CTCATATCAGATACATCTTGTGATGCAGATACACCATCCACTCATATCACATGCCCAAACAACTTGCAGCATGAGAAACATTGGGATGTAATCGATATTTCAAAATTTGTACAGAGTATGTTGTGTGGGCATCACAAGATGCAGGTGATGTGAGTACAAAGTATTGTGCTGTAAGGTTATATACACCACAAAATGCATGTTATTTGAATGAAAGGTAAAGGTGTATGATTAAGGCGAGAAAGGATTCTTTATTGCACCGCCACACAAACTGCAAGATAATCTACACATTGCAATATATATATATATATATATATAAAATAGCAAGAGTGTCTCTCTGTCTGTCTGTCTGTCTGTCTGTCTGTCTGTCTGTCCATCTGTCCGTCTGTCCGTCCGTCCCCAAACAACTCCCTCAGTTTTGGGGCTATCCCCGTCAAACCATCTGTGGAACGTTTTGGGGTCCCGGCGGATGTCCTAAGCTGGGTAGGAGGTTTCATACATACCTCAATACTATTATGATTTTGAGTTTCGATCTGGATGAAGCTGCTCCCAATCCAGAAGTAAACACAATCACGGGTTCGGCAGAAACATTCGCTGGTTTGATATCTCAATACAATTGTGATTTTGAGTTTCCACCTGCCAACCCCAGTTTTATCCATTCTAAGGTGGGTGAGAGGTTTCATAAATACCTCAAAATACAATTGTGATATTAATTTTTGATCTGTACGAAGGGTTTTTGTTTCCACCCTTTCTCGCCATGAGATTAGTTTGTATTGGGTGCCATGTAAGAACGGCGTCTGTATTCGTTTACCTTTTGTATTTTGTGATATTATAAATGGTATAGTATTAATTTATGATTGGAAAGATACTGTTTAAAATGAAAATAAAGAGATCGAGTTTAAAGCATTAAATTGGACATGGTGAAGCGATTCAAGCATTTGGTGGGTATTGCCCACGCACTCAGGCTTCCTCCCTCAAGTGTTCAGACAAAATTACTGCAAACGCCACTAAAATATACCTGACTGCACCAAACTAAAGTATCTCATCATCCCAGAAACTGCTCCACTCCCATTCACAACTCCCAGGCCTGGACACTTGCTGTGTGCTGCAGATTTTGGTGAGTACCATAAGCATTTACTTAAAGAGCAGGTTGCGGGTCACCAAACATGTTCTGAAAATTTATCAATATGATATGTGCATTAAATAGTTCGATGCAAACGATTGTGGTTGCCTAACTATTGGGAAAATTAGTGAAATTTAACTCTGAAGTTGTTATTTCTCGAGGCTGTTGAAAAAAAAACAGCCGCGTGCCCATATATGGATGGTGACGTCACGTTCTCCAAAACAAAGTGGATGCTCACTCGCTCATGAAGAAGTGTACAGTTCAGCAGGCCGTTATTTCACTTTTTTGAGCTTGCAACTGTCTATATTATCCTTTATTATTTTGAATTATTGTAGAACAAAAGTTATTTGGATATTTGTACATCATGCCTCGTACATGTGTAGTCATGTTTTGCGAAAAATCGCTGGAAAACGGGTAATCGCTCCCACCGATTCCCGAAGGAATCAAACATTCGCTAGCAGTGGATAAGATTTGTACAAACAAAATGGGTGAATTTTCCCCCAAAGAAAACAGGTAAAGAGGACCCTTTGGATAGACTTGTCATTTGTGGTGACCATTTCACAGCCGAGGATTACAAAGGCATACACACATCTGATCACCACTCTGTGAATATAAGTTGTTGGTTGACAAGTTCTCCAGATACTGCTTTGTCACAGAATCAATTGCTGAGTTTAAGTGAGAAAAACCTTGAAACGTATTCTTAAAGAGTACATGGAAAAACACATAAATAAACTTTCTGCAAAACACAAGCATGAAAAAATTTCTCAACAAATCAACTTATTGTTGATTAAATTACTTTAACAGCATCAGCAAATTGGGCCATTTCATTTCAATTGTAAAAAATTGATCAATTTTCCACTTTTTTTTCGAAATTTGGTATAATATTTCCCAATGAGGCTAAACATGTTTTGGTATTTATATGCCAAAACAGTCTCTTGAAAGTTGGGGTTTGTTCTCACTGTTCACTTTCGCTGGGGTCAAGCTCAGCTGTCAGAAAGACTTCAACGCCAAGGCTGCGGTGTATAATATATTTGGGTCCATTATTGATTCATTCTATTTCTGACTCTTGAGTGACTGGAGGGTTAAAAATTATTATATCAAGTCACAGACGAATCAAACTTTACATTATTTTATGCAACGAACAAGAAAATAAAAATCTACAAACCAATCTGTCTGGTGGAGTCTGTCAGTGTGAACTGCCGGGCAGTCAGTCCTGCCACTTGTACACAAATAGGCCGTTTTCTGGCACTTGCAAGTGGCTCAAATTTATATGGCTCAGGGTCAGAAACTCCATAGTATAAATTCCCATCATCTTCCGACTTGTCCTCGGCAATATCGGAATGAAAACACTCAATTTCATTGCCGGTCAAATCACTCTGATTCGCTTCTCGCCATTGTTCACACGCTGTTTCCGAATGTTCATGAAATTTCTGGAGAACGTGACATCATAGCATCTTCGGTAAATTCCGGTCTGTTTTTCGATCATTGACAAAAGTTTTGACTTAAAAGTTTATTTTAGCATATTTTGAGTTTCAAATGTAAGATTATAATTGCCCAACGATTATTATTAATGCGATTACAACCTTCGAATCACGCGAAGTCATCAGCGACCCAAAACCTGCTCTTTAAAACCATCCATAATTTATTCATGTAAACATTTATTTCCTATGTTCTTTATTGATTTTAGTTATAATGTCTTTAGTATTTATTTACAGTCACTATATTTAACATTTATATCTGTACTTTGGTCAGAGTTATGTTCGGAGTAGAAATTTCCACCCAGGAACACATCTTCAATTTATAACATTATGCTAGTGCAAAAATAGTGTTCTATTTATATTTTTTCAAGAACATTACATTCTCGAGTGTAAATCAAGGAGACCCTGTGTGAGAGTGTGTGTACATATATATATATATATATATATATATATATATATATATATATATATATATATATATATATTTTTTTTTTTTTTTTCAAGAAGATGGCGCTTAAAACCAAAAGTAAAAAATATCAACTTCGCTAATGTTAGCAATAAGCAGGAGCAGACCCGGTCTCAGGCAACGTTTCACCAGCTTCACAGCCGGTTTCCTCAGGCCAATAGACCCCGAACCTTGGCACGTACATGGTTTTTATTTCGATGTGATTGCTCATTTCCGGTCATGTGCTGGTGCCCGAGGTCAAATGAGGGAGTGTTTTATTAAATTTATTTTACAAACTGCAAGCAAAATAAATGTCAAATCATATCATCGATGGGCTGCTCTGCTCTTTTTTTGTTTATACTTACACGTGGTCTGGTGTTGTATGTGTGCGGGTGAGCATGTGTTTGCGTTTGTTGTTTTTTTGTGTTTCTGGGGCACATACATGGCTGGTTTCCTGTTCGGGTTGGACAAGGGTTGTGACAAGGGTTGAGGTGTGGGTTGCATGAATGTTGGGGTTCCCATTGGGTGTTGTACACATTGGATGTGGTGTTGGGATTGAGTGTTGTTTGTTGCTCACCTTATCCAGCTGTTTGCACCGTCCAGTTTTCACCATTTGCATCAGAGGTGTGTATTGTGTGGGTGTGTCCACCGTCTCGCCAGTTCGGCCACCCTACCGGCTCTTCATGTGGCATGCTACTCATACCAACCAGTGTTACTTTTTGGATGTTGTGCTAATGACATGGTGTGTATGTGAGTAACAAGTGCGTAACAGGCTGCTAAAGAGATAGCCATTCTGTCTGATCTGGGTTCAATTCCTGAACCGACAATAAATGCTGTTCCTAAGATAAATCGTCCTTGGAGCCTCACTGTTCCAAGGCGGTAGATCCAAACAAGCCACATCCAGCTGAATGTCTTTGTCACTCTTCATAGGCGGCATCCCTTGGCGGTGTATTTCACCAACAGGGCGACAGAATAATGAATCAGCTAATTAAATGATTGTTTCTTAATTTTTTTGACTACTTTTTGCAATATCAAATGTATTTCAATGATTTGTTTTTTTTCTCATGTAGGGCCTTATATTTGTGTTCAAGTTGTCAGTACAAAACAATCATATCTGGGTATTCCAAAACTATAGAGAGTAGATACAGGGAAAATATGCATTAATTAAAAGATATTCTATGTTTACAACTTCCTACCACTGTACACCATCATCCATAAACAAAAAAAAATCAAGACACTTTTCAAATCATTCCACCATAATACCAAGAGACACCAACGAGCGTTTGTACCTGTGCAAGATCAAGTGACGTTCACACGAGTCTCTATTAGCGTGAGCAAAGTTCGACAGGCCATATTTTATTTGTGGATATTTGGGGGCTGTTTTATGAATTTTACTGCAATCTTGGCTGCGAGTTAGATCAGTATCCAAAATTCCAACTTTCTAACCCATCGATAAAGTAATAATTATTTATACAGGCGAGTTAGTGAGTGATGAGAAAGAGCTTTTCCGATACTGTATCTATATATACGAATAAAAGGCAATGTGTGCGTGTGTGCGCGTGTATCTCCTCCATAACTCCAAAAACATAAAGCCGAGCAGCTTGAAACTTTGCGTGCATACCGAGAAAACTCCAAGGAAGTGTAAGAGTGAAAATTGGGTGTTTGGGTAAATTTAAACACCCCTTTTGAAGATAATTAACGGCCTTATTTAATATTAACCTTCATCAGGTGACCCTCGGCCACCTCGCTGTCTGGGGTCTTAAGGCATTTCCTGGGTAACCTCGTTGGGGTCTGAAGCCAACATGTTTTTTTGGCCTGATGAACCATGCTCTGATTTGGAACAGGCCGCAATGATTTCTTTATGATAAAGTTTTTTTTTTTTTTTTTCCACTTTCCTCACTCATATTATCGAATGCCTATTCATCATAGCCACAAATTGCTGGGTATATTGCTGTGCTTATACACACCTGGAGACCCCAGCATTTGTGGCTTTATTTAATTTGCGAATATGAATAACCAAGAGAATCTCAAACTAAGGATCATTAAAAAAGGTAAGCTCGAGATTTGAAAATACCAGCAATTCCGACTCCGAAAAAGTGTTGATTTGTCCAATTCGGACATTGCACAGGCGTTTTGGGGTGCATCGTTGTATCGACAGCAATTCGTGATCACTTTCCAAGCCAAGCATTCCGTTGGAATGCTTGCTTAAGCCACTTACGAAGCTGCACAGTTCAGTTCATGTCCTGAGCGAGATGTGCAGTCGACAGTTACTACAAGGTAGAGGTACATATACAGCACACACGGCCATGGTACATATGGGTAGATTTGGATCTGTACGGACTCTCTGCGGGTGTGTGGACATGCCATGCCTGATAAGGGTGCCATGGTGGCAAAGCTTCATCCCGTATCTTATGGAGGTTCTTTAAGGTTTTCCTTTGTGAGTTTCAAAGCAAAATATATTTGAAAAAATCCCAATTTCTGAGCCGTTTGCCATATGAACGTCTTTTCTAAATTCCCGAGTCAATTTTTTTTTCGACCCGTCACACACAGCTGTTTATAAAGATTAATGTTTGTGAACATCTCCCTGAAATGTGTATATAAATGTAATGTTGTTTTTCGGTGAAAACTACTCAAGGTTTCTGAGTTGTATACAGTACGTACTACTATAGTTGGTAATCACATTGACTCCAACCTGCCGATTCCCAAAAAATTGCAGATATCGGCCAAGCGCACGTGCGTGGTGTGTGTGTGTGTGTGTGTGTGTGTGTGTGTGTGTGTGTGTGTGTGTGTGTGTGTGTGTGTGTGTGTATCTACATATGCAGGTTTCAGAATGTGGAATGGATTCAGAATCCTCCTGTGGTGGGCTCAAAGTATCCACCTTCATTTCAGTAAGGGGTCACGATTCATGGACCAAGCTGTGAAGTTTTCTGTTCTCAAAATTGTGCTGAGGGCTCCCTTCAGGATTGTCGCTGAGTCCCGGATAGCTTCCAACTGTAGTTCGTTTGTAATAATATTCCCAGAGATGGCTTTTCGCTCACCTGTAAAATAGCTCCAGGGAGCTCATGGGATGACGCGTTGTCTATCCATCCACAAATACTTGCAACTTCTTCTCAGCAACTACACCTACGATTTCAATGAAATTTGACCACAACCTTTATCACCCATGATGGCAGAAAAAAAAAACGAAGCCTGAATGGGTCTTCAGATAGAGTTTATGGGGAGTTGGGGGGGAGTGGGGGGAGGAGTGGGTTACCTCCCCAAAGAGGTATTTGCTTTCTTCGCAAAAGGTACAAAAAATTCCGTTGAAACTTCATGACTACCTTAATCACCCAGGACATACCAAAATTTGATCATAACATGACAAAAATCTTGTTCAAAGGGTATTTAAGGGGGATTTCCCCCCTAAAATAAGTATTTGTTTTCTTCTCCAAAACCACACATACAATTCCGATTAAACTTGACCACCATCTTCAGCACCTATGACTTACGAAAGTTTGTTCATGATATTTTAAGAAATTGGGGTCTCAGGGGTTTCACGGAGGGGGGGTGGGGTTGCCCCCCAAAATATGTTTTTGCTTTCTTTTCTGAAACCGCACACACAATTTCAATGAAACTTGACCACAACCTTAATCACGCGTGATGTACCAAGTTTTGTTCATGACTAAAAAAAAAAAATGCAGAGGTATTTACTTTCTTCTCCATTTTATATTTTGTGGGTCATCCATGCTTACCAGTGTTTGCCTGGATATCTTATGCAGCCATGTTTAATATCTCTGTGAGGTTCTTTCACATCACTCCAGTAGCTCAAACTATCATTGGTACAACTTTAGCATTCTTCAGCTTCCAGAATCTTTTCACTTAATTCTTGAGGTCTTGGTGTTTGGTCATTTTCTTGATTTCTACATAGTTTAGTCCAAAATCACTGGTATTAACACCTCAATCGGCATTGCCTTCTTCTCTTTATTGTACCCAACTATGATATCTGGGCACAATGCTTTGTTTTTGATGTTCAGGCTCGATGGGATCATTAGGTCATAGATGAGCGGTAGGTACTTCGATGTTTACAGTGATTACTTTTGGTTCAAAACCAACAAATTTTCTGGAACTGGGATGTCAAAGTTTTTGCAGATGTGTCAGCAGATTACTTTACAAACTCTGTTGTGTATACAGATGTTCTGGAATGAGTTTATTGTGTATGTGTATGTGTATGTGTATGTGGTGATTAAGCATAACATATCATTCTCTTTACTAACCCCACCTCCACCCCTCACCTTTCGCTCTTCTGTTTTTTTTTATTCTTTCACTCTCACTCTCATGGCAAGGTTTGGTGAGGCATAGCTCACCCCAACAACCCCCCTTCCTCACTCTTCTCCCCTTCCAAGCTTCCCTCCCTCCTGCCTCCTCTCTCTCTCTCCTCTCTCTCCTCTCTTCCCCTCCTCTCTCAACCGCCCTCCTTAATAGCCTGTCAGCGAAGCGACGGGTTGTATTTGCTAGTATCTAATATAGAAAAGCTCTTTCTAAACAGGGACTGACTGCATGACTGACTCACTGAAATAAATGTTTAGCACCATCTCGGTGGTATAGAAAGCTGAAATTTTGCATATTGCTGCAAGTCAAAGCCAATATCCCGGAAAAAAAATTACAAAACTGTCGGAAATTGTTTGTCAACGAAAATATCTGTGAATAAGAGTCAGCTGGTGCAGGCCCTGTCTGCTCACTGCTGGTAGAGAGTCGAGCTGACACTGGTGCTTGTTGATAGGCAATGGTACCAAGTGCACTGTCTCTTGTTTTCTAACTTTTGCCATGTTTACATTAAAAATTATTGGAGCTGTAAACTTTTCAACAAAGAGCTCATTCTAATCACCAATTGTTGATTTACTTGAGTTACTTAGCTGTTTGCAGAATGGAAGCACAATGGGCTTTCAAAACAGTCGAAGGAGATGGGACTTTATACATTAGAAAGAAAGCAATTACAAGTGATTCCTCTGTCTGTCTCTGATGTGTGATGTGCTCAAGTGTTGATATGTTTTAAAACATTATTACTAAGAGGCATGTATATCATTATAACCGAGTCATCATGAATATAGATCCCTCTCACAATCCACATCATCAAATATCTATTTTATCTCATCTATCCTCTTTGGGCCAAGTGGCCCATAAGGCTGCAGTGCATACTCTCGTCTTCCCTGTTTCTGGCTGTCGGTCTGGCTTCATCCCATCATCACCATTCTGTCTCTTTTCTTTCAAAATCCACTGTTCTCCCCCAGGTTTTTTGAGGACGTCCCACTTTCCTTCTTCCTTCAGGCATCCATGACTCTGCTGTCATCTTTCATTCTCAACACGTGCCCAATCCATTTCCATTTCCTGGTCTTCACTTAATCACATTGGTTCTCTTGAGTATTTCTTCATTTGATATGATGTATGAACATCTTATTTTTAATATCCTATGCAGACATTTGAATATAAATATGTCAAGTTTCCGATTGTCCCCTTCGTTTATCTTCCAAGCCTCACATCCAAAGAATAGTACTGATTTGACAAGTGAGTTAAACAGTTTTAATTGGGTTTTCAATGCATAAATGCTTGAACTCCATAATTACTTGAGTTTCATAAAGAACACCATAGCTTCACAAATTCTGTTCCTCATATCTTCTTCCCCTCCTCCTTGTTTGTTGACGATGGCCCCGAGATTGGTGTACTTATCAACTTCATTTATATGCAGGTCTCCAATTTTAATTCAGTTGCTTTTACTATTTATCCTTAAAACTTGTTTTCTTATTGTTTATTTTCAGTCTGGTTTTTGATGAAAATCGATTCATTTTTGTTACTTTCATTTGCATATGTTGGTAGCTCGATGACAAAACAGCAATGTTGAAAGCAAAGTTGAAGTCCTCGCATTAAGTTGAAAACTTTCACCAAATACCTGTGTTGTTAACATCTGTTGTCTATCTTATTATCCAGTCTACTACAAGCAAGAATATAAAACCAGACATTACCTCTCCTTGCTTCACTCCTGTTTTTTTTTTTTTTACCATGAACCACTGATTCCTCTCCCTCCTTTCACACTGCACATTCTCCATCCTCAAATAAGATCTGCACCATTCTGATAATTTTGCTAGGGATTCCATAACGAGCCATGATCTTCCAAAGGCTTTTTCAAAGTCCAGAAAAGTAATGTATAGAGTTGCCTGCCACTCTGCTCAATTATGTTGTGCAAAATAAAGATTTTCTCAACTGTGTTTCTACCTCTTCTGAAGCCTGCTTGCTCATCCCTCAACTTGTAGTCAACTCTATCTCAAATTCTGTCAGCACTCTTCTAAATACTTTACTTGGAATGGATGTTAAATCAATTCCTCTCCAATTTCCACATTCCGTAAGATTGCTTTTCCTTGGTATGCTGGCCTGTGCAACATCAAATATATAAAGCTAATATTTATTGTCTGCAGGTATGATGCAACAGAGTAGTTGCTTGCACCGATTGTAAATATATAATACACCAGGACCCTGACATTCGCGGGGGATACGTTTCAGGAAAACCCCACGAATGTTGAAACCGTGAATGTCAGGGCATTGTTTTAATTGGGAAAAAGGGGGGATCGGTTTTTTATGATTAATTTTTTTTTTATATACACTTCATGACTGGTCTCCTATTATCCACCACCACTGACATCCAGCCTGGGAATTCTTCAGCAGAAACCTGCTCTCTCTTATGCACAGATTCATCCCATCTCATCTTCAATTAACTTACCCATCCTCCAACTCTTGGTGTTCTGAATCCTGTGGTGAGGCAGTTGCTTCAAAACAATTTGCATTCTCCTCCTGGAAGGAAAATCTGACCAAAAGCAACCTTAAATCGTTCCACAAGGCCCACAAGTGTGTGTCCATCATCAGGAGAGCCAGAAAACAATATCTGTCCAATGTCAAGAATTAGCTTTCAAACTTGTCTCCCTCCTCTAAAACATGGTGACACCTTATCAAGTGCATCTCATTCTTGCTCCCCTTCCATCTCTTCAAATGGCATCACAAGGGGGATGCCCACTTGGCATCTGGCTATATAATTGCTCGAGGCCAACTTTGAAATGTGGCTTACCCAGGAGAAATCATGGCTGAAAGTGAGACCCAAGACCTTTAGTTACTGAACCTCTTTGAGATGGTCAGTGAGAAAGTAAATTGGAGGGTTTACCTGATGTTCCTTTTGGAGAGAGAATGAGTGTGAGATTTGTCTGGATTGAAAGAAATATTCCAAGTGTTTGATCTGTTTGTGATTTCTTTTTCAAGGTCTGAAGAGAAGGAAGAGGCTGCTGCTTGTCTGTCAGAAGGATAATATATGTTGCCACAGAAAGTGGAATCATCAACAAAGAGATAAAGAGGAATTTTCAGAGATTCAGAGAGATCATTGATGAAGATTAGAAATAATATGAGGCCTAGAACACTGGCTTGGGGTACTCCAGCATCGACAAGGAGAGGAGTTAAAGGGTTTTGTTGAGAGCCACACATTGTCCACAAGAGTGGAGGAAGTCAGTAATCAAAGAGTGGAGTTGGCCTTAGATTCCATAGGCAGACAGTTTGGAGAGCAAGGCAGGATGACTGTATCAAAAGCTCAATATATGTCCAGAGAGACAGCCCTGATCTCATGTCTAATATTGAACCGGGCCTCCATCCATTGTTGGGCGAGTAGAAGTAACATGTCCAAGGTAAAGTGGCCAGGTCTGAATCCGAATTGATCATCTGAGATGAGGCTATTGGAGAAAGGAATGATTTGATATCAACTGCGATGATGAAATCCATGACATTGCTGATGATTGGAAGTAAGCTAATTGGTCTGGAGTAAAGGGGATCCGTTTTACACCTTTTTATTTAATGGTGTGATGTTGGCCGATTTCCAAGCAGATGGAAGATGACATATGGCAAATGACAGGGTGAAAAGGGCAGAGAAAAGAAGTGCATGAGCAGCAGAGCAGGTTTTAAGGACACATGAGCTGATGTCGTCCGGTCCAATTGCAGTTTGAGTCTAGCGCTGCTAGATACTTTTCCATCTTCTTAGGTACAAAAGACACAGAATTCAGGAGCAGTTGGGTATCACTGGGAAGGGTGAGTACAAAGAGAGCAGGGTTAAAGATCATGGCTTTACAAGACTTTGAAGCAAACAAAGAATTGAGGCATTCGGCCTTCTCACAAACAGTCGGCTGTGGTGCTATTTGAAGTAAGGGAAAGGTTGGAAGGGGAGAATACATCAGAGATGGACTTCACAAGGTGTCACCAGGTTTTAATGGAAGGAGACAAGTTTGAAAGTTCATTCTTGAAATTTGACAGATGTTGTTTTGTAGTTCTCCTGAGAGTACATGCACGCACGCACACACCGGGCTTTGTGGAATGATCTGAGGTTGTCTTCATTCAAATTTGCCTTCCAGTAGGAGAATGCAAGTTGTTTTTAAGAAACTGCCTCATCATAGGGATTTAGAGTACCAAGAGCAGGAGGATGGCTCAGGTAATTGAATACTACGTAGGTTGAATCAGTGAATAAGAGAGAACAGGTTTCTGTGGAAAAATTTCAAGGCTGAATTAATATCAGTGGCAGTGGACTTAATAAACCAGTCCTGAAGGGGGTCTTTAAAACATACAGGACATACCATATTATATACATACAATGCCTATTCAAAGTCTACACCCCCTTTCAATATTTTCACCTGTTTTTTGCCCCACAGCCTGGAATTAAATTGCATTAAATCAGACTTTTTCCCACCATTATTTACACATCATAACCTACAACTTCCAAGTAAAAAACAAAACAAATTCGACAAATTTCAGGAAACTAATTAAAAATACAAAACTGGAATATCTTGGTTGAATAAGTGTCCACCCTCCTTATAATAGAAATTGTAAATTAGCTCAAGTGTAACCAATCACTTTCAAAATCACACACCAAGTTAATTGGCCTCCACCTGTGTTAAACTGTCGTAATTCTGATTATTTCAGAATAAAATCAGCTGTTCCTGTGGGTTTCCTCTGCTGGGTCATGCATTTCACAGCAAAGCTTCAACCATGAGCACCAAGCAGCTTTCAAAAGACCTCCAGGATAAAGTTGTGGAAAGTCACCGATCTGGGGATTGGGTATGAAAATATTTCAAAGGCCTTAAATATCCGTTGGAGCTCAATCAAGACAATCAATAAGAAGTGGAAGGTGTATGGTACCACCATGACCCTGCCTAGATCAGGCCATCCCTCCCAAAATGAATGACCAAGTAAGGAGGAGACTGAGAGAGGCCACCAAAGAGGCCAATGGCAACTTTGAAAGAGCTGCATGCCTTCATGGCAAAGACTGGTCACTGTGTGCAAGTGCCAACAATAACCCAAGCACTCCACAAGTCTGGCATGTATGGTAGGGTGGCAAGAAGGAAACCATTACTCAAAAAAGCCCACCTTGAGTCATTTTTAAGGTATGCATAAAACCATTCCAGAGATTCTAAAGCCATGTGGCAAAAAGTTTCGTGGCGTTAGGGTGTGCCTGTTTTAAAATGTTGTGTTGAGGATGTGTGTGTTTTAAAGTGGTGTGTTTAAAATAGCCTAAATGCAAAATGTTACATTTGGCACAAACCCAACACCCAAAGAACACCATCCATACTGTGAAGCATGGTGTTGGCAGCATCATGGTATGGGGATCTCTCATCAGCAGTGACTGGGGTACTTGTTGGGATAGAAGGGAAAATGGATGGAGTCAAATACAGAAAACTTTGAGGAAAACTTGCTGCTGTCCCCAAGAAAGCTGAAATTGGGACGGAAGGTCACCTTTCAGCATGACAATGACCCAAAGCACATAGCCAAAGCTACACTGGAGTGGCTAAGGAACAAAAATATAAATGTCCTTGAGTGGCCCGGTCAGAGCCCCAACCTAAATCCAATCAAAAACCTGTGGCTTGACTTGAAGATTGCTGTCCATCAACACTCCCCATGCAACTTGAACAGTATATATATATATATATATATATATATATATATATATATATATATATATATATATATATATATATATATATATATATATATATATATATATATATATATGAATCGATAAATATTGCCCAATCAAGATGTGCAAAGTTGAGAGAGACCTATCCCAACAGACTCACAGCCGTAATCGCTGTCAAAGGTGCTTCCACCAAATATTAACTCAAGAGGGTGGACACTTATCCAACCAAGATATTCCAGTTTTGCATTTTTAATTAATTTTCTGAAAGTTGTAGAATTTGTTTTTCACTTGGAAGTTGTGAGTTACGATGTGTGAATAAAAGTGGAAAGCGTCAAATCGAATGCAATTTCATTCTCGGCTATCAGGCAACAAAAAGTGAAAAATTTGAAAGGGGGTGTAAACTTTTTTTCTCTATACATACATACACACATACACATACGTACAGCACATTTGTAAACATATTTATTTATTACATGTGTCGACAAGTATATAAATAATACATGGTGTAAATTTAATGGTTATCCTTGAGAAAAATTGCTTGTGTCATTTGCCATTTTACACAATTTAAAATCAATGCAACATAAATAACTGGAGAACGAGAAATATAGGAGAGAAGTATTTGTTGGGCAAATTTTCAGGAGGTAAAAAAAAAACAAAAAAACAATTGACATAATATCCTCCCTTCATGTGGCCAAATGTACAGGAATGATGGATTATTAAAATAATCAATTTATGGAAGAAAATTAAAATATAGTGGATAACATTGTACATATGAGGGGGGTTCTGACATTTTGAGGGTGTATGTGTGTGTGTGTGTGTGTGTGTGTTTTAAAGTATGACGAGGCATTTTTATAAATAATTACATTTGTGTTGCAATGAAAAAAAATTTACTTGTTTTTGGAAAATGAACGTTTGGTGTTTCTTGCATTCGAGTGTGTCATTCACATAACATGTGGAACGTCCTCTTGTAGTTGGGAAATCGTTTTAAACATGCATTTTAATCCCTCCGAGATGAGGAAATCCCTCAGTGGGGAAACCTTCAGTTAAATGGACAATTTAACACTTTTTGAATGTGCTGTTTTAACAGGAAGCTTCTTTATTCAATAAATTTTTTATCCCTTTAACGCCTCATATAAATCTCTTGTTCTCCATTAAAACATACACATAGTTAACACACCACAAACACCCTTAACACACCAATTTAAAACATGCATACCCTAAACACACCACTTTTAAAACACACATCCTCAACACACCACTTTAAAACATGCATACCCTCAACACACCACTTTTAAAACGCACATCCTCAACACACCACTTTAAAACAGGCACACCCTTAACACATCACTTTTAAAACACAAACACATCCTCAACACATCACTTTTAAAACACAAACACATCCTCAACACACCACTTTAAAACAGGCACACACATCCTCAACACACCACTTTAAAACAGGCACACACATAAACACACCACTGTAAAACAGGCACACACATAAACACACCACTTTAAAACAGGCACACACATAAACACACCACTTTAAAACACACATAAACACACATCCTCAACACACCACTTTAAAACACACACACATAAACACACAACTTTAAAACACACACATCAACACTCACACATCCTCAACACACCACTTTAAAAAACACACACATCAGCACACCACTTTAAAACACACATAAACACACATCCTCAACACACCACTTTAAAACACAAACACACATCAACACAGCACTTTAAAATGAACACACATAAACACACTACTTTAAAACACACATCCTCAACACACATCCTCAACACACCACTTTAAAACACACATAAACACACAAACACAGCACTTTAAAATGAACACATAAACACTCCACTTTAAAACACATAAACACACATCCTCAACACAGCACTTTAAAATGCACACACATAAACACACCACTTTAAAATGCACACACACAAACACACATCAACACACCACTTTAAAAAACACACACAACACATCACTTTAAAAAACACACACAACCTCAACACACCACTTTAAAACAGGCACACACATCCTCAACACACCACTTTAAAACAGGCACACACATCCTCAACACACCACTTTAAAACAGGCACACACATCCTCAACACACCACTTTAAAACAGGCACACACATCCTCAACACACCACTTTAAAACAGGCACACACACCCTTAACACACCCCTTTAAAACACACATACATCCTCCACACAACTTTAAAACACACACAACACACCAGTTTAAAAGACACACCTTTAACAAGGTATTAAAACACACACCTTTAAATTTAATAAAATGTATGATTTAATTATGAGTAAATGTTTGATGATAAAACAACTAAGCATGGTGTTGGCCAAACGGTTAGGGTGGCTGGTCTAAGATCCTCAGGTCTCGAATTCAAGCGCTCATTGAATTCAGACAGGTTGACTGAACCCATCATCCTTCTGAGTTTGGCAAAATAAGTACATGTGTACTGGTATCAGGGGGCACTGCATCAACGGCAGAGCCGCACAGCCATTGGCTACATGTGAATTAATTAATAAATAAATAAATAAATTAATAAATCAGTCAATTAATCAATCAAACAATGACCGTTCAGAGGTAAAACCAACCATATCAATGAATTATATTATCAATGCTTGTACAGTACTTGTTCGTTTGACTCTTGGCATTTGAACAAATCTTTCAAAATTAGATTCCTAAATTTACGACGCAGCAGTTCCATTTGTACATTTACATGCAGTTTACAGCAGAGCAGAACACACCGTTACAAAGAAATGGGTCCATGGCAACAAGGGAGAAAAGGTTGTAGAATAAGAATTCCTTCCACACCAAACCGATTGAGCTCTTCATTCGTTTTGAATTTTAACAACGTGGATACTTAGCTGAGAGAATCAAACTCCTTCCATACCAAATATAGTGTAGGTCACGTATGTACCTACATACACGTTTACATCCATACGTTCATAGACGCATGCAGGTAATTACATTTGTGCCGGATACAGGAAGGTGCAAGTTCATATCCGCATACAGGTAGGTGTACATTGTTATCTGCGGGCAGGTAGGTGTAGATTAGCATTCGCATACAGGTCGCTGTGCATTTACAAGTACCACATACAGGTATGTGGGTGGGTGGGGAGGTGCACGCTGTTGCCGCATGTAGGAAGGTAGGTGTAAGTTTGTACCACATTCAATTAGTTGTGCACATTGGTACCGCATACAGTTAGGCAGGTGTACATTTGTATCCGCATAAAGGAAGGTAGGCAGGTGTACGCTCGTACCGCACAGAGAGAAATGTTCGCACCAAATGCAGGTGTAATGTGGGAGCATGTCCGACATACAGGTGTAAACAGACTCGTCTGGTTTTTAAGACGCAATTCAGGTGCATTCAGTTGTGCTCGATATCACTGGCGCAACATTCCCCTCGAGCCGGTGTTTTGATGATAAATTGCAGGTAAAAGGAAAGAACCCAAAGTCCCGGTTCGGGTGGTTTGTAATTAAAGTGAAAAATCCCAGGCCCGTTCCGATCTTTAATTGGCTTTGTGCAGTCATTGTAAGGGGCCATGCACAATGACGGAGGACTAGCTCTTATCGATTTGCATATTCGTACGGCGTTCTTCCCGAGCAAAGCACGTCTGGTGGTGAGCCATCGTTAGCCTCGGATAGGCCATTTGTGTGACCGGCAATCGCTCAGAAACGGCCGAGACCCGTAAATATATCGGGCGTGGAAAATAAAATCGCAAACAAACCGATTTATTCGATGAAACATTCAATTCTTTGCCGAGTGTCGGCTTCTCGCACCCGTTCAACCACTTCCCTGCACACAGATGCAAAGTGTGCCGCAGGTAAGTGTATTATAAAATCCACAACAAAAAGCGATCGGTGGTGACCCCAGAGGTTTGTTATTTTAAATGACCTGAAAAATGTTTAAACCATCATTGTAAAAGTGGATTTTAGAGTCGATATTTTGAGCCGTTACATTTGATAAACTTCGCCCTCTGTTGGCGGATGAGTGCTCGGGTTCCGAGACTTGCACAAAGTAGGATAAAGAAACGTTTCGATCAAATTCGGAATAAACTTTTCTGCGTCTCAAGGAAGAACTCACACCATTCGTTGTCACATGACTAGAAATTGAGTTTAAGGGTCCGGTGACATGACCCAATCGAAATAGAAGCCTCCAGGGGTAAACAACAACAACAACAACAACAACAACACCAAGTCTTACTCTCTGCGGAACCCATTTACACCACGGCACAGAACACTAAATTTCCACCGGTTGAATGTCATGCGGGAGACAGCACAAACCGTGCTCAGGTGTTAGAATAAGTGGAGACAAGGTGCGGTTCAGTGAGAAAATCACAATTAAATAGACGTAAAGTTCGGGAATCATTAATTTGATGATCGGACTGCTCGGCCGTCTCGCTCACCTTTTTTTTACTTTGTTGCTTTACTGTAAGGTGAAAAAGGATGGCGTATCGTCCACCTGAACCTGATCGACGAGACGAACGAGAAGAGGCCGGTGGACCATGCAAACACTTCGTATTGGAAATTGCGAGCACGACAGCCGAGCACGGTTAAAAGCGGGACCTTTTTTTTTTCTTTTTTTCCTTTTTTAAACACCGACAGGCAGCTTTCAATAGGCCATTCACCAAGCACAGCAACACGTCGGAACCCATTGCGATCTTGCTCGTACTCCGTGCCAGCAGCGAACACGCGTCGCCACGGTCAATGTTTCCCAAGCCAAGTTCCGAGCTCAACTGGAGCTCCCGCCAACGGACTAGACCGAGGATCAAGCGCAGAGTTAACCGAGCTGCATCTGTTGGCTTCTTATAACACGATATTAAAATACATCCGTCGCTTCCAAGGCAGGCCTTCCCCATGGATTATTTAAAAAGTAAACTCGAACATACGAGCGAGAACAGCATGGAGATCACAAAGTTTGAACAAGGGAACATCTTTACATCAGGATGATGTGAAATGTGAGAAACTTTATGAAAATACGAATAACACTTAATGCACAACGTACGTTTCAGCAAAAGGAAAACTCAGGGGAATAAAACATATGCCTTGGTACACAAACCTATTTTGATTATATATATATATATATATATATATATATATATATATATATATATATATATATATATATATATATATAATATATACATACACACACACACACAAATAGTGGAGTCCGAGCATCAGCCTTCCAGGCGGGAGTATCCATCGGGCAATTTAAAGTGATGATATTTCCACAAAATGATACTATCTTCTGGAACATACTGGATACGCTTGAAAAACGATTGGGACACACTCATAATATTTTGCCGAACTGGCCAACATTGTAAAGTTTTTGTGATGTAAAACACCAAGTGATCAATTTTGAAGTTATCACTCACATGGAGCCTGGACAGTGGGACTCCCAATGCTAGAAATGTGTGATAATACATACACACATATATATATATATATATATATATATATATATATATATATATATATATATATATATATATATATATATATATATATATATATATATATATATAAAATTCTAACCATTGACTGACTCACTCATGTAAATGTTTGATACTTTCAGGGTGATGGAGAAAGCTGAAATTTTGCGCGCCAATGGATATTGAAGGCGATCCACTGGGGGATGGGGGGGGGGACATCACAGAACCTTCGGAAGGCGTCCTAAATTAAAATATAAATTTATGAAAAAAAACAAATGCAGGTGAACGACCGCATGGTGTTCGTTATTGCTTACATTGTGTCACCCTACCATGTTCGTCCATATATACATATATATATATATATATATATATATATATATATATATATATATATATATATATATATATATATATATATATTGGATGAATGACTAATATTGTAAGTTTCCACAACATTCCACTCTTTACATCTCGTCCTCAAATATTTGGTGCTGTTGTGGTGGTAAATTATCTGGCAATCAACTTTACTCGTTTTTAAATTGGTGAGTACAGGTACCCAGATCAAGTTACCTGCTTAGGTTTAGGCATTTGCCTGTGTAATTAGTACACCCATAATAAGATGAAAGTTGTGGGATTTCAGTCCAGTTCTATACCATGAATGGCCAAATTCTCTTTCACATCAACTCTGTGATGACTATTACCCCAGTGTTATTTTGTGTATCAATTGCATTGATGATTGATGCATTGCATGCACTTCGTGTTTTGCCAGACATCTGATCTGAGAAAATCGAATAGAAAACCTTCTCTCAGGAGGAAAATTGCCAACGAGTTTAAATTTGGTTTCTTCCAAAAACTGGGAGGAAAGGATTTTACAAACAGATCGTTTGGATCAGAAATCTCTTTTCAACGCACTGATTGCAAGTTTGAGGCTCAACGAAATAAGGGGTATCTGGCCTTCCCAGAGTCATCGTACCGAGTGTATGTTGGCCGATATACAAATAGACCTTCTTCCCCACCCCAACCTGTGGCCAATTAGTTTGATTTTATAATGATTGATACTATTTGGCAGTCATCGTGGGAATACCCTCTCCACAACCCGTCAGAAAAACCCTCGTCACACGTCCTGGGAAGGGATGTTTCAGGTAAATCTTCAAATCGTATTTTTCTTTCAAACGTGAAATTTTCAAATTAAATCGCACGAGGGCACCAAACGCTATTTCCAACCGATGAGCTTGAGCAGGAAGAGAAGATCTCCACGAAGCATCACCATGGACCACGGGAGGCACGAAAAGTTGCTTTGCCGTGGTCACGTGCAATTCCACACGTTATACAATGACGTCACTGTTGAGACTGAAAGCGCCATTTTGCATGAAAACGACTACGGTAACTCCAGCGGGTGTAAGTTGTACGAAGAAGTTTCAAACTCCATTGGAAACTTCAAGGTGAACGACTCAACAGAACAGAACGGAGTAGTTGTACAACCTGAACACACCTGAGTCGCCTCAGGAAATGAAAATACACATTTTCTGATAAGCGTCGTTTTGTGCTGAGATTTTTATTTATTTATTAAGCCTGGTGTTGGTTCAACGGTTAAGAGTGGTTGACTGAAGATCTTAGGGTCTTGAGTTTAAGACCCTATCATGCTGTTAAATAACACCAGGTCAGTTGACTCAGCCTGTCATCCTTATGAGATCAGCAAAATGAGTACAAGCTTACTGGAAACAGGGGCACTGCATCAGCAAGCAAAGCTGTGCTCCCAGCAATGATGTAACCAGCAGCCATAGGCTGTACACGAAAAAATAATATTTATTTAATCATTGAATGTATCATTTTATGGAGGGGGGGAGGAATGGAGGAATGGAGGAATGTATCAAAGAAACACTGTGAAATAATCCCAAGTTACCTGAATGATATGCAACTGGATCTTTTGGTTAAGGCCCGGTCACACCTTGACGTTTTAGCCAACGTATGCCGATTTTTGAATTTTTTTTCTAAAACGCTGGCACACGTTGAATACGTTATGGGTAAGTTTTGATAACATTGAGAGCACGCTGAAAAACACTGGCATACGTCATTGTACGCTGGCTTTAAACGTTGTACTTTTTGGTTGTCCTCAAATTTTTTCATGCTTGAAATTTCACGACGTATGCCGGCGTATGACTCACACGTTCCGCTACGCTGGCCACAAGTTGTATGCACGGTCTGCGATCGTTGACAGACGTCAACACATGCTACTTGTAAGTTACTCATAAGTTGAGACACGCCGAGGTAATGTTTAGCGTACCCGAAACTTATTTCTAACCTATGATTAACGTGTTGTTGGCACGTTACGCGATCGTTGCCACACATCGACAGACGTTACTTTTAAGTTACTCATAGGCTGAAAGACGTCGGTATAATGGATCGTCCTTGCTTCAGCGTCCATGGCCACGGCCAGGACACTTATTTGCAGCATTCTTCAAACTTTTCTTCGGCATGACGAGGATGTTCACACTTCGATGTCTAGCTTGGCTATGATTCCAATTGTCCATCGGCAGCGTCTATTTAAAATAGTCGAGTTTGAGCGTTTTAACACGTTCAGAAGAAACGCTTCAAATTTCAAAACCCCAGCGTCAAAAAACAAAGGCGAGTGACAGCAATTTAAATCGTTCATTGTAAACAATGAAAATAGCTGAGTGGTACCGTTTAAAAGTCGTTGAGTGTAAAAAAATCCAATTGTTGAGTGCAAGCGTCTACTTTCAATAGTGGAGATGCAGCCATTTAAATCGTTGAGTGGCAGCCTATGAATAGCAAACCCTCCGTCACTGGCAAAGATAAACTGCCGCACGATATGGATAAGTTAGGCTATCGTTGGGCATAGTTTGTGAACGCCGGCTTCACGATAATTATTCGTTGGTATACCGTATCTACAAGTTATCAAAGCACTCTCTGCACATTATTAGTTCATTGTGCATTTGTCCAACCCGTTATGAATAGACCTAAATCGTAAAAACAAGCTATAGCTCATTGTTGAAAAAGCCCCATAAAAAATTAGCCGCGAAGAACTTCGAACAATGGTGAATTGATGTCTCCTACCCGTGGACACGCGGACGGTCCATCATAACCCACACCCTCCCCCTCACACTCACCTACTACTGCCAACATGAACAAACTACTACTGATACTAATACTGATACTGTTACTGCTGACATGGACATCGACTCAAAAAGGACTCGAAAACACTGTTGGGTTCCCCTTTTATGAGCAGCATTTTTATATACCAATTCCCAAAACCGCTGGGAACACGTCTTTATATGGCAGTTGTAAGCTAGAAACATGTTCATTTGTGTTTTTTTGTCGACCGGAAGACGTCATTGGAATACGTCTACATACGTCGATGTGTGTTGGGACTACGTAAATAATTGGTTCAAAGCTCGTCAAACATAAGTTAGAAATAAGTTTCGCGTAAAAAAGACATTACCGCGACATGTTTCGACTTATGAGTAGCTTATAAGTAGCCTTTGTGGACGTGTGTAAGCGTCCACAAATCGTGTATAAAACTTATCCCCATCGCATGCGGAACGTGTGTCATACGCCGAGTACGTCCAAAAATTTTGAAATGTTTAAAATTTCTTGACGTACTCTACTTACTACGACGTAAGATAGCGTACTTTAGCGTTCTACTCACGTATACCAAACTTACTCATGCTGTATTTGACGTGCCCCAACGTTTTAGACACATTTTTCTTAGGTCGGCATACGCTGGCAAGATCGCCAAGGTGTGACCGCGATGTTGTCACATCCATTTCTTCGGCACTTATGATTCGAATTGTTGTGCGTCAGCCTTTTAATAGGCTACGTCACGACATCGTCGGCGATACGTGCAACGCGCTATGCCTAAGTTCGACTATCATTGGGCATCGGTTGTGTAGGCCGACAACAGGTTCAGCATTCGTTGGTATAAGTTATCTATAACACAACGAAACGTTCTGTGTCCATTACCAATGCGTTATACATAAGACCAAGTCGCTATGAATACGTCCGAATCTTTTAAAAAAAAAAACATCAAAAGTTCAACGCAAGCCAGCGTTTTACATACATTTTAATACGTTGCCATCGCTGGATAAAACGTCAAGGTGTGACCGGGCCTTTAGACGACTAAACTCCCTGTAAGCTGTAATGATAGTTCCCTTGTGATACTACTTGAAACCATTGGAGGATCTGAATTAAGGTAGATGATGAAGGAGCGACATTATACGTCCAAGTCAGGACATCTTGTGACTTGAAGGGGAACTTGGAAATGGTGCGGTTCCCAGCAAGGCTCCCCTCGTGTGGTATAAGATGGTACATGCTGTGAGATCAGACGAGTTGTTGGAGAAGGGAAGGTGGGTTGCTACAGAGATTTCTGTAGATGGTACAAACCGCAATAACTTCTTGCCAGAGAGATGGGGAAGGGAAGGAGTATATGTTTATCTCAAACGATGGCAAGCAAATTGAAAAACATAAATGAACAGTTTTTGGAGGATGGATTGTTCTTGTAAACGCAAGAAAATGTTCCGATACAACCACGGCAAGGTCTATCTGTTAACAACTGAGTGTGTATTGGATGTCCATCATACAGACATCCACGTCTGTTATACAACTTGCTCCGACAATAGTGCAACAACAGCAAGAGAGTTTATAGAACACCTTACCCCATGCAGTGTTCAGCTATCTACTTCAATCTACATAAAACAATGATTTTAAAGTTTGTTTTTAAAAATTCCAAAAGTTTAGCGCTATTGAAGCAGTCTTACATACCAACTTATTTGACATATCCAAGTACTGCAATACTGGAGGTTCATGGAAGTGATAAAAAGGTGAATTGTGTTCTGTGGTGTTCAAGTATACAACTCAATTTAAATAAATTAAAGATTGTAAAGGTCGTAGAAAATGATGGAAGTTTACTACCATTGAGGCAGTGGACGATTACACCACCGCATCTAACTCGTTACATTAGTTCTTCATGCCTATTGTTTGTGTCCTTTATAAAGTCCTTAAAAACAGTAAGTGTCCTGTTTGGAATGGTTTTCAATTTTGTTTCATTGCCAGACATACAGGCAGAACAATTTTTTTTAATCTCACTCCTCTCTGCGCATGTGCGATCAGGTGGAATTCAGCGACAAAGAACTGTTAAACTACAGGTTCGTTTTCCGGTTCATGTTCGGATTTGTGTTTAAAATATAACAATCAATTGAAATCAAGTTGTTCCTAAATCATCAACTGACATTTGTGGACAGACAGACAGAGAGACTGACAGAGATAAACCAATTGCTTAATCCCGCTTTTCACGTCGCGTGTGCGGGGTAATAAAAGCAGAGAGCATTTGGGTGGCATTTCCACAAAAGCACATTGCTCTTGCACAGGACGATGGCTATCAAGGTACGGAATGTAGTATCACCTGGTACTTGTCTTTTGTTTTTCTCCAGCACTCAATGCATTCCATTGAGAAACAGAAAAAGATGTCATCAACGTTTTGTGGAGAGATTGTGGCAACTCTTGTGTGAAGAGAGATCACAGCTGCACAAAAGCATTCGGGGTAATTCATAGACACTTGGGGGGGGGCAGCATTATGGGATGAAGTTTCTGGGAAATCAAAATGTGAATCGTGCTTTTATTTACAGGAGATTGATTATATCTATATGGGTTGGTGTCTGCCTTTTCACCTAAAAGAGTGTTTGATGAGTGTAGAACGTTTAAAAATGGATGTGAATTGGATCATGTACATGCACAATTATTGTAACCAGGTGTTGCGACTCCCACAAACATTTACTCCTGTTCAACGTTTGACACTTCCCATGTGTGAGGTATCGCTGTGTTAGATATTGCAGCACGAGGGTGTATCAGTATCGGGAATGTGGAAACCATCATTCATTCGGAACTGGAATTCTATAAATAAAGAGCTAAAGGGGTTCCAAAAGATCAGAAGGCAGTTGGCATGGGAAGTGTTTATCCATCAATTCAACCCCGACGTCCCCCCCCCCCCCAACGCCAGACTGCATACTCCAGATATGTCACCATTGTATTTCCATTCCTTCGACCACAGAAGGAACATGTGGGTGGTATCAGTTTTCAAAATGATGAGAATGTAAAAGCAGGTGTCCTGA
>NC_140974.1:30279563-30337063 GCF_056783735.1 Eptatretus burgeri | reverse complement strand
TGACGTTCCCCAATGAGATCCCAGCTGAAACATTGCAGGAGAAAACAAATTAATTTAATACTTCTGCAGTGATTAGTAGTTAAATATCAACATCATTCCTGTGGAACATATGGCATGTACAGTAAAGTATCGCCATGATGAACATATGTTCTGTAGATTGGTGGTTGTATCGAAAGTTCGTTTAACCAGCTCTACTCTCCATGAACTACCCCCCCTCTCTCCTCCAACACCGAACCAGCCAACAACTCAAATAAAGAGCGTCCCCTCGCGTTGAGAACGCGATGCACTGCAATGAATTTACAAAAAATATTTTAAATATTTCAACTTTCACTTTATAGGGATATACCTGTAGTACAAATATTCACCTCATAGGGTTATTGAGAGATGTACACAATAAAAAGATGTACTCTTTGATGTCATCCTATTCTGTACTCTTCATTAGGTATGACGGAGCCTCAACATGATGTATGGGTATGACGGAGCCTCAATAGACACGACTGGACAGTCTTCGGTTTCACAAGTGGGACCACCAGTCAACAGAGAGTTACATAATGGAGAGAGGTACACAATAAAGAGATTTACACAACAGAGGGACGTACACAATATCAGTCTGTCTGTCCTTAGCCATCCAAAGATTATTGATTATTTCCAGAAATCAGAGCTCTGAGATATGTTTGCACCTTTCTTCATCGAGCGACGCATGATGGTGATTCTGTCGATGACGTGTGATCATATTCTGTACTCTTAATCAGGCATGATGGAGCCTCAATAGACACGACTGGAATGTTTTTGGTTTCAAAGGTGAGATCACCAGTTTAAGCATTACCATCCATATTTAACCCATAAATGCTTCAACACCCCTCCATGTTACAATCAGTTGAATATCTGAGCTTCTCAAATGAAAAACGTGGAGATGTTTCTTGCCAAGCTCATCTGCACCTATCAACAACAAGGACTTTAAATCCTTTGTCCCTTACCTAACCTCACACTTCTCTCAATGTTTTATAGACCTTTCTCCAAATTCCCTGTCCAGTTCTCTCCCTGGATTGAGACTTTTTTGGTTGATGTTTTCTCCCATCAAAATTTGTCAGTCCTGGTGAGTGTTAAATTTTAATACCAGGGTCTAGGCTCATAGTAGAGCAGAATGACAGAAGAGCTGCAGAAGGTTTACAAACTATCAAAGGGTATGGGAGAGCTGAATATACACACGTTGTCTTCTTTGTTCGTATGCAGCATGAGGTTGTGGGGTAGCATCATTGCCTGAGGGCACATCTGTGCTGCTGATACAATGCCCTCTGCTGGTTAGGAGAGGAATTTGGAATTTGTTTATGGCGTCGGCAATAGCTCACCTACTCTTCGCGAAGGACACCGTACAATCTTTAATGTCTACCAACGAATGGCGGCAGACGGGACGCCAGTTTAACGTCCATCTTAAGGAAGGCACACTCATTGATGAAACATCCTGCCTTATGAATGACAGTTTATTGCTGGATTTGAACCCAGGCAAGACAGCTGAGAATACATTTGAAAGACTGAAGTGAGGAAGCCAATAGAAGGAACATAAGAAGACTGACTATTCTATAATTGGGAGAAAAAGGGGACAAAAAAAAAATGCAGGTGGCCAACCAGTCAAGACTTTGAGATGGTGAGCAGATAAGGGTTTATGGAGGAATGTGTGCAACCTAGGATGGCTTGGAGAGACTCGAGGTGTGAGAGGACAGGAGGAGCAAGGCCAGATGTAAGCTGATATAAAATAGAGAACCAATCAACATTCCGTTGATGAGGGACAGTCCATGGAAGTTCTCCTTCTGCCTCGAGATACCAATGATGCAGAAAGCTTTGTTTTTGATCGCCACAAGATAACAAGATAGCATGGCAGTGCCAGCCTGGAGTGGGGGCTATACTACATGGAGCTCCATATGGAAGCCTTGTATACCGCGATGAGGTCGTTGGGGACTCAGAAATGACTTCAGTCAATGAAGAATACACAGACAGTGATTAGCCTTTGATGTCAGCTTGTGATATGATCCTTCAATGAAAGCTTATGGCAGATAGCGAGGCCAAGAAGTTCCAGGGACTGCACCTCTCGGCTGTCCAGAGAAGTGAATTGGATAGTTTGATTCCTGAACCTCATGGAGAGACGATGTGAGAGTATGTGACTTGCCTGCATTGAACATTTCATTCCAAGTGGCTGACCAACGGCTTCAATAGTCTGGGTCTCACAAAAGGGAATCAGCTGTGCCCAATGCCCATCCTTTCACATGTGTGATGGATTGTATCGTTCTGCACAGGGTGGAGTCATCATCAAGTGGAAAAGTTGGTGTTCAAACAAATCTGATGGTTCATTGATTTTGATCTAAGAGACTGCTTTGTGGAACCCAAGCCTGAGGGAAAATATCATGGGCAAGGATGCTAAGAAGGGCCACCTGTTTCTGCTCATAGAGGACATCAGACAATCACTTAAACAGAGGGCCATGAATCACAAATTAAGAGAAGAGAACTTAGAAATCAAGGTTGGATGTCAGATATGAAAGGCTCAAGAGATATCCAGAGATGGCCTTAACCTCTTGCTTGTGGATTCAGGCACCCATCCATTGCTATATCAGTGGAAGTAGCAAATGCAAGGTGGAATGGCCAGGTCAGAAACTAAACTAGTTGTCAGAGATTAACTAGTTAGAAAAGATATTACTTTGTATACAAAGTGAAGGCTTGTGGAAGAGCTAGAACACAGATTGGATCGGATGCAACAGAAACAAAGGAAACAGTCGGACACCAACACCAACAGCAGGGTTGAGAGACAAAATAGAGGGAGACTTGGACAAATAGGAATGTGGAAAAGAATGAGAGGTAGGGGAGGAGACACATTGTAGACAAGATGGATATAGAAGCAAACTCTCAGGAATTAAAAACTAGAAATTTGGAAAGAGGAGATAGTGTCTGAGCCTTTGAGGTGAGCTGCAATGGTGGACTCATGAAAGAGTGAGAACAGGGGGACCTTCAGCAGCCTGGATGGATAGATCTGTGAAGTTGTATTACAGACATCTGGTATTGGTGGACCAGAGGGTTAGAGAGGGGGAAGTATGGAGAACACTGACAAAGGGGAGCCAGGACTGGACAAGTAGGGACCATTACTTTTCTTGTAAGGAAGAGCAGACTGGTAGGTTTGTAGTTGAGGGAATCAGTTTTGGATAGGAGTAATGTTTGCAGCTTTCCAAGGAGGAGGAAGTTCCTCATGAAATAGATAGGGTTCATAGGACTGGAGCACAGTTCCAGAGGATTAGAGCACTTATGTCATCAGGACCAGTTGCAGAAGAGGTGTTGAGCTGGGAAGGAAACATGTTCAATCTGGCAGGGGAGAAGTCCACATGCTGTATCGGACATTGTGTAAAGGTAGAACGGGTGGGTACAGGAAGGGATGGATTTGGGACCTTGGCCTTTTTTGCTGAGACAGAGCTAAATAACTCCGATTTTTCTCGAGCAGTGTCTTGAATGACTCCATGCTTTCAGAGGAAAGGAAATGGAAGGAGAATTTGTACCAGACACAGATGTGACCAGTTCTTCCCAGGCTTTTGAGGACTGTGAGAGACTGGGGAATTTGGATATTAGTGAGCTTGGGATGTTGGGCCCCAGCTCTTTGCAGGACAGATACTCAATGATTCTGAGCTTTGCGGAGAGATTACAGGTTGTCATCAGTTGGGTTGGTCTTGCAGGAGCAGAATGCAGGTTGTTTTCTTGTGATGACCTCACCATATACATATGTGCATGAGGACTGAGATAATGGACAGAAAAGTTGAACTCTGGATGGAATGAACTTGTGAAGAGGATAAATTAGTCTGTTGTAGAAGACATTCCAGTAGCAGTCAATGTTATAATATAAGAGCTTATGTGAGATGGACCATTCTTGACTGCAATAAGCAGATTTTGGCCAGACCAATCAGCCTCAGCAAATGACCATAATAATCTGTAGCTTGGGTGTTCTCTAATAACTGTCAAAAAAAACACCCATTTATACAAACACGTGTTCAGAAAAGCCGAGAGGAGCTGAGGAGGAACAGGACAAGCTAAAAGAAAAGTTTGACATAACGAGGTCCAGTAATGATTGGTTGGAATTTGTGGAGACGTATGTTGGAAAAGAAAGACAAGTCAAGTTGTTTCACAGAATGATTTAGCTGCTCAAACATTTGCGAAAGTATGAGATGCAACGTAAAGCCAGCCAGCATTGCGGCAATCAAAGTCTCCACGGCTTAGGAAGAGCAGACATGGGTGAGTAAAGAACAGAGCATCAATGTTTACAGAGAGAGTCTCTTATTTGGAGTCACCAAATTTGGGCGAGGGAGGTGGGAGATGACACACCACGCGAAGAAACAGTACCCTGTAATGGAGATGTGCACAAAGCCAAATGCACACCATGCCATTGGGGGCGACTAGTGAGGGGTACAGGTTGCATCACCACCATCAGTACAGGAATCAAGCCTCTCAGAGCGGAGCAGACAATAATCAAGGAGACAGACAAAGTATGGGGCATCCTGTGAAATAAATCTTTCCGTAAGAGATACAATATCTGGTTTAACCGCAGCAGCCTGGATGGATAGACCTGTGAAGTTGGCGTGCAGACACCTAGTATTGGTGGACCAGAGGTTTATAGAGGGGGAATCAGAGACAAGAGAACACTGGCAAATGGGAGCCAGTACCGGGTGTGCAGGACCGTGTGAGCAGGGACCAGGTTGTTTGGATGTGTAATGGCCCTCATTGATGACTTGATCACATTTTTGTAAACTCAGATTAGCAATGCGGAGTTGAGCATTTCATCAGAGTGTGATTGAGGGTTTGTTGGGTGTGTCGAGTTGGCAAGGACTATAGATGCGAGTCAGGAGGTGTGACGTGACTCCACTATTGAGCCCGGAGCAGGGAGAGTAAAGGAAGTGCTGGAGGAGGTGAACGGAAAAGAGTAAGTGAAAAATAATTGTGTGATAGAAGATGGGGCACTGGTTGGCGATAAGTTAGGGAATGCATATCATTAAGAGGTGGAATAGGTAGAGAAGTAGAAGTGGAGTATGGAAAGAAGAATGTTTGGGAATACGATGACGGAGAGGATGATGGAGTGGAGAATATGATAAAAATGTTTGTTTTTTTGCCTTCTCCCCTTACTTGTTAAGGAGAGATTTCCGTAGAGCATGTTGCCGTGGAGTGTTAGTTAAGGCGTTCGGGGAGACTGGAGTTGGTAAGTAAAATAAAAGAATAGGAATGAGGAAGGAAAGAGTGAAGTAAAAGCAAGATGGTAAAGCAGAGCAAGTGGAATCGTGGGCCTTACATGGAGGAGAAAGAAGAAAGTTGAACAGAAAGATGTTCCCACAAAACAGCAAAATTACAACTCACAAACCACCAGAGGCTATTTAAGTCAATGCAGGTGAAACAGGTAAAGTTTAACTCGCTACACGTGACATAGGTAAAGTATATTTAACTCAATGCACGTGAAACAGGTAAAATTTAACTCACTACACGTGAAATAGGTAAAGTTTACTTAACTCACTGCGCGTGAAGCATGTAAAGTTTATTTAACTCACTGCACGTGAAACAGGTAACGTTTATTGAACTCAAGGCAGGTAAAACAGGTAAAGTCTAGTGAACTCACTGCACGTGAAACAGGTAACGTTTACTGAACTCACGGCACGTAAAACAGGTAAAGTCTAGTGAACTCACGGCACGTAAAACAGGTAAAGTTTATTTATCTCAATGCACATGAAACAAGTGACGTTTAACTCGCTGCACATGAAGTAGGTGAAGTTTATTCAAATCAGTGGACATCGAAGCAGGTACACGTTTAACTCGCTGTGCATGAAGCAGGTGTTCTGCACAGCAGCAGAGGGAGCTGCTGCTTGAAAATGGGAACGTGTTTCAAGAGTAAAATGAGAAATGTGTTTCTTAAACCAAAAACAACCAAGAATGCAAACGAAAGTTCAATTGCATTATACACGGCACAAGGTAATTGTGAATGGTAAATTTTACCCAAAAGAAAACAATCAAAATATCAACCCATCACCCATTAAACATAGTCAGAATCGTTTGTTGTTCTAATCTTTGATTAGAGTCAATTCGAAAGGAAGTTTTATTTATTCGACGGAAAAAGGGCAAAACGTGCATCATTAGTTGAAGGCCAAACCACCTGTAGTCTTTGTCACGAGACCATTGAGGATAACGTGCGATTCCAATCACAGTATGGTCTTCATCAAGAGAATGGTCCAAGAAACGGCGTTTTATGTCCTTTTCAATATACATGAAAATGTAGTTATTCGTAATGAGACTTGAAAATTAAAAATAAAGTGCGTTTTTAAATAATTTACGTTTGCCTCGTGATACCTTTTTGGGGATTTTTGGACTATTGCGAGGACACCCACCCACCTTTGAGCTGTCTAGTCTGGGTTTGATTCCCGACTCGACTATAAACTGTCACCCTGTTGTCTTGCAGACAGAGCAAGGTATTAATGAGTGTGTTCCGTCCATCGGATGCTCGTTGAGCCGGATGTCGCATCTGCTGGCAATGGCTGGTAGATGTCAAAGATTCCAGATCTCTGAACAAATGATAAGTTTTTGCCAAAATCATCTCCAATCAAATGTCAGGCCTGGCAAACAGATTCCTGAAAGACTTGGGTCAAAATCTTTCTCTAGCAGATCCCCTTCTCTCCCAAGAATCTGGGAATAATTATAATCTATGTTAGTAGTAGTAGTCGCAGTGGAAAGTGTCCAAGTATCTCGTCCATAGAACCATTTCATTTGAATTCCCCACGTACGTACGCACATCGAGGGCCTCTGCACATGCTCCATCCACAGTCTCGTGTTTTTCACGTGAAATTTTAACATCCATTCAAAGTCAGCAAGGAATTTGTTCTGTTTGAATGACGTGAAACGTTGACGACGTAATTTCAGAACCAAATTGATCTTTGCACCTGTTTATCGTTGAAGAAACTCCGATCCGTTTGAGAGTAGAAGTATGAAGCTTTGCTTTCCTGGTTCTAATTATTTGTACCGGTGGCATGGTGGAGGTTCTCCCAATGATTTTGCACATGTACCAATTCACTTGATCTTCGCTGGCAGGGAAAAATAACTCGGTCTTGTTTGAACCGAAAGAATAAAGTGAGCCAGTGTGCAGAAATGAATGGGTTTCTGTAATTTGCGAAACTGTGGCTCACAAAGTGACTGATCTACCTTTTGTGCACATGTGTAATGGACTTGCACTGGAAATTGCAACCTTCGTACAAATGGCGCTTTTCTCCAAAGATAACTTTATGGTGGTGCTGGTAGTTTTCCAGCATAGCTACAAAGAACAACATCCAATAACAAGTGAAAAGTAAAGTGATGGCTCTTCCTCGGTTAGGGGGAAAAGGCGGGTTACCTGGGGTGTTTCAGATCACAATTGAAGCTTCTCCTGTATTCCAATTATTTTTGTCCTGTTGGGTTGGTCACCAATCTCGTACA
Organism: Eptatretus burgeri; assembly: GCF_056783735.1. Lineage (NCBI taxonomy): Eukaryota > Metazoa > Chordata > Myxini > Myxiniformes > Myxinidae > Eptatretus > Eptatretus burgeri. The sequence goes on along the minus strand of NC_140974.1, from coordinate 30,329,590 downwards.
TTTCGATGTTGTGCATTGGTTTTTAGATAGTCTTCATACTTTGTGCTTGGTATATGCAAAAACCGTTTCCCTTAAGTAGACCTAACAGCTTCCTTTCAATCTTCAACAATGTCATGCAATCCATCATCGCAGTTGATATGAAATCGTTCATGTTTCTCCAACGGCCTCATCTCAGTTTTAGACAAGGTCACTCCACCTTAGACCTGCTGCTCCTACTCACCGAGACTCGAGAGTGGGATGTTTTTTGAATATTTTTCATGTTTTTGACATTATGCGATACTTTCTTCCTTTTTTTCCAAACCTTACATCTGCTTGGCTTTTCTGGCCACAAACGAGTGAATTTCCTCCCAGAGTTTGAGGCTCATTTCCTCTCTGCACATTGATGGCCCTCTGTTCTCTTAGCTGTGATTTTATGTCTCAAACAAAATGTCTTGTTAATGTGGGTCACTCTTCTCATCACTTCATCTCCCTGATCGTGGGTTTTTGCTTTTACAACACTCCAGCTAATCCTGGTTTGACAAGCTGAAAATATTCCTTTCTTGTTTGCAATTGGTCCAAATCCACTTGAAAAGGATACGTTTTGAAAATTCCATCAAGTTGAATCCTCAAAAGGAAATTAAATCATCATCCACCTGGAGCCTCGGCCATGCAATTCATTAAAGCAAAATGTATTTGATCAAGATTATCCCTAAGGTGCCTTAAACCCAAATATTTTCTTCCATCTCAATTGAGATGAAGTTGATGCCCTTTCCTTGGACCATGGGTATCACAAAACTGGCTTCTCATGGAGGTTAGATACTTGACCTCTTATAGTCACCTTGCACAATTAACTTGTGATTGTTTACAAGGTATTCATATGCAATTCGATGTTCAACAGGATGGTGGAGAGGTAGCACACTTACCCCTGAGCTGTCTAGTCTGGGTTCGATTACTAACCTCATTATAAATCATTTGACTGGTGTTTTGCAGGCAGGGTGTTGTCACAAAGTGTGCCATCCTTCAGACAAACATCAAGCCAAATGTCTCGTCTGCTATCACAAGTTGATAGATGTTAATGATCCCTGTACAGTTTTTTTTTTTTTTTAGAGTAGGGAAGTGATCTCCGACACCCTGAACAAATTGCAAATTTTTGTCACTTTCATTTGAATATCATGCCTGACCAGTCGGTTCATGAAAGACCTTGGGAAAAATTTGGGACCATTAAATTAGTAGTGGTAGTAATAAAGTAATTCAATGAAATTTGCTTTGACTCTTTGGTCTTGAGGTCCTGTTGTTCAAGTTTTTGCTGCTGACCCTGCCCAAGTTATTTCTTTCCCACTGTGGATTACTCATTTATTACCTCTGCCACCGAAGGTGAAGTAGGTTATGTTTTCACCCCTTTCTGTCTGTTTGTTTGTATACAGGATATCTCAAAAAGTTGTGGACAGATCTGGATGAAATTTTGTGGATAGTTTCAATGTGTGACAAGGACAAACATTACATTTTGGTGAAGATCCGTATCTAGATCTAGATAATTATTGAAGCGATTCTTTGCCATTGAGAGATAGGGCCAAAAATGATATATAGCATGATATCTCTAAAAGTTGTGGATGGATTGGGATGAAACCTTGTGGACATGTTGGGTATGCGACAAGCTAGAATTATTCAATTTCGGTGAACATCCAGATCCGGATCCGACTTCTAGAAATTTTAAAGTGATTCTTCACCATTGAGAGATCATGCTAAACTAATATATAGCACGATATCTCAAAAAGTTGCGGACGGATTCAAACGAAACTTGATTGTTATGTTGGGTGTGTGACAAGGACGAAGTGTTTCGATTTTGGTGAAGACCCCAATCCGGATCTAGGCACGAGAATTATTTAATTTTTAAAGTGATTCTTCACCATTGAGAGACAGGGCCAAAACGATATAGATCTGTATAGCATGACGTTTCAAAAATGTATTTGGCCCAATATGTTCTCATGGATCAGGCATTGCGTGGTGGAGGTACACGCTCCACCGAGTGCCCTTCGAGTTACTAATTGTTCTTTGGCATTCCCCACCCCCCCCCCCCGACTCATTTCAATGTGATCTTTCCTCCATCTGCTGTTCTAGGAAGTTAAAGCATTTTCTTATGGTTATTTCTTCTTCTTCTTCTCCATTCCCAAAACTCATCTCACAAATGATCTGTTATCCTTTATCTCTCGCATTTCTTTCCTCATCTCCAGAACCCCTTCGTTTCTCACTCTAATCATGTTCTCTATTTCTTCTTGTAGTTTCATCAGCTCGTTGTTGAATCTTCCAAAAACAGTCTTTGTGTCGACATCTACTGTCTGATCTTGAATATCGAGTTTTTTGTTTCTTCATGAAGTCATCCCTCTTGAACACACTCATGCAGGTGAACCAGGTTAAACGATTCATCATTATCACACAGTCATTTACTAGCAACATCCTTTGAGGTATCATCCCCAGGCCAAAATGCTACAGTGAGAACCATAGTATCTGAGAGTAATGCTCTCATACGCTGGAGTTGGTAACAGGTCCTACTACAGTAGTCTGCAAAGAATTACTGCAGGAAAGGAATGCTATTTTTGTCTGGGTCATCTTTGCAATGTCGTTCATGAACTTTAGCCCTTAAATTGTAATAAAGATTCAGGTCTAGAGGACAATATCAGAACGGACAAAACGGATTTGGTCTTCGCTTCTTTAATCGTGTATTGATGACTTTATGCTCAGAATCGATAACTGTACCCCTGGGACGGTCAACGAGTGAGTCATTGAATCCATCCTAAGCTGAAGCTGAAGATGAGTGTTCAGAGATTAAGGGATGTAAAGGATACAGTAGACATGCTTAGATAGAGTAGGGAACATCTGCCTGGTCTCTGACTATGCACATCGGATTGGGAAATGGTAAAATAAATTATTCATCCAAATGGCTCATCCATGACCTTTGCGGAGGGGTTAGTCTGCCTGCCCCACCTGATATCGTTTGTACATCATATTATTATCATGTCACTTGGTTTTTCATGGTTAGAAGTTTTTTTTTGTTTTTTTTGAAGTACATTCTTTGGTGTTGACTTTTGTCTTGGGGACCTACATAGTCCTCCCCTGCACCCCCCCCTAATAAATAAATAAACAATCCTTTTACTGGACATACAAGTGAAGAAGTCTCAGTGGTGCCGTCACAGTTCAATCACTCAACTCACATCACTTGGACTCGAATCTGGAGTGCCATGTATATTGTGACTAATGTTGCCTTTCATGCAGTACAAGTGCATTGCTGTCTATCCAAGCTTTTCGTGGAGCGAAATTCACAAAAATAGTCATTCATATTAAAGTTAGTACAATATACGAGTGGCAAGACACCTCGTGAATGTCCTTAACTGGCGCATGTGCCAGACATTGCGAGTAATCTACAATCCCTTGGGTTCATCTTGGATTCCAACCGAGGAGAAAAGATCAGAAAACTTGGGAATGCCAAGGTGTCACCACAGATAAGAATCCAGGTAGGGTCGAATTGCCAAGCTGATGGGGAATGCAGTCAATCATTTTTGCTTCATCTCAAATACCTCAATTGCTCGTGAGAAGGCCGAGCCTGTAAACCGTGTAACAAACCTCGAGTAAGAATCAAAACTGTGCGTCTGTCTGTGTGTCCTTCTTCCTCTGTCGTGTTGAGAAAAGTAACATCAACATGCATGAGAGCGATAACGGATATGTGAGCATTCAATATTACAACTAGAAGGGCACTCAGTAGAGCACATACCTCCGCCCTGTAATGCCTGATCCACGAGAACATATCTGGCCCAATACATTTTTGTAAATGTGCTGGAAATGTTTTTTGAGCCCTATATCTTAATGGAAAAGAATCACTTAAAAAATTAAATAATTCTCGTATCCCGATGTAGATTTGGATCTTCACCAAAATCGAATCACTTAGTCATTGCCACACACCTAAACTGTCCACAAAGTTTCATCTGACTCCATCTCCAACTTTTTGAGATATCGTATAGTGCTATATATCGGTTTTGCACTCTCTCTCTCAATGGTGAAGAATCACTTAAAAAAATTATCAGATCCAGATCCAGATATGGATCTTCACCAAAATTGAAGCATTTCTTCCTTGTCACACACCCAACATATCCACCAAGTTTAATCCGAATCCATCCACAACTTTTTGAGATATAGTGCTATATATCGTTTTTGGCCCCGTTTCTCAATGGCAAAGAATCACTTAAAAATTATAGTCGTCGGATCCAGATTCGGATCTTCACCCAAATCTAATCAGTTCGTTCTTGTGACACACCGAACCTGTCCACAAAATTTCCATCTGGATCCATCTACAACTTTTTGAGATAACCTGTACACAGACAGACAAACAGGCAGACAGAAAGGGGTGAAAACATAACCTCCTTCACCTTCAGTGGTTGAGGCAACTACCATGCTATCCAGCACTGTATCGTTTTTTGCCCTATCTTTCGATTGTGAAGAATCACTTTAAAAAAATAAATAATTCTCGTACCCATATCCGAATTCGGATCTTCACCTAAATCGAATCAATTCGTCCTTGCGATACACCCAATCTGTCCACCATGTTTCGTCCGAATCCGTCCACAACTTTGAGATATCGTGCTGTGTATCATTTTTAGCCCCGTCTCTCAATGGTGAAGAATCCCTTGAAAAATTGTAGTCGGCGGATCCGGATCTTTCACCAAAGTCTAATCAGTTAGTCTTCGTGGCACACCGAACCTGTCCCACAAAATTTCATCTGTATCCGTCCAAAACTTTTTGAGATACCCTGTGCACAGACAAACAAACAGACAGACAAAATTAAAATAATTTAACATCTGTCTGTCCAGTTTCGTACCTCCTCTTTCACCACTTCATGTATAATCATTAAACTTTGAAAGCATAATTGGTAATGCCTTCAGATTCTGCTAACAGAATCTCCATTCAATTACCACGTCTTTTAATCCTACTCGGCCGGTCGAAAGTTGACTTTTCTCAAAGCAGGGCCACGCTGGATGACATCACAGGATTCCATCGGCTTCAAGCCAAATAGTCACAAGATTGTGGTTGTTGTTGTTTATATGGTCCTCCTGTCCTAGCAAATGCCATTCCATCACATCATCCATCCTCAACGGGTACAACATAAGATTTTAATTTCATTTTCCTGAAACAAAGACACTTAGAGAAAGTAGGAAGCCATTTGGTCATTCAGGCCTGCAATGTATCCACACACTCCATTGATTTAATCGATTAATTTAGTTATCTTCTATGTATTAACTTATCCATTAAATTAATATCTTCGATGCATGGTCGGGGCTGGCAGGATGGCCTCGAAGTATGTACATTCGCTTCTATGTTCTTTAGCCTGGGTTCGAATGTCAGCCCAGCCATAAACTGTCATCTTGGTGTTTAACAGGCAGTGCGACTCATCAGTGGGTGTGTTGTCCTTCGGATGGACGTTAAATGGAAATCCCATCTGCTGGCGTTCGTTGGTAGACATTAAAGATCCCACGGTGTCTGTGAAGAGAAGGCAAGCTATCGCCAGAACCCTGAACAAATTCCTGCTCCAACTGCTGCTGGGAAGGCAATGGCAAACCACTCAGTATAACCCTTGTCAAAAAACTGCTTCGGCACCATTGGTGCTCCATAACAGAGGATGGCACATCAGAATCGGAATGCATGGTTGATACACCTACTACTTCTACTACTGCGAGGTATTATCTCTATTCTTACATAAACCTGAATGTCCACATCCCTTTGTAATCATTTTAAGTGTAATCATCATAATCATATGACAATGAGATGATCAGGTAAATTTAAATATCATTGCCCCAGGTTTCTGCAGGGCACACATGGTCCACCAGCAACCCCCTTTTGCTGAAACTCTTAAAATCCAGAACCACTGATCACGTCCACTCATTGGTTCCTCTTTTTACCCCACCTGTGGAACCAACTTCCACATCCCCTTCAAAATCATTCTTCCCTCCAGATTTATCAAGACAGCTGTTCTCCACCATTTAAGATCATTCCCTGTACAAAATCATGATCTTTCCTAAACCAGTTAAACCACCCCCTACTCCTCCCCTCAAATTTTGTTTCTGTATCAAACTCGTCCACCCCATGTGTTCTCCCCTTCCCATCATTATTACCCACATCCCTTGTTTGACCGTCTGTCTATTTTGTCCCTCGGCCCTGCTGGTGGTGTCTCCCCTCACTTTCTGCTGTTTCATTTTTCTGTTACGTCCTGATCCGTTCTGTATTTCAACTCTTCCATGAACCTTAACCGTGTACAAAAAAAAGGATTTTGCAATATTTTGCGGAGTTAAGCGTTTTACGGTGGCCGGAGTGCAAATCCTGCCACCAACCTCCTAATAAATACAGTAGTAACCCAACTGCAGGAGGACGTCCGCAGACACAGTTGGGCACGAGATATGGATGGCCGTTGGCTCACAAGGAGCTCCTCCGCCCTTTGACAGGTTTTGTTCTTAATCCTGCAGGGTGTCCAGATCATTCACCTTCCTCACCATGAAACTTGATGGGGGAGACAGTTTAGTCGCAGACAACCCGACCACGGAACAGGTTAGTACAGGTATACATGGTACCTGTAGCAAGTCACAGATTTAATCTGACCTGACAATAAATTGTATGAGATTTGTCAGGATTTAAAGCCATGTTCCATGCATTGGACCACCTTGTGATTTTATCCAGATCCACAGAGAGTGAAGAAGCTACTGCTTGCCAATCTGAGGGATGACATGGTATGGCAGAGGGTGGAGTCATCAGCAAAGAGATAAAGATAATTTTCCAAAGAGTTGATGAAAACGAGAAAAAGCACTGGACCCAGAACACTGCCTGGGGGAACTCCAGCCCGGACAGGAAGAGGGGAGGGAGAATTCCTCCAATGGCCACACGTTGTTTGGGATAGGAGAGGAGGTCTGCGAGCCAAGAGAGGAGATTGCCTTGGATACCATAGGAAGAGAGTTTGGTGAGCAGGGCAGGGTGCCAGACCATATCGAAAGCACGTGATATGTCGAGGGAGATGGCTCCGATTTCATGTTTGGCATTGAGGACCTCCTTCCATTGTTGGGAAGCAGAAGCAGCAAGTCCAGGGTAGAGTGACCTGGTCTGAATCCAAATTGATGATCGGAAATCAGGCGATTGAAGAACAGGAAGAATTTAATATGGGAAGCGATGATGGATTCCATAACCTTGCTGATGATTGGGAGAAGGCTAATTGGTCTGAAGTTACCAGGATCTGGTGTTTTAACTTTTTTATGCAGAGTAGTAATGTTTTCTGATTTTCAAGCAGAAGGCAGATGACCTTGAGCAAATGAGATGGTGAATAGAAGAGAGAATGTGAGGTAGAGCAGGTTTTTAGGACACGTGGGCTGATGCCGTCGAGACCAGTTGCAGAATCAGTGTCATGGTTTGACAGCAAGCTCTCCACCTTGTCAGGAGAAAAGGACACAGAGTCCAGGGACAGTTGGGTGTGACTGGGTAAGATGGGTACCGAAAGCGATGGGTTTGGGACACAAGATTTAAAAGCAAACATGGAGTTTAGGTATTCAGCCTCTTCACATGCAGGGTCAGCTGTGTGGCCATTTGAGGTAAGGGAGGGGAAACTTACACCAGAAAGACTTAACTGGATGCCACCAGGAATTGGAGGAGGGAGACAGGTTTGAGAGTTCAGACTTGATACAAGAAAGATGTTGTTTTCTGGCTCTCATGAGGGTAGACACACACTTGTTCCGAGCTTTGTGGAAGGAAATGAGATTGCCTTCATTTGGATTTGCCTTTCATAAGGCGGAGGGAAGTTGTTTCAGGCCAACAGCCTTGCCACAAGCTTCAGTGTTGTATGGGCGGGAGGAGGGGTAGGACAACTGACGACGAGATGGGATAAATCCGTGCATGAGAGAGAGAGAGCAAATTTATTTGAAAGAATTCCCAGGATGAGTTGATGTTGGAAAAGTAGAGATGGGAGACCTGTCTAGAAGTTTGATGACTGCATGAAGACCTCGCCAGTCAGTCTGAGTGAAATGCCAGAATCGACAGCACTGAGGTGGTTCTCAAAGAACAGCCAGAGAGATGTTTACTTTCACAAGCATGTGGTCAGATGAACCGATTGGAGCAAAGGAAGAACAGGAGACGTTTTCTGGGAAGTTGGTCAAAATCAGATCCAGAAGAGATAGAGTACCATTGGTTGAGATCCGGGTCAGGAAGTTGACCGATTGAGTCAGTCCCAATGAGTGGCAGAAGTCTTTTGCTGAAGAGCCATGGCAGGTGAGGGAGGTACCCACACCCAGCCAACTGGCATGATGGCAATTTAAGTCACCACGTATGAGGAAGAGTGAGTTGGGATGAGAGGAGAGAAGTTGGTCCATGTTTTTGACGAGCGAGGTGTAAATGGAGTCATCACTGTTTGGTGGATGGCACAACACACACATAAACTTGAGGTGGGTGTGGAGGGGAAGCCATAGCCAGAGGTATTCCTGGGGGTGTGGGGGAGAGAGGGCAGTGCATGGAGTGTGAGGAATAGAGTTTTTGATGAGGATAGTAACTCCGCCACTAGGACAAGGCTCGGTCTATCATACCGTAGGATGGAGTAACCAGGAAGAGATACTAGGGAGTCAGAGACGTCTTGAAGAAGGAAAGTTTCTGTTAAACAGGTTTTGTCTGGTTTGTCAGTGGCAACCAGTATGGAAAGATCTGTCAAGTTTTAGTGAAGGCCCCTGATGTTTGAGGTCCACATTGTTAAGGAAGATGGAGGGGAGGTGGAGGGTAGGATGAGGGAGGAGGCGGGGGGAGGTAGGGAGGAGATGTTGACAGTGTGTGGGGGATTACAGAAGAGAGGGCTGTATGAGGAGGAGAAAAGGTTTGGTGGTGATGGGATGAGGCACAGCGGGGAGCAATAAGAGACAGGATAGAGGGACGTTGAAGATTGGAGGAGGTGAAGCGATGACATGGAAGAGAGGGGGCAGGGGAAGGAGGCAGCTTTGTGGATGTGGGGGGAGACTTTGAGAAGGGGGAGTGAGGGGGTGAATGGAGTGAGAAAGGTGAGGGGGTAGTTGAGGGAGAAAGGTGAGGGGGAGTTTTTGAGAAAGGTGAGAGGAAAGCTTTGAGAGGGAAGGGAGACGATGAGAGCAGGCATGGTCAAGGGGCAGGAGGGCGATGTGAAAGGTGGGGAGAGGGTAAGGATGAAACTTGGCAGTGGTGTGGTGAAGGTAGCAGGCAGGGGAGGTACAATAATTGAGGAGTTGAGAAGAGGGGGAGGTATGCTGAGAGGAAGGAAGGAACATGTTTGTGGTAATGAGTTTACCGATTGAGATATCTGTTCGCTTAGAATGGAGCCCACAGATGTTAGAACACCACACAGTTTGGGACATTAGATGAGGAGCTGATACTAAACCCAAAGACAGTGAAGAGCCTCAAAGAGCGGAGGTAGGATGATGGGCAAGATGGGAGGGGTAAGGAGGGGGTAGATGTAAGTAGGTGGGGTGAATTGGCACTGAAGTTGGAAAAAAAGAGACGAAAAAAAAGAGATCTTCTTCTTCTTCTTTTATTCCTCTTCTTCTTATTTAATTCCTCTTCTTCTTCTTCTTCTTTAATTCCTCTTCTTCTTCTTCTTTAATCCTCTTCTTCTTCTTCTTCTTCTTCTTTAATCCTCTTCTTCTTCTTCTTCTTCTTTAATCCTCTTCTTCTTCTTTAATCCTCTTCTTCTTCTTCTTTAAGCCTCTTATTCTTCTTAATCCTCTTCTTCTTCTTCTTCTTCTTTTATTCCTCTTCTTCTTCACTTCTCCTTCTTTATTGCTCTTCTTCTTCTTAACTTCTTCTTCTTCTTCTTCTTCTTATTCCTCTTCTTCCTCTTCCCTTCCTCTTCTTTTTCCTCTTCTTCTTCCTCTTCTTCTTCCTCCTCTTCTTCCTCTTCTTCCTATTATTTTGCTGCTTATTCTTCCTCTTCTTCTTCCTTTTCTTCTTCTTCTTCTTCTGACGATAAAATCGAAGAAATTGAGGCATGTGGAGTTTTTCTATCCTGAGAAGCGAGGCGGATTCCGAGCATGAGACGATCGCCCAGACCCGTCTTTTATCGTCGAGCTGAGTGAGTTCCATGTCCAACATAATTGTTTTCGCGACCTTTACGAACCACGGTTCAGTCAAAAGTTGCAAATTAATGGATCGGCCTCTGGGAACGGCTGGGGGAAAAAATGGCATTAAAAAAATCGACGTTTCCGCATGGTTTGCCGGCTCACCGTGCCCCACCCCGATGTCGGAGAGAGTCGAGACCGGTACGTACAGCGAGAGGGGTTATCGGTGTACGAGCTCAGCCATTTTGGGGGTACCTCAGTGCTTTCACGGCGCCTTCATAGCCTGTCAAAGAAGGCACCCGATTCGAATGTCGCATATTTCAATTCGTATTTCACACTTGCGGCACTCGTTGCCGTTGGTAACCGTGTCGCGCTGCTCACACGGAACGATCTGTGTGGATGTGGTCGCACCGACTGATGACGTATCTATGACGGGGGGCATTCCCTGTCAAGTGTACACCCTCCCGACACGAATACCGAATTTTCTCCCCATATGTTGGTCATTTATTCACTTGGGTGAAAAAACTCAAAATACCAACTTTTAGACCTGTGGGCCCATCGGCCCCATTTTAGGGGCCTCCCAAATTTGGGCGCCCCCGGCTGCCCCCACAATCTTCCAGTGGCCATGTCACAGGTTATAGTGGTCCGATTTGGCTGATCTTGGCATCAAAATGCTCGTAAAAGCGAGATCTTTCGAATCGCGTGAAGTAAAATCACTCCGAAACAGTAATTCAAAAAGTTATAGTTTGGGGCGCCGCTCTTGGGCCCCCGCTCCCCAGCCAAACCGATGGTCCCGATTTTTTTCGCGTGAGAGTACCCCTTCATATACTCCAACACCTCAGCAGAAGTGAAAATGGGATCTCAATTGGTTCAAGTGTGATTATGGTTTTATTGTTCGGGGACTCGGGTGCTGGACACACAATACGCCACAATACATAGCACAATATTTGAACACAAGATTTCCAATACACTATATCAGTATATTGTACATACATTTTCCACATGCACATGCAGGAACTGGAAGCGATACTAGTACGAGTAAGAGTTTTTCCGAGCATATTATAGTCAAGATTTTTTGCCACCCAATGTTTTATTTGACAGCTGTGTTTCTTTTTTACTGATTGTGTAGGTTCTACCTGTAGCAGTTTTTGGTTCTACGGAAGGAAGTATATCAGAAATGTCTAAAATGCGGTGATCTTCACTGTCAGGAAAAAATATACTATTTGTGGGCCCGTTTGGATGAAGACAATTCACTTTCACTTCATGAGTGTCCTGAAAGGCTTCCATGATGCAGGCAAGCCACCATTTTCCATCATCGTGCACTGTGACATAACCTGAGAGTTTTTCAGGTTAAAAGTTGGTATTAGTATAGATTTTGAAATAGCTGACTTGATATGGTGTTCCTCGCTAAAGGCCCTGTCACACCTTGACGATTTAGCCAGCGTATGCCTGACGTATACAAAATTTGGCTAAAACGCTGGCACACATCGAATATGTTATGGGTAAGTTTGTATACGTCAAGAGAACGCTGGCATACGTCGTAGTACGCCGAGGTGTTAGACAAATTTTCCATGCTTGAAATTTTTCGACATATGACTCACACGTTCCGCATAATGCTGGCCATAAGTTGTAGGCACGTTATGCGATCGTTGACACACGTCGACACACGTTACTTGTAAGTTACTCATCAGTCAAAACACGTCGAGGTAATGTTTCGCGTACCCGAAACTTATTTCTAACCTATGAGTAACATGTTGTAGGCACGTTACGCGATCGTTGACACACGTCGACACACGTTACTTGTACGTTACTCATAAGTCGAAACACATCAATGTAATGGTTAGCATGAGTGTTCCAGACTCCATGGTTTTTTTTGTTTGTTTTTTTATCTTGCCAAAACGAAGTTTTTGCAAGATATGTTAGTCAGCTTGTATGTTTTTTTTTTGTGTTTGTCTGTATCACGTATAAAAAATTCTGCAGAGCACAGTTATCATCGGAAATTTTTGTAACTTCGCATATCAGAGGCCTATAGAGATCCCTTTCAGCGCATAAAATTTTGAAGGTCAAGGTCAAAGGTCAAGGTCACTTTGTCGCAAATCAGGGGAGTCGACGAAACCCTTATTTTTTGAGTAATTTTGATTGGATTGTCTTCAAACTTCATGGGAATATAGTTCATGGTCTGGCGCTCAGCTGATTAATTTTTGGTGGCAATTGGCCTTGACCTTCATATGTTTTTTTTTTTTTGTTTGGTCTGTAATCACGTATAAATCACTCTGCAGAGCACAGTTATCATTGGAAATTTTTGTAACTTCGCATATCAGAGGCCTATAGAGGTCCCTTTCAGCGCATAAAATTTTGAAGGTCAAGGTCAAAGGTCAAGGTCACTTTGTCGCAAATCAGGGGAGTCGACGAAACCCTTATTTTTTGAGTAATTTTGATCGGATCGTCTTCAAACTTCATGGGAATATAGTTCATGGTCTGGCGCTCAGCTGATTAATTTTTGGTGGCGATTGGCCTTGACCTTCATGGTTAGCACCGCAGGTCAAATTTTCAAGTTTTAGGAACCATATCGTGTAGTACCTCAAATTGAACACCTCGATGAGTGCTTTCTAGATATGTCAAGCTTGAGACATTATGACGTCATTTGGTGACGTTATGAGGCAAAAGCATATTTTTCATGGTTACTCTGTAGAACGATTCTCATCGGAATCTCTCGTAGGCAGATATTCCTCAAGGAGTCGCTCCTGGTGGATAGCAGCTCTGTTCACCTCAGTGTGACCTTAAAAAAATCACACGTGGTCACCTTTTGGCAAGATACGGGTCACCCTGCGGGTGACATTGGTTTATTGTTTCTTCGGTATGACGGTGATGTTAACACTTCGATTTCTAGTGCGGTTATAATATAATATAATTAATAGGCTGACGCCCAATGATTTAAATCATAACCGCACTAGAAATCAAAGTGTCAACATCACTGTCATACCGAAAAAAAACAAAAAAAAAAAACCAGGAAGTCTGGAACACTGACGCTAACCATTACATTGACGTGTTTCGACTTATGAGTAACGTACAAGTAACGTATGTCGACGTGTGTCAACAATCGCGTAGCGTGCCAACAACTTATGCAAGCGTATGCAGAATGTGTGTCGTACGTCGAGATATTTTCAACATGCTGAAAATTTCTTGACGTACTCGGCGTATGACGACGTATGCCAGCGTACTACGATGTCTGCCAGCATAATACAACGTATGCCAGCATGCTATTAACGTATACAAAACTTACCCATAATGTATTCGATGTGTGCCAGCTTGGTTCGGCAAATTTTTCATACGTCGGCATACGCTGGATAAAAGGTCAAGGTGTGACAGCGGCTTCACACTTCGATGTCGAGTGCGGTTATGATTTGAATCGTCGAGCCGCATCCTATGAATAGCCTATGCCACGTGATCGTCGGCGATACGCTGCCGCGCTATGCATAAGTTAGACTATCGTTGGGCATAGGTTGTGAACGCCGACAACACGCTCAGCATTCGTTGGTAAAAGTTATCTATATGTGATTAAAACGTTCTGTGTACATTATTACTACGTTATGCATACGTCCAACACGTTATTATACACACCAAAACTTAAAAAAACATCAATAGTTCAGCGTACGCCAGCGTTTTACATACATTTTGAGATCTTGCCATACGCTGGATAAAACGTCAAGGTGTGACAGGGCCTTAAGGCTGAATTTGCGTTCTTGAAGAGCAGTTTCAGAAATAGGGATGAAAGCATGAAGATTTTGAGTTCCAGCTATGGTTTTGGCCATTTTTTAACCTTTCTTCCAGATGTCGTTCTTCCTCGTCATACGCCTCTTGGATCCCGTAACTGAACTTCATTTCATTCAAACCATTTTCAGCAAAGGCGAAAAGATCTTTTGGAGCAATAATTTCACTGCCGTAAGGTCTACGCAGGCTCTCACATGTTGCTTCTCATTTGACTGTACCTCCCATGCCATCTGAAGGGCCCTTGCCATGACTAGTGGAAAAAAAATGCCATTCTGCGTCAATACCATACTCTGATTTGTGACAACATAGGTTTATGAAGGCTTTGCAATTCTTATATTGGCCAGCGCAACCGTCTGAGAAATATCAAAGTTTCTTTTCATTTCCAAAGCTAGATTTCAAGTGTTCAATGAGAATTCTTTGGAAGAGGCGGACTGAGACAACGTCGTGAGTATTGCATTCTGATATAATCGTGACCGAATCATGGTTTAATTTGCCATCGTCCGATTTGAAATAGTAAACCCAGGGGTGAATTGTCGCTTGAGAGCAGTTCCAATGGAATCCTTGGGCCGCATCCTGTACGACAAACGAATATTTCTCTGAGAAGTCTCCAATAATGACAAATTCTCCTTCACTGTTTTCATCTTTATTATTTTTTCAGAAACTGAGATTGGGCTTTTGCAATGAAGTCGTGTCTCACTAATTTCACCGCGCGTTCACAGAATTGATTCATGAATTTTTCCAAAGGCTGGACCATGGAGCTCAGTTCAGATCTGTTGGTGGATGTCCACCGTTTAAACTGAATTTCATCAATATCCTCTAGTTCATAAGCACTCAGTAGCTCGGTTTTGAAGTCTTCAATTGAAGGGCAACTTTCACAAGTTCTGAAATAACATGCCGGTTGTGCTGGGTTACAAACTATGCGTGCTATCACATGATGATAGCTTGGAAGTTCGGCTATCTGTGGCATTTTGGAACCAAACATTATGAGTTTCACATTTTGATGTATCATAGATACACATACACTGTGTACCGCCTGCACCGGCCAGGACACACTCCGAGGGACGGAGCATGGCGAACTTCATGAATCCAACTTTCAAGCCAGGGTTCTTCTCTTTGAATTTCTGAAACAGTTCCTTGAGATTGTTTAGTACCATGCACTTTTGAATTTTGTCTTTTCCATGTTTATTCCTGACCACCACACAGTCCTTTTTCCCTGGCATTATTCGGCTGACTTCATCACTTCGGTTAAATTCGGTTACGGCGGATTTCACTTCGTCAGGCAATATTTACCCTGTTTGGGATTTGGAGACGATAGCATACCCTTTTCTTTCTCTAAATTTTTGGCTTGCACAGCCATTCTTTGGGAGTAACTGAATTCACTCATCATCCCTCTGATGCTCATATTCCTAGCAAATATTGTCAGTACAGTATACGTATTTGCTCTGAATGGCTTGAAGCAACGTATTTTTCTTTCAGGCTTTTGATCACCTCTGGCATGCAGTTTTCATCACATTTTGACGCTGTATTTTGTGTTTTCTCCGCAGTGCTTGGTCCAGCAACTACTAATTTCTTTCGCACAGAATCTTCCACTTTACTTCGCTTTTCAGGAATGTACCCTGGGTTCCTTTCCGCCTTTCGTTTATGGAATGGGCTTTCGCCTATCATCGATAATGACTGGTTTAATCGGTCACCTTCTGCTTCTCGCTCAAAAACCTCCTCGTCCTCATCTGTCGAAATAGATTCTGCAATGCCTTCGATAGTACCTTCTAATGAAAGTTTCGAACTGGTCGAAGATTATTCTTCAATACGCTCTGGTGACAACTGAGAGTTTTTTTTCTGCAGGAAGTACAGTCTGTCATCTTTTTTTCACCTTTGAAGAAAATTTCATCAACATATCATTTGACACATTGCGAAGATCTTTTCGTTGTTTCGTTTTATGGCAGCTGAACGGATCGCAACAGTATTTTCGGAATTCATTTCGATCTTCAGTCGCCATGCTTACTACAAAATATGCAAAAACTGAGATTAGCCCATTTACAACTTAATTCGATGATGGTTATACAAAAAATGTACACTTAAAAATCAATAGACACAATAGGCAGAATAATTTTTTGCAAATGATGCTATATATATATATATATATATATATATATATATATATATATATATATATATATATATATATATATATATATATATATATATATATATATATATATATATATATATATATATATATATATATATATATATATATATATATATATATATATATATATATATATATATATATATAAAAGCCTGGTGTTGGCGCAGTGGTTAGGGCAGCGGCTTGGGATCCAAGAGGTCCTGAGTTCAAGCCCCGTTGGGCCACTGAATTAATACACCAGGGGTTTGACTCAGCCCAGCCTGGTGTTGGCGCAGTGGTTCGGGCCGCGGCTTGGGATCCAAAAGGTCCTGAGTTCAAACCCCGTTGGGCCACTGAATTAATACACCAGGGGGTTGACTTAGCCTGTCATCCTTCCGAGGTCGGCGAAATGAGTACCCGTATACTGGGCCGGTGTATACCCCGGTTAAAATAGGTGTACCATATCCCTGTGTCATAAGAGGCGACCAGGGTTGCGTCAGGAAGGGCATCCGGCGTAAAACATGTGCCAAATCACTATGCGGATCAGACGGATGATCCGCTGTGGCGACCCCAAACGGGAGCAGCCGAAAGAAGAAGAAGATATATATATATATATATATATATATATATATATATATATATATATATATATATATATATATATATATATATATATATATATATATATATATATATATATATATATATATATATATATATATATATATATATATATGTTGAGATCCAGGTGAGGTCCACAATGATTAAGATCAAGCTTTGTTCCCACCGATCTTGGTAGAGAAGGTTTTATTACACATCAGACATATGCATATGGAGACAACAGGCTTTGAACACAATAGTCCACCCAGCCTAATCCTCTGGTGAGCTGTCTTTCGGCACTGCCTTATATTCAGTTTACTGCGACCTTTGAATAACTGTGTGTCAAAGAGGATTTATTACCATTCATTAATTTATAGCATTCTCCTGTCAGTACTGCTGATAAGAGAGCACAGAAAGTGCAGAAACAACACCCTTGATTCCCTTAAAGAATTTTCAAAGGTAGCCTCCTACATGTTGTTGGGCCTTAGCAGTTCTGGGCAGTGATCCAACAGATTCCAGGTAGCCCAGATTCCCGATTAGCAAGGCCATTTCAAACAGTCAACAAGACCAGCTGTGTTGTAACAGTGCCAGCCCTTTGGCTGGAAAAACAAGTTCCTTGACAGTGCACAGATAAACATTGGGAAGATTTATCCTTTCCCCATTTCCAATTAACTCAAGAGTTTTAACCAAACACTAGTAGACATGTTTGGTTGCTGTTAGAGTACATACAATCCCCGACATTTCCCTCCTCTTGTTTCTTTGAAACATTTGCAAAAGAAACTACAAATGAAGAAAAGGAGCATCCGCAGGCCGGCAGGTCACCAGATAGCAACTCCCAGTGGGTGGGCCATCCTTATGTTTAGCTCCAGATGGTCCAAGACGGTCGGGAGTTCTACCTGCGCCCCCTAGCCCAAAAGGGGGTTCCTACCCACTTTCCAACCAGTCCACTAACACCCCAAGTCTTCAACAAGGGAAATCGGGAAATATCGCAACATTTAAACATAGAATATAAGGAAGCCAAGCACTCCCAAAAGCTGTTCATACAAGAATTGCTCATGGCTAAACAAGAATGAAGTTATACAGGAATATACGTTCCATTAAATATTTGATTACATATTGCCGCTTAATGAACTTCATGAACAACAAGTAAGGCAGTGTAAAAGTATATAAATGTAATGTTCTTTATGAACAAAGCAAAAAGATATTTGATAAACTGCAAGCCAGAGTATAATGAAGGCATAACTTGCCAGCAATTACCAACAAGGCAAATCAAATGGTATTTCTACCTAGCCCTTCAATTGGTGCAAGCAACGAAAGACATTTGTCCAATGTGAGTTGAAGCAATTGTTCATCACTTGAAGGAAGCCTGAGTAATGAATCGGCGACTACTGCAAGGTTACAATATGTTTCATTGTTCGTGGGTTGGGGTGACATGGGTGGGGTACATAGTATTGGAATGGGGGGGGGGGTAGGTGTAAGTGCAGGGAGGTTTGAGGATGGCAGCAGTCCAGCAGTGTTCACCGGAGCCATCACCGTCTGTACTAGCTGGGTACTGGGCTTTGTTGTCCATCCTGAAAAACACTTTCCAATGGCCTTTTGGGCAATTACCTTGAAAACCATCAGTAATATAAAGGCTGCCACGATGATTATCAGGATTGTTATAAAGAATCTTAAAACACTTCCTCCCCAACCCCCAAACAATCGCTTTAACCAGCTACTCATGTTATCATTACTGTAGTCTTTATATTTGCTCGCCTCTTTTCTTATGTGACCCGCGAGGTCATTAATGTTTTCTGAATTATCTGGGATGTACGTACAACACTCTTTGCCAATTACAGCACATGTTCCCCCTTTCTCAGCTAGAATCATGTCTAAAGCTATTCTATTTTGCATTACAGTAGTCCTTAATGCGACCAGCTCCGCGCTAATTTTTTCAAACCCATCAGCGGTATCGTTCCCCATTATTTCCAATGTTGATGCCATGCTGATAAGTTCTCTTCCTGCCACCCAGGCCCCACATCGGGGGAAAATTATCATTGCTGCATATGCCCCATCTGATATAGCTCTCTTACATCGTGTTTGATCTATCCCAGAGAATGGATCAGTGATCAAACGCATGTGCGGTACGACATAAGCAAGATAACACGAACCGCCCCATTTGTTTGGCAGCCATGGGTAGGCTCTATACCCACACACAAAATATGTGCCATTAGATGCAACCTTTGGATATGTTCCATTCTCTCCCTTCCTGTTGGCTGGTAAGTCATTTATCTCTATTGATATATTACAAGTGGAGTTCCCTGCCTGAAATCTGGCATGAGGCTTTGTCCAAGTAAGGCAGATAAACCCCATACGCTTATATGTGATTCTGAAGTACGGAGGTCTTTTCTTTAAATTAAAAGGAGGGTACCACGCACCTGTAAAGTCTACACATGATGAGTTACCGGTTGTTTTAGTCAAATTAAAATTGTTTTACCAAGCAGCACCACAATAGTCTATTTCCTCAAATGGGATCACAGATAATGGCAAACCCGTTTGTGAGGAGTGCGGGAGATAAGCACACACCCAGCACTTAGTCTTATTACTCAATGTAGCATATTTGTGTGACAAAAGTAAGAATGTATTTATCCCATGTACTCCCAACTCGTGTAAATGTTCAGTGTGGTTCCCAATTGCTCTTTTCCCCCTCTGTTGGATGGGTTGGATTGTCCAGTTATCAATTTGCCCTTCCACTTCCCAGCTTCCCATCCAGAAGGCAATTATAGCAACTAGGATTTGCTGTAATGGGTTCATTCTTGCACAACCTCCTCCTCTGTTGGGATGGCAAGTTTGCAGTGTGAAAAGTGTATCCAAGCAGGCTTACCTTCACACTTTACGGCAGTTGGGGTGGTCAGCAATACCTGAAACGGTCCTTTCCACCTTGGTTCCAAGGCCCTTTTCCTTGTAAAGTGCTTTATCAGTATGTAGTCTCCTGGCTGGAAGGTGTGATACGGCCTTTCCACTGGCTCGGGTAAGGCCTCCTTCACTCTCGTGTGTATCGTCCTCGCGATCCTGGAGAGCTGTTTACAGAATGTCAGCATGTTTTCATCCATCATTGCAATACTCAATTTGTTTATGTTGGTGGGGGCAGTCACGGGAAGCCACATCGGCCTTCCCATTAGTATTTCATGAGGGGATAACCCTGTCTTCCGGTTCACTGTGGATCACATGCTCATTAGTACCAAGGGTAATGCATCTGGCCACTTCAACCCTGTTTCCGTTGTTAGTTTCGCCAGCTTGTTCTTTAGGATACCGTTCTGCCTTTCCACGGTGCCTGCTGACTGGGTGATAAACACAGTGAAATGCCTGTTTTATTCCCAGTGCTTTACACGCTGCCTGTGTTAGTTCCCCCGTAAAGTGTCCCCCTTGATCATGTGATATTTTGTGAGGGATGCCAAATCGGCAGAAGAAGCTTTTTAACAGGTGCTTCACAACGGTGGCAGCATCTGCCTTTGTACATGGGTATGCCTCTACCCATTTAGTGAACATGTCTACCACTACCAAGACATTTCCATATCCGCATGATGGTGGCATATTTATAAAGTCTATTTGTAGGTGCACAAAAGGACCCCAGGGGGCCGGGTGGGCTCCCGGCTGCTCTATCTTATCAATTTTGTGTTGGTTGTGTTGTTGACATACCTGACAAGTTTTACAGACCCCTTCTGCTATCTTCCCAATCCCTGGGGCATACCATGATTCTTGGACTTGTCTCACAGTCCCCCTCTTGCACACATGTCCATTCAAATGGGCCATGCGTGCAAGCCATGGAAGGATTTCACCAGGTGCTATTACCTTCCCCCTGTTTGACCAAAGTCCGTCGTCATCCGCTGCTCCTCCTGCTGCTTGCCACTTATCATGAACCTCCTGTGTTGCAGCAGCTTGAATTGCAATAATGTCTGACAAGCTGTATTGGTGCAGCTTGATTTGCTCCTTCGCCAATCGTGCTGGCATTATCGAAGGCAAAGGCAGACTAGCCGCCTCTTTTGCAGCTTTATCTGCTTTATCATTACCTTTGTCAATGTCAGTTGTCAGTTTCTGGTGTGCACGGCATTTAATAACTGCGACTTCCGCTGGCAGTGTAATGCTTGTCAACAGCTCGGACACCAAACTGCCATTCTTTATTGGTGTTCCTGCAGAGGTGAGAAACCCTCGCATTTTCCATATCGCACCTTTGTCATGTACAACGCCAAAAGCATAGTTAGAGTCAGTATATATGTTCACCGCAGAATCGGCAGACAGCTCACAGGCCCTAATAAGGGCACACAATTCCGCCTGCTGGGCGGAGAAATGAGAAGGCAGACGGGACGCTTCCATTAATTTGTCAACTGTACACACAGCGTATCCTGCATGCCCCGAGCCATCTAGTCCTCGGTATGCCGAACCATCAACAAACAAGGTGAGGTCCGGTCATTCTAGTGATTAATCCTTTAGACCCGGGCGTACAGTGGATACTTCCTGGATCGCCTCCGTGCAATCGTGTGGGTCGCCGTCGTCCTCCGTTGGCAGCAAAGAGGCTGGATTAAGAACGTTGCATCTTTCAATCTGTAGATTCGGTTGGTGTAGGAGAGTCGTCTCATACTGCATCAAACGTGTATTGGTTAAATGTTGTGTTTGTTTTTGTGTGAGCAAAGCCGCAACACAGTGGGGAACGCTTAAAACCAGAGGGTGCCCCATTACAATTTCTGCCGTGCGTTTAACTGCATAACTGGCTGCAGCCACTGCTTGTAAACAAAGAGGTAGGCCGCGTTCGACCGGGTCCAGCCTTCTACTGAAATATGCGATTGGACGTTGGCGGTCACCGTGCGATTGTGTTAGCACAGCCTGTGCAAATCCCTTTGTTTCATGAGAGTAAAGGAAGAACGTTTTGTCATAATCTGGTAGCCCCAGAGCGGGGGCCACCGAAAGTGCTGCTTTCAATTTTGTAAAGCATTCCCCCATCTGCTCATTCCACACAATTTGATGTGGCTGGTTTTTCCCGACCACAACATACAGTTCCTTAGTCAGAATTGCATAATCAACAACCCATTGTCTACAGTAAGTTGCCATACCTAGGAATCGCATCATCTCCTTCTTTGTGCGAGGGTGGGGGACTTCCGTGATCGAAGTTATCCTCCCTTTGTCCAACTCCCTCTTTCTGTGGGAGATGTGGTGTCCCAGATACTTAACCCTTTCTTGGACCATTTGCAGTTTGTCCTTGTTTACCTTGTGTCCTTTTCTTGCTAACGCCCGTAGCAGCTGCAGCGTATCATTTGTACACGCTGCTTTATTTGGGGAGCAAATTAGCAAGTCATCCACATACTGTAGCAGCACTGAGTTACCTTTGAAAACAACATCTTCTAGATCCTTGTGTAGAGCCCGCGAAAATAATGTTGGACTATCTGAGAACCCCTGGGGCAACACATTCCATGTGTACTGACGGCCTTTGTACGTAAAGGCAAATAAAAACTGCGATTCCTTATCAATGGGTACGCTAAAAAACGCAGAACATAAATCGATGACTGAGAAATGAGTGGAGCTAGCGGGAATAGATGTTATCAGTCCCTCTGCACTAGGTAGCACAGGGTGAACACCTTGAATTATCTCATTCACTTCTCGCAAATCTTGGACAAATCTCCATTTATCCTTCTGTGGCTTTTTTACTGGCAATATAGGTGTATTACACGGACTTGTAGTTTCCACAATTATGCCCTGTTCCTTCAAGGACTTAATTACTGGTGCAATACCAGCCTCTGCCTCCTTTCGGAGAGGGTATTGGCGCACATTTGGCAAAGGCATTCCCGGTTTGAGTTTAACCACTAGGGGCGTTGCCCCAATGATTCGACCTACATCATTATCATGTTTTGTCCACAATTGTGGTGGGACATCTCCCATCAGTTTTTCCACCTTTTCTATCGTGTTCATCATCTCCAATGCCTTTTCACGCTTTGGTGGTAAATTAACCTCTTCCACCAGTCCTTGTATCTCCTTTTCCATAAGATCACAAATCCATCCTTCGTTATTCTCCAGCTTATGCACTTCCCAGTGCACTATTGTTTCTGTGCAGCTCACTGCTGCCTCCTGTAGGCGGTAAACCATAAATCCCAAATCCTTTGGGTGATATCCCTTTGCTGTAGTCATTGTTGCATGTGAGGTTACTCCCGGCGGATACTTTGTCAACTGCTTTTGCTCGTCTGTGAGCTTAACCTCCATTGCGACACCTTTCTTACCAACCATTAGGCGGCCAAGCAACAAATCATTGCGTGTTTCCAAATGCGGAGCAATTTTCTCCGCAAATTCAATGTCATCCCCTCCCGCATCATAATAGATTGTACAATGTGGAGGGTTATAATATGTGTGCATTGTCACTTGTGCATTGTCTAGCCACGTTTGCATTTCCTTATTTTCGTCTGAGATAAGATTTAGGCATGACCAAGCATTTCTAATTGGTTCCTCTGGCAGTCTCCACCAATAAACAATCGGATGCGGTGTCATCAGGATCATCATTGCTAAATGTGTCTTATCCCTGGGAATATCAACATAAACCCCTCCCTTTGTGCATGCTATCGTGCATCCTAGCTTACACAACAAATCTCTACCTAGCAGATTAACTGGCGTAGTGGTTGTGAGAAGGAAAGCATGTTTCTCTTACAAAGGTCCGCACCGTACTCGTAATTGTGTTGTTGCTTTTAATGTCTGTACCTTACCCCCTAATCCTACTACTTGTACTTCGGTGTTTGATTTTTCAACTCCTGGCAGTTCCTTCACTGCAATAGTGGAATGAGTGGCTCCCGTGTCGACTAAGAAAGGAAGCTTCTTACCTGAAACATCCAGAGTGAAGGTCGGCTCCTCTGTTGGTGTTAGTGTCAGCATTGCTCCCTGCCACACGGGTCCACCCGCGGTGTGTCAATACGACTTACGACCCTGCAGCCGTCTTGATCCACCGTCTTGTTGAAACCCCGGCCGTCCTTGAGGGCAATTCCTTCGCCAATGCCCTTCCTTCCCGCACTGGAAGCATTCCTGCGGCGGCGCTGTCGGTTGTGCTCGGCTTTGGCCTGCTGCAGTTTTTGAGCATGTCAGTAGAGGCGATCGTGTCCAACCTTGACCTTTCCCTACCTGTTTCTTGGGTTTCCCTCTTCTCGGTGACGCCGGCGGGGGTCTTTGTTGGATTCTCATTCGGCGATCCCACTGTCTAGCCGTTTCTTCGTCTTCTGAGTCTGTGTCATCTTCCTCTAGCTCCCACTTTCTCCAATCTTTATTCTTCCTTTGCTCTGCCACTTTGTCTAATAATACCATTTGGAACACTTCCTCTTTAATTTTTGTTTTCACGCTCTCCTCTTCTGACCGGGATGAACATTGGTCGGCAGCTGTACAAATCTCAGTTGCTGGTCTTGCCTGCCAGCCTAGCATTACATACTTTAACTGCTTCTTGATCTGGGGTCTGAGCCCTTCCATTAGGAAGTTAGTCAACGCTCACTGTGGTATCTCTTGTTCAACTTGAAAACCCCCATATTGCAAGAATGCCTGCACTAATCTATGCATGAATTCGGTCGCCCGCTCCCCTTGGCGTTGCTTTGTTTCATAGATCTTATCCCAATCTAATGTTGCCGGCCGCATTGCGCTCTCAATTTCATCATAGAGGAGCTGACGTGCAGTCTGCCTCTGTGCAGCAGTCCATGCCGCTGCTCCCTGTGGCTCTTCCTCTGGCCAATTACCATCCTGTTTAGCCCTTTTCCACACAAATGGGGACAGCACTGCATGGCATAATACTCCAATGTCTCTATGCGAGCAGCGGTGTGCCTCAACCCACTGCATTATCAATTCCTTTGTTGCTCCCACATTCCCTCTCAGTTCTAGTACTCGTTCCTTCATCGATCTCAATTCACTTTCTCTAAACGGTCTGTACACTGATTGAGCTGGCCCTCCTGGCCCCGCTGGAATTATTTCTTGGACCGGGTAGGCAGAGGCTGTGGCCAGCAGTCCCATGGCTCCCAGGTCCGGATACAAACTTGGTGTGCTATTCACACGCGCAGGTGGAACACCTGCATTGTTTCCCTGGTCTTCCCACCTCTGCACTGCAGTTACAGGGGCGGGAAGATTTCCCTTAACTTGCATCCCCTTATTTTGTGCTCCCATTTTCTCGACCTTTTGTTCCACTAATTTTCTAGCCACCTCATTTACCTGTAGGGCTTCCTCCTCCCACATATCATACGCTCGCATGTCTGGCTCAGGTTTTACTTTATCATTCATTCGATGTTCTAGCCGGCTTGATAGGTTATCTACGATTTCTGATCTTAGAGAACCCCATTTTGGGAATGGGTGTGGATCCCCTTTTGTCCACCTTTCCCACAATGCCAATTGAGTGCATGACTTAGGTCCATATTTTTCATACATTAATCCCGCGGCTGTATTCGGGGGTGGGGCATCTTTATCCACTGTTGATTTTGACGTCTTATTTCCCATATTTCCTTATTTCACTGATCCTTCCTAGAGTTTTCTTGGGCCGGGTTAGTGTTCTCCGCCTGGGGTGTTTCTTCACACTCCCAATGCACACTTCCCGCTCCCTCACCCTCCCAACGGAATCCTTTGGGTTGGGTCAGGGGTTTTCACACCTTTCCCTCCCCTCAATCTCCCGTTCGGATCCTGGCCCTGGCGTATTCTTGGGTCTCCCCCACGGTCTCCCAAAGGAGTGTCCTGGGGTTCGCCTCAACCTTCCAATGGGCCCTTACCTTCCCGGGTACCCCTTTCCGATGTGCAAAATAAACCTCCTTCTCCCCTGGTTCGTTTTGTAAGGGCAAGGACAGATCTCAGAGAGCAGCGAGTATACCCAGTGTGAGAAAGGAGGCAGCTTTCTTACCTTTTCCTGAAGCTGGCCGGCTCTTTCCTCCTTTGTCTCACCAGGGCTCTCGAGCTCCTCCTCGATCCGGCTTGCCCCTGCTCGCTGCGCCAATTGTTGAGATCCAGGTGAGGTCCACAATGATTAAGATCAAGCTTTGTTCCCACCGATCTTGGTAGAGAAGGTTTTATTACACATCAGACATATGCATATGGAGACAACAGGCTTTGAACACAATAGTCCACCCAGCCTAATCCTCTGGTGAGCTGTCTTTCGGCACTGCCTTATATTCAGTTTACTGCGACCTTTGAATAACTGTGTGTCAAAGAGGATTTATTACCATTCATTAATTTATAGCATTCTCCTGTCAGTACTGATGATAAGAGAGCACAGAAAGTGCAGAAACAACACCCTTGATTCCCTTAAAGAATTTTCAAAGGTAGCCTCCTACATGTTGTTGGGCCTTAGCAGTTCTGGGCAGTGATCCAACAGATTCCAGGTAGCCCAGCTGCCCGATTAGCAAGGCCATTTCAAACAGTCAACAAGACCAGCTGTGTTGTAACAGTGCCAGCCCTTTGGCTGGAAAAACAAGTTCCTTGACAGTGCACAGATAAACATTGGGAAGATTTATCCTTTCCCCATTTCCAATTAACTCAAGAGTTTTAACCAAACACTAGTAGACATGTTTGGTTGCTGTTAGAGTACATACAATCCCCGACATATATATATATATATATATATATATATATATATATATATATATATATATATATATATATATATATATATATATATATATATATATATATATATATATATATATAATAGTCGAGAGATGATGATTGTCAATTTCAGACATAAAGTCACCTGCCAGCAGGTGACGTCATTGGAATGATAACGGCAAACGTCGCCCAATGTCGAATCAAGAATTAGTGATATGTGGACCCCGAACAATAAAACCATCATCACACTTGAACCCATTGAGATCCCATTTTCATTTATGCTGAGGTGTTGGAGTATATGAAGGGGTATTCCCGCACAAAAAAATTGGGATCATCGGTTTGGCTGGGGGGCGGGGGCCCAAGGTCAAAGGGCACCCCAAACTATAACATTTTGAATTACTGTTTTGGAGTGATTTTACTTTACGCGATTCGAAAGATCTCACTTTTGCGAGCATTTTGATACCAAGGTCATCCAAATCGGACCACTACAACCTGTGTTATGGCCACTGGAAGATTGTGGGTCAACCGGGGGCGCCAAAATTTAGGGGGGGGCCCACGTCTGAAAATTGACACATAATGTTTTACCGTGGATACAAACACTCGCACAAAAAAGAGTGAAATCTGAGACGATGTGTCAAAATTTCGCTGAAAAATGTGTACACTTGACATGGAACGCCCCGACGTCATTTAGTTATCCCAGACTATCCACGGGGATGCAAGGAGTTGCTGACATATGTCCTGGAATCGTACACGTCACACTGTCAAATCCTCCGTGGGGGTCATAGAGCGTATTACAGCATATCCCGGTATCATATATTGCACTCGTGAATTGGCCTTATTCAGATGATGTCACCACTCACGTGACTGTGGCAGTTCTGCCATATTGAGTGGCAAGAAAGTATACCGCGTCCATAACAACCGATAGTCTCCACTTCAACTACACCGTTATTTCCAAGCAAGCGATTTTTTTTTTCTGCAAATGAGGAAGAGTTGTTGTGCCCCAGGATGTACTCAGCGATATACTAAAGGCTCTGAAGTGCAGTTTTACTGCTTTCCCGCCGAAGTGGACTGACAAAATCTTTGGATATCGGTTCTGAGAAGATAAAAATGGTGACTTGGCTAACATGACTGGTTGTGTAGCCTTCATTTTGTCTTCGGTATGTAACTAATTTCTGATACGTTATTTCAGTAGTTGGTATTAAATAGCTGGTGGTTACAAAATATTGTCTGATTTGTATCATTAAAATGCATTATATCCCTTGTTTTATTGACAGAATGAGATAGGCAAGATCGCCTTTCTAACAGCTGTCTAACGCGCACAGTTCTGAGTTGTTTCACTACAGAAAGTCACATCCATATGTATAATACATAAAAAAACTAGCACTTGGAAATATCCACAGCAGTGTGGCATTATACCATATGTTTGTCATGGAAAATATATAATGTATCTGTAAGCAAACTGACGAACGAAGATTTTCTACAAACTTAGCATTTAGACAAGAGCTTCACTTGAAATGAACTTGTGGCAGCAGTCAGGTTAATAAAAGTGACACTGGTTGCTGAACAAAACAAGCAACAACGAATACAATAATACTGAAATGAAAAAACTGGCTTACCTTTGCCCTCACGATAATACAGTTCTTGTCACCTTTCGTCGAGATTATGTCACTAACAAACCCAGCGACATAATATGAGTAAGCGGCCATACTCTTGAAGGCTTTCAGGCTGGCTTGAGTGTAAGGACTCAGCGTTTCAACAAGGAAAACATATATGTCAGGGAAAACGATTTGAGGCCAAAATTTCCTTTCTGTTGTCCATTTATCCTTTGAAATAATATAAGAATCTTCAAGAAGACCACACAGCTTCAGTTTTTCACAGTACCTCTTCTTAGAAACATCATCTAATCCATGGAAATAGCACAGAGGTTCGTGTGACACGTGCGTGGTGGCCATGATTTTTTGCCACTCAATATGGCGGAGCATTACCTTCTGCTGTGACGTCACTCGCTTAGTGCATAGGGTCAATTACAGAGCAAGGATGAGGGCGTACAAGCATTCCTCGCCACCCACGCGATTACCAATGTTCAGGACTTTTCCACACTTGAGACAACAACCTTGATCACGTGACAACGTCTCGTTGACAGGAACACCCAGTCAGCTTTGCGGAATGGAGCACATTTCGCATCTCTTATCCTGCCTTTGCCTCCCCCGGTTCACTGGGGAGACAAAGGCAGGCTGTAAATGTGGCATCGTCACACACGTAACAGACACGAGCGCGTGTGACCATTTCTCGACTATGCCAAGTACGCGAACCTCATGACGCCCATGCGACCACTCATCACTCATCCTTACAATCACGCCCCTTTTCCATATCCACGCCCATGCTTCCATCCGTCACTCATCCTGACAATCACGCCCCTTTTCCATATCCACGTCCATGCTTCCATCCATCACTCATCCTTTCAATCACGCCCCTTTTCCATATCCACGCCCATGCTTCCATCCATCACTCATCCTTACAATCACGCCCCTTTTCCATATCCACGTCCATGCTTCCATCCATCACTCATCCTTTCAATCACTCTCCTTTTCCATATCCACGCCCATGCTTCCATCAGTCACTCATCCTTACAATCACGCCCCTTTTCCATACCCACGCCCATACTTCCATCCGTCACTCATCCTTACAATCAAGCCCCTTTTCCATATCCACATCCATGCTTCCATCCATCACTCATCCTTTCAATCACGCTCCTTTTCCATATCCACGCCCATGCTTCCATCCGTCACTCATCCTTACAATCACGCCCCTTTTCCATATCCACGCCCATTCGACCACCCGTCACTCATCCTTACAATCACGCTCCTTTTCCATATCCATGCCCATACTTCCATCCATCACTCATCCTTACAATCACGCCCCTTTTCCATATCCACGCCCATGCAACCACCCGTCACTCATCCTTACAATCACGCCCCTTTTCCATATCCACGCCCGTGCAAGCACCCATCACTCATCCTTACAATCAATCACGCCCCTTTTCCATATCCATGCCCATGCTTCCATCCTTCACTCATCCTTACAATCACGCCCCTTTTCCATATCCACGTCCATGCGACCACCCGTCACTCATCCTTACAATCACATTCCTTTTCCAGATCCATGCCCATACTTACATCCTTCACTCATCCTTACAATCACGCCCCTTTTCCATATCCACACCCATGCAACCACCCGTCACTCATCCTTACAATCACATTCCTTTTCCATATCCATGCCCATACTTACATCCGTCACTCATCCTTACAATCATGCCCCTTTTCCATATCCACGCCCATGCTTCCATCCGTCACTCATCCTGACAATCATGCCCTTTTTCCATATCCACGCCCATGCTTCCATCCATCACTCATCCTGACAATCATGCCCTTTTTCCATATCCACGCCCATGCTTCCATCCGTCACTCATCATGACAATCACGCCCCTTTTCCATATCCACGCCCATGCTTCCATCGGTCACATCCTTACAATCACGCCCCTTTTCCATATCCACGCCCATGCTTCCATCCGTCACTCATCCTGACAATCATGCCCTTTTTCCATATCCACGCCCATGCTTCCATCCATCACTCATCCTGACAATCATGCCCTTTTTCCATATCCATGCCCATGCTTCCATCCGTCACTCATCATGACAATCACGCCCCTTTTCCATATCCACGCCCATGCTTCCATCGGTCACATCCTTACAATCACGCCCCTTTTCCATATCCACACCCATGCTTCCATCCGTCACTCATCCTTACAATCACGCCCCTTTTCCATATCCATGCCCATACTTCCATCGGTCACATCCTTACAATCACGCCCCTTTTCCAAATCCACGCCCATGCTTCCATCCGTCACTCATCCTTACAATCACGCTCCTTTTCCATATCCACGCCCATACTTCCATCCGTCCCTCATCCTTGTAATCACGCCCCTTTTCCATATCCATGCCCATGCTTCCATCGGTCACATCCTTACAATCACGCTCCTTTTCCATATCCATGCCCATGCTTCCATCCGTCACTCGTGCATACGCCCATTATTCTCGCAAGTTTGTTCCATTTTGTCCCCAAAGCCGCTGGTGTTTCCATGGTTACTAATCCCTGTAACCACGCTCCTCTTCTATTAACCACACCCCAGCATTATAACCATGCACGCATGTGACGTGCGCGTCTTTTCTGGATTCACTTCTCCCTCACACCCTCCAAATCTAGAATTCCTTCTCAGGACCTATGGTTGTGCTGATGAGGTAATTCAGCAAACCCTGAAGACGAGAAAAAAAAGAACTGTAATGGTAAAAGGCTTTTCCGTAGAACCTGAATGAAGTATTTTTATTTTACATTTATTCCACGGATTATTTGTAATTAAATTATGGGAGCATACAAGTCGGATTATGGAAATAACAATTACACAATAGGTCACAGTAGCACAATAGCCTGGCCGGGTCCCTGAGACCCTGCCTTGCATCTAAGGGTCGAAAGGAAATAATGACCTCGGACAAATTTCAAACAACACGGGTTAAATATCTGCTTGAGAGAATGCCACATAGCTATTTGGGCAGTGCATATGTTCACAGACCGCTGTCTCGATGGTTGAGGCTGATCTTCACAAGGCATTTATGCATTTGAATTTGAACACAAGGCAAATTGTTTTATCATCGTTACATATTTATTCATTAACTCATTGAAATAAAGTGGATGTCTGACAGTTCATGGTTTAATCCGGTCGATCGTTTGTCTTTCTGTGTAATTTTTTTAACAATGGATTATGAGTCGCCTAATTGTGTTCATAAATTTTTGTTAATAATTGGTTCATAAATAAATATATTCTTTGCGAAGCATCTTAAATACACATCAAAGTTACAATTGTGGTTGGAGTCGGGGCAGTTGTTCCTCCCCTCCCTCCCTTTTATGTGATTTTACACACCTTTCAGCAATGAGTGTGGTTGAAATAGCCGAATTCACCAATTAGCAGGGGTGTCCACAGACTTTTGGCCATGTCGTGTATTTGGGAGATTAAATAACGGGATTTCCACTGATCCAAGCTCGTATTTAAATGAGCTCCGCCCTCAAAGTGTTCCAAACTACCACCCACAGGTGCATAAAATATGCTCTTCTAATCTCAATGTTACAATTCCCTTCTCTATAATTCAACAAGATAGAACCATTAGTATTACTCCTTTAACATAGCAGTGGATCTTTGGCCCTTGACTTTGTCATCAGAGCCAATGCCTTTCATCAACAATTTTTTTTTTTTTTGCAGTATTCAAGGTTCAGAGTGGAGCTCACCAAGTGGACATAAAGTCAAATACACAAGACAACACCAGACTGTCAGACATGACAAACGCAGCCACTGAGTTTGGGGGAAGTGCCATCACTTCCTCTGGCACTCTAGGTACCAGCAAAGTCACAACAATGGCATTGCCTTTCTCACCACACTCAGCAGAGCATTTCCTCAGGAGGAATTTACTCCTCCCAATAGATGTCAACCAATGTGGATTGTCTATGATCTATCCTTTGAAATGCTGAACGTCAAGCAAGGAAGCAGCACGTATCGTTTTTAAAGTCTTTAGTACGACTCAGCTGGGATTTGAACCACTGACCTCCCAGACTTGGAGCAGATGCTCTAACCATAATGCAACTGATTATGGTAAATTTAAATCTTGTGTTTTCTTGTGCTAATTTTAAAAAGGGCTTCAGATCGAAATACTACATGGATGAGGAAAGGGTTCACAGACTTCAATGAGCTGACATGGAATTGGGAAATGTTGCAAGTTTGCTAAACAAAATGGCCTTTTCTGTATTTAGCAGCTGTGAATGATCTATATCGAGGACCTGCATGCAATGACTGATGCATTTGACTGTTCAGCCGGTGGGTCATAATTATCCCAATGACCATGCTGGCAATTAAATTGAGGGTCGTTTCACGGTGTTTAACAGACCTCGTGCAACGCAGGAGTTCTCAGAGAACGAAGGGGGAGAAAACACGATGAGTTAGCATCCAAAGGTCCGCTGTTTCAAGCTCAATGTTACAAGCATGCCCCAGAGCAAAAGCCATGGACCCCTAGACAGGTATAAAAACATGGCAGATGTCAAATGGCACATTTGATTCTCCACATTAAGCCTCCTGCCCTCCAAATCGCCTGTTTGTTACAACAGGGCTATTAGTATGCAAGCTTTAAATGCGAGCCTCATTTGGGAACTCATGTCCTATCGCACCCAGGATTGCACATCGTCACGTGTGACATAATGACCACGTTTGTGGGGTCACACAGCTCATAATGACCATTGTGAGAGTTCCCTGAAACACAAAGTGTACGGAGTATAATTTGCACAGTACTCCCAGATGTATGCTATGCAGATGCTTTCACATGGTTTACCATGCAAGGAAGCAACATCTACTGTTGCTTTTGAAAAATAGTTACTGGTATTTTTTTGGAAGAAATATTATATTCTATAATCGATATCCATATAAATAGGACAAGCGGACACACGCACCCTGGTAGAAGGCCATCCTACACATGATGTCTTTCCACTACAATGTACAAAGTGGCAGACTGAGCGAGTTGGTAGGGTTCTCTTGTTTTCAATGGCTTGTCAGACATTTACATCTTGCAAGATCTTGTGTCCTTCTGCAGGATGTCTGACATGAATCACATGCAAAATTGGCAAGTGCACTTGCTGCGAGTTATTGTCTGGAAACAACGTGGATATCAGCATGGTGATTCTATCTTCCATCTCCACTCTCTTCTTGGTACGGACATGTAACCCCTCTTTGCATTTCATTCTTCAAGAACTTCATTCCTGAATGATGTGGAACCAGCTGTCTTCATCAATATTAAACTTCTTCAGATCTTTGTCTTACTTTGTCTCTCCATCTCAGCTTCGTTCCATGTGCTAGGCTGTTAGGTGGCAACCATCCAAATAGGAGTTCCTTAGGAATATGGTTGTCTTCCATCCGGGCAAGATGATCGAGCCAGCGAGCTCTTCTTGCTGCAATAATATCTCTCAGTAACTATGCCATCATAAGTTGTCTCCCGACTTGTGCACTACTTGTATACCCTGTCCATTGTTAGACATAACTGATACCTAATATGCTTCAGAAGCAGCTGGTGTGCAGGCCTCGTTCTTCCTGGAGATATCTCTGTTGTTGGTGCATTTCTCAACCACATACAACAGCACAGTAAACTCGTCTTTTTGTCTTCAATGAAAGATCATTATCCCTTAACACAGGTCTGTGTAGGGCACCAAACATTGTCAATACGAGCACGTGTGCACACACACAACCACCTTAATCAGTTTATAAAAACTGGAAAGAGGACAATTGGCCTCAGACATCCCTTATGACCCACATAGTTCTTCAGGCTTGTGAGGCTTCCTTGGGGAAAACATTTGTGGCTCACAAGCGGAACGTTCTCTGAGGCTAAGTCCGCTCGTTACCGTTTGTTGAAAAATCAGTTACATTTCTTGGTTGGCTGTGCATTTCGATCTCCTGACAATTATAATAAATATTATCGATACCAGCTATACCTGCACAATCAACGATGGAACATGCATGCCGAACTGTACTTCACAGAGCATTGCTTTTCTTTTCCAGGAATAAAGAAGCCACCAATGTCAGTCATAAGATGCTTGGAGATCTATTGACTGGAAAATTGGTCCGTGTAAGTAAGAGCACAGTGTCCACCCATGTTGCGCATAAGCACCTATGTCGGTTGGTCTATCTGTCTCTCGTCTTTGCGCATCTGGCTCGATCGGTCGAGCGTCACTCCATGGAACCATGATCGAAATTCGGGACGATGGTCAGCACCAAGGCAAAGGCACAGTGGGGAGCTACCGCCATGCCCGGACGCGGCTCTGTGGGGTGCGGGGTCGCTGGGGCGGCCATGGCGCCCGGCTTGATGCGCCCAGCGGCGCAATTTATAGACGAGACGGTATGGCTGGGAGCACTTTACGATCGACTAAGCGCTCGACGCCTTGTAAACGACGCTGCTTTGGGTCACAGGGCACGATTACACCGAGCCCTGCCGGCCCTCGGATGTGGCGGAGCAAGGCCGTTGCTCGAAGATAAATACCACAATCGCACAGACTTATAGACAATTTAATAAGCTGCATCTTACTTGTATATCACAGGTTTGATCAAGTGAAGGTTGACGATGGTTTTCAAACTGCCATGGGAAGCAAAGCAAAGGTTACGTTTTAGATATTAGCCCTTCATTGGAGAAAACAGGTTGTTGATACACGTATGCATGAATAAATGTTGAAAACACACTTGCATTTTCTTTCAAAATTAAAAATAAAAATAAAAAATATAAAAGTAATAATAATAATATATATATATATATATATATATATATATATATATATATATATATATATATATATATATATATATATATCACCAAGAAAGCTATTTATTTTTATTTTTAATTATTTTTATTTATAGGACATAAATTATTTTTATTGGTTGAAAGGAAATACAAATGCTTGTAACAAAGAGCTAATATACTCAATTTAAAAATAAATATAAAAAGAGGGCTTTATACACACACACACACACACACACACACACACACACACACACACACACACACACACACACACACACACACACACACACACACACACACACACACACACACACACACACACACACACACACACACACACACACACACACACACACACACACACTTTTACGGCAATATAAATATAGAAACCTTAATCCCTCATCCGGATTGTCCAGCTAGTTTCCCCACATGGTGTTGACCGCCTTGTGCCTGGCCCAGTTAGACTGTTAACCTGTGACTCCTCGCAGGGGGATTGGCTTCGGACAGGGCGACAGACGGATGGAAATGCTCAGTATATCGTCTGCCTCCTCACCTGCCCATCATTTCTCGGCATTCCTTTGCTCCATCTCCCTCCACGTGGGCCGCAGCTGCCAGAGCCAGAAAACTCGCCTTCCACGGGGTCCTTCATTAAAGTTCATGTGGAGGTCACGGTCGAGCTCATCATTCTGGGTTACACACCAAAAGGTAACGGCTGTTTTACATTTTCTCTAAATGACTAACAACTCC
Organism: Eptatretus burgeri; assembly: GCF_056783735.1. Classification (NCBI taxonomy): domain Eukaryota; kingdom Metazoa; phylum Chordata; class Myxini; order Myxiniformes; family Myxinidae; genus Eptatretus; species Eptatretus burgeri. The sequence goes on along the minus strand of NC_140974.1, from coordinate 30,294,323 downwards.
TATCACGACAACTTTTATCTGTTACTCTCACCTCATCAAGGAAAAATGATCCACCTGGTCCAATGTCATAACCTCAAGCCATTTACAAACCATCTCAATTGGAATTGTGTTTCTTGATCCTGATGTGAGATATTTACTCGGTCGCAAAAGGTTTGATTGCAGCTCACCACCTCACAGTGAAGTAAATGAGGGTCTCGATGTAAGAAACTTCGTCTGTTATATGACAGACCAAAATCAGGTTGGAATTTCGACCATTCGGTGAATAGGAGACTTTATCTGTTCAACCAGCACATGGACACGTCTGCCAGAAGAGGAAAACGTTTTTCATAAATATCTACAAAGTGCACTCTACAATCTACATCCTGCCTCTTCGACTCCAACGCATGACTCTCTGCATGAATGTGAAGCATTTGGAAGGTTAAAATGACTCTTACTATACATCCATCTATTGGGACCACACTCCAGGCAGAGAATTGGTGCTGCTGAAGCAGTCACCTGGGCGATTGGGTACAATCCTAGGTAGGTCACCACTCCAACACAGGATACCAGCAAGCTGGCACTCATTTTGCCAACCTCAGAATGATGACAGGCAGTCAACTCCACCTGGTATTAATTCAACAGCCAAGCAGGATTTGAACTCAGGATCCGAGGATCCCAAGCCCACCACCCGAACCATTAAGCCAACACTAGGCATACTCTTGCTATATTTATCCTTCAAGATATCTCACTCTTTATTTATTAAATAAAACCTTCCCTATATTATATCAATTCCCCCAAATGATGTAGGGCTCCCATTGTAGTCCTCTAAGTCTAAACTGTTCTCCATACATATTGGATCCGCCATATATTTTTAAACCCTTTTTATATGTTTCAACACAAATCAATCTTTTAAATGCAAACTACAAGTGTGTGTAATTTACTCGCAGGGGTAACGAGATAAACGAACCACATTGGACACCCTGTAGAATAAGTAGGGGATGAGGAGAGAACTACACAAGTGGGAAGGCATCAGATAAATCGCCTCCAATACACCTATAACAGCAGGTCTAGTCCTCAGCTACACCATCAGAACGCCTTCCTTTGAGGTTCAAGAACAAAATATCCAGTCACAACATTTAAGTTCGTTATGTTTGACAATATGGTTTCAAGAATGAGATTTTAAAATCAAGAATGAGAAGCTTTATTCAAATGCTCACATTCCGTCCAAACTATAGTGTGTCCGTCTCGACAGGTATCGACCAACAAGGATATATTATTACCCCGTCACACGTGAAGCGAAAAGTAGGGTTCAGCAATTGGTTTACTTTGTCTGTCTGTCTGTCTGTCTGTCTATAAATGTGAGTTTATGATCGAGGAACGTGATTTTAATTGAATGTTATATTTTGAACACGAATCGCAAAATGAACCTGTGGTTTAGCAGTACTTTGCCTCTGAATTTGTCTCGATCGGGCATGCGCAGAGAGGAGCGAGATAATTTTGTTACTCTGTCTGTCTCTCTGGCAGTCAATATCATTCAAAAAAAGTTAATTTACTTGTTTTTATGGACGTTATAAAGGACATAAACAACATGCACAAAGAACAAATTAACGTGTCAAATAAGGTGGTGTAAATCACACTGCATCAATGGCGGTAAACTTCCAGAATCTTTCTCTACTACCTTTGAAATATTTATTTTATTTTCATTGAATTAAATAGTTGAACACTGGAGGACACAAATCGCCTTTTATCACTTTCAAAACCCTTCCATTTAGCAGTACTTAGAAAAGATATAATGGAATTTTACATCATCTCCACCAATCAAATTTGTGGCTTGTAGACTCTGCCCATATCCTTGTTTCTTAAGAGAGCATGGGGTAAGGTGTTCTATGAACTCTCTCTCGTTGATTCATGTTAATGAAAAGGGTTCAAATAAAAGCAAGGTGGTTAATCTAACTGGGCAATGTGGCTTTTGGCTCGAGTACAGGCCTGAAGAACTCTTCTTGTGAAGCTCCAATAGGATTCGTCATTCACATTGTGTCCAGGACAGCCAATCTGCTGGTGCCATACCTGGGTCCTGTGACCTCTTACGTTGTGGACCAATTGCTTGAACACAAACAACAGGACCAATTGCCATGTTATGGACCAATTGCCAATTGCTTTGACACCAATTGCTTCGACACAAAACCAATTTTTTTTGGTCCACGACGTACTGCCTAAAGGATGCACCTGGTTACGTCGGGCGTCAAACAAAGGACCAGAGAAAGTCTAACTTGAGTGCGTTGCAATCCGACAGACATCCTTACGAAACGCTCATTGGGATAAACAAGTGTACACATCGGGCTAATTATTTTTTTTATTTCAAAAACATTCAAATCCAAAACGAGTTTGAAATTATAACATTTTCGCTCCTTCATTGACATTGTTATTACTTCCGCCACTGAAGGTGGAGGTTATGTTTTCACCCCTTTCCATCGATTTGCTTGTCTGTTTGTTTGTTTGCCAGTGTGCAGGATATCTCAAAAAGTTGTGGACGAATTTGGATGAAACTTGGAGGACAGGTTGGGTGTTTGACCAAGAAGAGTTGATTCGATTTTAGTGAAGATCCGAATCTGGATCCAGATACGAGAATTATTTATTTTTTAAAGTGATTCTTCTCCATTGAGAGATGGGGCCACAAACGATATTTAGCATGATATTTTTTAACCTCCGCCATCGAAGATCGGAGGTGACTGACTGTTTTCACCCCTTTCTATTTGGTTGTTTGTTTGTGAACAGTATTACGGAAAAACTCCTCAACGGATTTCGACAAAAGTTGGTGGGGGGATTAGGTATGGTCCAAGGATCATGCCATTAGATTTTGGACTTGGTCCAAAATCCAATATGGCCGCTATGGCGGCCATTTTGAAAAAAATTTGAATTCTTTTTTTTTGCATTTCTACATGTTTTAAGTGATTTCCACCCCCCCACCCCCCCACCCCCCAAAAAAAAATTTAGAGAAAAAAAATTTTTGCAACTTTTTTTTCAACAAAATTTCGATTTTTTTTTTTGCATTTCTACATGTTGTAAGTGATTTCCAACAAAAAACATGCCAAAATTATAATTGCGGTTGATTTTGGAACTTCAGGTGGATATACTCACATAAAATCAATTTCTGTCTCAAGGAATCTAGTTATGACGAATGAATTGAGTATGTAAAAGTTAAAAGTAAAAGGGAAAGTTGTAAACTATAACTCTGTGAGCACTGTTGACATCAAATTGAATGAATAGGATATCAGGTTCACTTGAGTGACGTGGCAGTATTGGCGGCGGAGGTTTTGCACTCTACCGATTGCTCCCCCTCTAGTTCAAAAATGTAATGGGCTCGATATGTTCTCGTGGATCAGCCATTACGTGGAGGAGGTATGCGCTCTACCGAGTGCCCTTGTAGTTTTCATTCTGTGGTTGTGTGCTCTTGACAATCTCTCGTGAGTACAGCCAAGCCTGAAATTTATGCAGCAAACCTGATTAAGTATTAAACCTTCGTCTGTGTGCAACTTTTATTCATTTACACAGGATGGATGTTGACCAAAACGATGACACGTATTGTCAGAGGTTTAGGCAATGTGATCACATCTGTAGTTGACCTAAAACATCCGCCGATTGTCAATTCAAAGAAATAGCACGGAGAGACATCGATCTCACCTCATACGACTTGAGGGTTACATTTGTTAGGCCAAGGGGTTCCTGGTGCTCCCTCTGAGTCATTCCATGGTGTTTTGTGAATGAAGATGTGGTTCATATACTTTACAACACTGATATATGAAAGCACAAGGCCGACCTGAAGCTCAGGTTTAGTGAATTATTCAGCGGACGAGGTAACGAATGGTTCGAGCAGTGGCGCCGTGCACGTGACTGATTGGGCGGCCGTGGCTCCTGACACCGGCCAAGTGTAACTTACCTGGGAAAGAGAATTCTTAGAACTGAGAGTGCTCTGTAGGGGACGTTAGCCCAATGCCCTTCTAAGCACTTTAGCAGGTTTCGGCGAACAAAAGGCAGAGCTATGTGTAAGGGGAAGCGGCTGCCTGTGGTCGAAGCAACACCACAGGAGGAGCCACTGAGGTCACGCCAAACGATCTGTAGAGATATTCCCACTTCATGGGATTTGCTCTTTCCATATTCAAACGAATGCGTGTTCTCAATATTACAAGGGTTGATCAGCAAGTCCGTGAGCAACTAATAGCGGTAGAAAGCTTGAATTAGGTTAGTTGTTGAGTTTATTTGTAGCTTTTTATATACATAGTCAAGGCTCATGGAAGATTGAGAACACAGAACGGATCAGGACACAGCATAGCAAAAAGAATAGCAGGAGAAGAAGGAATGCCAACAGCAGGGCAGACAGACAAAATAGACAAAGACGGACAAGCAAGGGACACAGATAACTAATGAGGAGTAAGGGAGAATACAAGAGGTGGACAAGATGGATACAGAAGGGGGGTTAATGGGTGTCAGAAAGATCATAGTTTTCGATGGGGGATGATTTGAGATGGTGGCGAACAGCTGTTTTGAAGAGTAAGAATGAAGAGAGTGTGGAAGATCATTCCACAGGCAGGAAAAAAGAGGAACAAATGAGTGGAGGTTGACAGTGGTTCTGGATTTTGGCAGTTTCACGAGGAGGAGGTTGCTGGTGAATCAAGTGCATCCTGCAGATATCTGGGAAAAGTGGGGGGGGGTGGCGGAGGGCAAAGCACAGAGAGGTAAGAGGGTGCAAGACCAGAAAGGAGGTGGAAGAAGACAAAGAGACCACTGAACTTTCAGTGATGTCAAAGTGATTGGCACATAGACTCATATTCATGACGAGAGATTCAAATATATTTGAAGGCCTTGGTTTCCACGGTTTCAAGCTGAGCAAAGTGTGAGGCAGGGGCACCAGCCCAGAGGGGAGAGCAGTACTCCACCAAGCTGCTGATGAAAGCCTTGTAGGTGGATAGGAGCTCAGGTGTGCCAATGAATGACTGCACGATGGAGGATGCCCAGTAGGTGTCTGGTTTTCGAGGGAAATTTTGAAAAGTGGATTGCCCGAGATCATGGCTGAGAGTGAAACCCAAGAGATTGAGTGATTGAACTTCTTTGAGCATGTTGTTGAGAAAGTAGATGGGAGGATTTGCGGTATGGTCCATTTGGAGACAGAGAGAGAGAGAGAGAGAGAGAGAGAGAGAGAGAGAGAGAGAGAGAGAGAGAGAGAGAGAGAGAGAGAGAGAGAGAGAGAGAGAGAGAGAGAGAGAGAGAGAGAGAGAGAGAGAGAGAGAGAGAGAGAGAGAGAGAGAGAGAGAGAGAGAGAGAGAGAGAGAGAGAGAGAGAGAGAGAGAGAGAGAGAGAGAGAGAGAGAGAGAATGAGAATGAGAATGAGAATGAGAATGAGAATGAGAATGAGTGGGATTTCTCAGGATTAAAAGACATTCCAAGTGTGACAAGTTTGTGATTTTGTCAAGGTCTGAAGAGAGAGAAGAGGTTTCTGCCTGCCTTTCTGTCAGAAGGATGAGGGAAGAGGTTTCTGCCTGCCTTTCTGTCAGAAGGATGAGGGATGTCATGGCAGAGAGTGGAGTCATCAGCAAATAGAAAGAGAGGATTTTCCAGAGAGTCAGTGAGATCATTGATGAAAATTAGAAATAATATGGGGCCTAGAACACTGCTTTGGGGCAATCCATTCTTGACAGCGAGAGGAGATGGAAGGATTCTGTTGAGAGCAACACATTGGCTATAAGAATGGAGGAAGTGAGTAATGAAAGAGTGAAGTTGGTCTTGGATTCCATCGGCAGACAGTTTGGAGAGGAAAGCGGGATGCCAAACTGTATCAAAAGCTTGAAATATGTCCAGAGAGACGGCCCTGACCTCATGTCCTGTATCAAGGGCCTCAACCTATTGTGGGGAGAGTCGAAGCAGCATATCCAAGGTGGAGTGACCTGGTCTGAATCTGAATTGATGATCTGAGATGAGGCTGTTGGGGAATAAGAATTATTTTATGTTAACTGTGATGATGGATTTCATGACCTTGCTGATGATTGGAAGCTGATTGGTCTGCAGTTAAGGGTATCCGTTTTTGTACCTTTTCTTATGTAATGCTGTGATGTTCGCTGATTTCTAAGCAGATGGAGGATGACCTAGAGCATATAATTGGGTGAACAGGGCATTGAGAGGAAGTTCAAGAGCAGCAGAGCAGGTTTTTAGGGCATGCGAGTTGATGCTGTCTGGTCTAGCTGCAGAGTCAAAGTCGAGAGTTGCCAGAAAGATTTTCACCTTCTCACGTGCAAAGGACAGATTCCAGGAGCAGTTGAGAACAACTGGGAAGGAGAGAGACAGAGACAGAGACAGATTAGGGACACGACGTCACAAGGCACAGCTCGGCTTTCGAAGGAGGAGGCAAGTTTAAAAGCTCACTCTTGAGATTGGATAGATGTTGTTTTCTAGCTCTCCTGAGCATAGTCACACACTTGTTGCTGGCATTTTTGAATGATCTCAGCTTGTCTTCAATTGGATTTTCCTTAAAGGAGAAGAATGCAAGTTGTTTGAGGGCAACTGCCTCACCACAGGATTCAGAGTACTAATGGTGGGAGGATGAGTAAGATAATTGGGAATGAGATGGGATTAATGTATGCATAAGAGAGCAGGTTTCTGTGGAAGAATTCCAAAGCTAAATTAATATCATGAGACCAGTCCTGAAGAGAAATGGCTGCTTGCAGTCACTGCCAATTTGCCTGAGTGTACTTCCAGACTCGATGGCGCTGAGGCTGTTCTCTGAAAATGGCAGAGATGTTGAGCTTCACAAGCACATGGTCAGTGAGCGATTTAGAGCAGACGACAAGCAGAAGACATTTTTGGGAAAATCTGTCATCATCAAGTTCAGAAGGAGGATTTGCAATTTGGAGAAATCTGGGTGGGAAATTTCACAGATTGCATCAGTCCTATAGAGTAATACAAGTCCATTGTCGAAGTGCCATGGCTGGTAAGAGAGGTATCAACACCCAGGCAATTAGCATGGTGACATTTGAAATCACTACATTTGAGGAAGAAAGAGAAAGAGTTGAGATGAGTGGTTAAAAGTTGTCATCTGAGAGAAAGATGTAGATGGAGTCCTCACTGTTGGGAGGACGGTACAATACACAAACAAACATGAGGTGGGAATGGAGGGGAAGTTACAGCCAGAGGAACTCCTGGGGTTTGGGAGGTATAAGAGCAGTTCAAAGAGAGTGAGAAATGGAGTTCTTGATGTGAAGTGCAACTCTGTCACCAAGATGGGGTTCAGGTCGGTCAAACTGGAAGAGACAATTGTCAGTGAGAGACACTAAGGTAGGGGTTCCCAACCCAGGGTTGTGACCCAAACTTGGGTTATGAGGGTATTCTGATGGGTTCCAGATGACTATGCACTGCTTGATCTCACAGCGATATACCATGTTCAAACGTTGGAAACTTCCCAACTTATCACAAATCCCAGTTTTTTTATCGGGGGGGGGGGGGGGTTCACATCAAAAGCGTTTTCTCCAACAATGTTTTGGAAGGTACCAGTACTAAGTGGGCTCTGGTATCATTTGGCTCCGAAGGAGAATGTGATTTAAAATTTTGGGTCATGGACAAAAAAGTTCGGGAGCTCATGCACAAAGGTGTCAGGGACATCCTTGAGGAGAATGGATTTTGTGAAACAGATGATGTGCAGTTTATCAGCAGCAGCCTGGATTGAGAGATCTGCCAGGTTGGAGCAGAAGCCCTGGTTGTGAGATCCACACAGGTAGGGACAGGTAAGGTCAGGTATGGGAGCTTGCGCCAGAGCAGCACGTCATTGCGTACACTTTCTGCCATTACTCCAGGAGCATCCATCTGGCCATCCCCCAGACAGACCCATGGCACATCCCCATCCCCATCTCCTTAAGATGCCGATCAACCAGCTGCAATTCCGAGGAATGTGGTTGGCCTGTTGGCCTCCTCCCCCCATGAGGCTCCCTCGCTGAGATAATCTGGGGAGCATTATCAGCATCAGGAAATGAGCCATATGTCCATACTGCCGCAGCTGATGTTCATGGACTAAACAGGTAACAAATCTAATCTGGGTCTCTATCAGCAAACGCTCATTGGAAACGTCTGACCAGCAATTGCCAAGGATTCTTTGAACAGACTTTGTACCGAAGCAGTTAAGTCTCCATCTCAAATCCTTGGTCAGAGTCCATTTCTCACATCTGTAGAGCAAGACTGGAATCACCAAGGACTGAAAAACTCGAACTTTCGTCCTCCTGCATAAGTACCGACAACGTCTCAACCCATGACCCAGTGAATCCATGACTCCCAAGGCAGACCCAGATGTCTATCGATCTCTGGCTCACAATATGTGGAGAAATGAATATCACTGTCAAGGGAAGTGAATCTCTCCAAGACTTCAACATACTCACCACAAATAGGTACAGACAAAATAGCATCATCCAAGATGTCATTGAAAGCTTGTATCTTCGTTTTGATCCAGGAAACCCATGATTCCAGTGTCTACGCCTCCTCATTCAACTCAAGCAGGGCCCCTATAAGCACATCCAGCCTCTCCGTAAAGATGACTGCATAATCTGCAAAATGAAGGTCAGAGATCTTTACACTCCCAAACGATGCACCGCCACTTGATCTCTCTGGCATCCTCCTCAGAATCTAGTCCGTACAAGCACTGAAAAGTGTTGGGGCCAGTAGACACCCCTGACAAACTCAAGTAACAACTGGAAATAAATTGGAGATGGAACCACCACGTCTCACACACTCTCAATACCAGAGTATAGTTCAGAAATCAAATGGATCAGTTTGGGTGGCACCCCATAAAGACGTGAATCCGACAGAGGGCATCCCGATTCACTGAATCAAATGCTTTGTGGAGATCAATAAAGGAGGACAGTAACACCTGCTGAAATTCTTTTCTGCATTCAGTGAGAACCCGAAGAGCAAGGATATGGTCACTCATTGACGTCTTTGGTGTAAAGCATTTTCTTCAACGCGTTTTCTCGCACATGAAAAGGCTGAATGCCAAAACTCGGTGTTTGCAGCTAAATCTTGTGTCCAACACCCATCGCTTTCTCTACCCACCTTACCCAGTCGCACCCAACTGCCCCTGGACTCTGTATCCTTTTCTCCCGACAAGGTGGAGCGCTTGCTGTCAAACCTCGACTCAGATTCTGCAAACGGTCCAGACGGCATCAGCCCACGTGTCCTAAAAACCTGCTCTTCTGCTCTTGCTCACCCTCTCTCTGTTCTATTCACCCTCTCATTTGCTCTAGGTCATCTGCCATCTGCTTGGAAATAAGCAAACATTACTGCCCTGCATAAAAAGGTACAAAACAGATCCTTGCAACTACAGACCAATCGGCCTTCTCGCAATCATCAGCAAGGTTATGGAATCCATAATCGCTTCAGACATTAAATCCTTCCTCTTCTCCAATGGCTTGATTTCCGATCATCAATTTGGTTTCAGACCAGGTCACTCTACCCTGGATATGCTGCTTCTGCTCTCCCAACAATGGATGGAGGTTCTCAATGCCAGACATGAAATTCGAGCCATATCCCTTGGTATATCATGTGCTTTTGACATGGTCTGGCACCCTGCCCTGCTCACCAAACTCTCTTCCTATGGTATCCAAGGCCATCTCCACTCATGGCTTGCAGACTTCCTCTCCTGTCCCAGTCAACGTGTGGCCCTAAATGGAGTTCTTTCATCCCCTCTTCCTGTCCAGGCTGCAGTTCCTCAAGGTTGCGTTCTGGGCCCTGTTCTTTTTCTGGTTTTCATCAATGATCTCTCCGACTCTCTGGAAAATCCTCCATATCTCTTTGCTGATGACTCCACCCTCTGCCGTACCATCGGTCATCCCTCAGACAGGCAAGCAGCAGCTTCTTTGCTCACTGCAGATCTGGGTAAAATCACAAACTGGTCCAACACGTGGAACATGTCTTTCAATCCGGACAAATCTCACACTCTCACTATGTCTCTCCGAAAGGACCATTTAGAAATCCCCCCCCATACACTTTCTCAACAATCCTCTCGAAGAAGTCCTTTCTTTCAACCTTTTGGGTCTCACTATCTGCCATGACCTTTCCTGGGAAAGTCACATTTCAAACCTCGCCTCCAAAGCCAGTCGCAGACTGAGAGTCCTCCGACGTGCAAAGTCCTGCCTCGGCCCACCTGAACTCCTGACCACTTACAAAGCTTTTGTCCGCAGCCTGAGGGAGTACTGCTCTCCCCTCTGGGCTGGTGCTCCTGCCTCCTACCTTTCTCGGCTTCACGCTGTGGAAATCAAGGCATTTCGGATCATTGGCATCTCCCGCAATGAGGCTGAGTCTTTGGGCCTCTCACTCTCTCACTGCAGGCTGGTCGGTGGTCTTTCTGTCTTCTACCGTCTCCTCTTCAGCCTCGCCCCCCTGCTCTCTCTGCGATTTGTCCCCACGACATTTCTGCAGGGCGTTCAATGTCCGCCAACAATCCGCTACTGGTAAAACTACCAAAATCACTGCTCACCTTCAAAGAGGAATCTCTTTTTCCCCGCCTTTGGAATAAACTCCCTCACTCTATTCAATCCCATTCTTCCCTCCAGGCCTTCAAAACAGCTGTAAACCACCACCTCTTATAACCCACCATCCAAATCCTCAATATTTTCTACTCCCAATAATCCACCCAAGCCCACCTCCTTCAAATTCCCTGCTTTCCTTCCTGAAAGTCCCTGTAATGTCCATCTCGTATTCCCCATGTTCCCCGCCACATCCCTCTCATTCCACAGATCTCCTAATGTCTCTGTTCCCCACTGTTTTGTCCTTCCCACTCCCGCCCCTCTTGTCTCATGCCCCCCTTGCTGTACGTTGTGTGTTAGCTCTCAAACGAGCCTCGACAAGGTATACAAAAAAAAAATGCTCTGGGCACTGGTGCACAAGCAGATGGTGGCAAACTCTATCAATAATTATATGGACAAAGATCTTGCCAGGCAGTGAGAGCAGTGTCATCCCTCAGTAGTTGTTGCCGTCCTGGTGACCACCCTTCCCTTTCCAGAAAGTGATAACAAGGCCCCTCTTCCAGTCAGTTGTGATGATGCATGTGCTCCAAACAGAGCAAAGAACTGCATGCAATGACATGAGTACAGCATTTCCATAAGCCTTCAGAAGGTCAGCATGGATGCCACAGATCCCAAGAGTGTAACTCTTTCAACTGGTTCACCCCAACCTGTGTTTCCACAAATGAAGGTGGTTTACAGCTGATTGGAGGGTCAGCAGTAGGGAGAGCAACACCCCTGACCTCCAACTCAACAGCTGGTGGGTCAGCCTGACACAGCCGCTCAAAGTAACCGGCCCAGCGGCAAAGTAACCAGCCCATCCTCCAGTGACCATCAACGAGCACATGGTCAATCTCCTTTGTCACACCAACAGCATTGGAATAGCAAGTCGAACAATGAGGCTGTGGGTGCTGAAACCATGAACCAGCCACCCTAAGTCCATGACTTCTTGCAAAGTCAAGGAACTTCGTGCAATTCTGGTTCACAGCTCCAGACCCATTGGGAGCAACATATGTCTCATGACCATCCCTATCAGTGCCAGTCAGGCCTGATGTTGGCTTAATTGTTAAGGTGGCTGGTTCAAGATCTTCGGATCCTGAATTCAAGCCCCTGTCAGGACAATGAATTAACACCAGGTATGGTTTCATCCTTCCATGGTCAGCAAAATGAGTACCAGTGTACTGGGAACAGAGGCATTGCTCCAGCAGCATAGCTGCACGCCCAGCCGGTGATGTTACTCACAGGAGGAGCAGAAGTGCCAGTCAATGCATTGAAATCCCCCAAGACTAGAAAAGTATCATACCTGAGGCACTGATTAACCACAGACTCGAGCGCTGCATAGAATGTCTCCAAGACAGTGAGATCACTCACCTCAGTCGGTGCATATACAGAAATCAGGGAAATGACACCCAAACAATGACAAATCCTCAGTCTCATAATAAGCTTGTTGACTGGTGTTACCTCAACTATCATGGGAGTTAGCTTATTGGACACAGCTACAGCAACTTATTGGGCATGGTAACCATCAGAGTGACCAGATCAGTAGTAGAGGTAACCACCTGCCATGGCCACTATCTGGTCTCTGAACCTCAGAGAGTGCTGAAATTCTGATGTTCAAACGATAGAGCTCAGATGATAGCAAAGAAAGGTGATCATCCTCTCTTAGAGTGAGGATATTCCAGGCACCCACACAAAGGAACTGCCTCAGGTGTAACCCGAGGAGACTGCAGTCTGGTGGACACCACCTCAGCACCTTCCTGACACACCACCGCAATCTGACCCAGGAAGGTTACCCCGTGCTTGTCCTATCATCAAAGAATGGGCATCCTGAAGGCTTTGCCGCAATCCCATCATCCGGTGAGTTGCCCTGTGAAAGGGCAACTGCACAGGAGGTACTCCCATGGAGTAGGCTTTTAGTTTTCTTTGCTGTTTTGTGCAAATTAAGTGTTTTTATGGTGGCTGGAGTGCAAATCCCATCACCAACCTCCTAGAAAGAGGTCGCCCAACTGCAGAAGGATGTCCACAGACAGAGTTGGGCACCAGATATGGATGACTATTGGCCCACAAGGAGCTCCTCAACCCTTTAACATGTCCTAGTTTTAATTCTGCTGCATGTCCATATCCATGCACCCACTTCACCAGGAAACCTGCTGGGGGAGACTGTTTAGTCACCAACATATCGACCATGAAACAGGTTCATACAGGTTTATATGGTACCTGTAGCAAGTCACATATCTGGGCTGACCTGACAATAAGTGATGGGGAGGAGGGGGGATTAGGACATCGCGATGTGAAAAGGAGCAAGGAGAGGGTGGTGGGGCTGGGGAAAGCCGAGAGGGTATTGTGAGGGGCGAAACTAGGAGGGAGATGGGCAGGGGCAAAGTTGAGAGGAGGACCGACAAGTTGGGGTGGGGGTGGGTCTGAGTGGGGGCAGGATGAGGTGGGAGATGAGAAGGGACAGGATGAGGGGGAAGCAGATGGAGGAGAGGGGGCAGATGGTTTAGGGTGGTGGGCTTGGGATCCTAGGATCCTGAGTTCAAATCTCACTCGGCTGTTGAATTAATACCATGAGGTGTTGACTCAGCCTGTCATCCTTCCGAGGTTGGAAAAATGAGTGCCAGCTTGCTGGTATCCTGTGGCGGAGTGGCGACTCATCCAAGATTGTGCCAACTAGCCAAGGAGACTACTTAGGCAGCACCGATGCTCTGCACAGAGTATGGTCCCAATGGATGGATGGATGGATGGATGGATGGATGGATGGATGGGCAGATGGTCCTGACATGTACCTTCAGTTAAAAAACACACAACAATATCTGAGGCCTCAGATCTGCCATGATGGTGTTGAGGGAGTACACTCAACTTGAGTGTTTTGAAATGTCCCCTCTGGGTCCAATTCCCAACCCATCTATAAACTGTCATTTTGGTGCTTCATACATGTGCAGGATGTTGCATCACAAAGTGCACTCGCTCCAACTATCAGATGGCCGTGAAGCTGGGTGTCTAGCCTACTAGCATTATATGGTGGAAGTTAAAGAACCACCCAACATGTCTTTCATGAAGATTACAATTATATTTCGATGATGCTGAACAAATTGCAACATTTCCTGCTTTAACCTGGTCCAGTCAAATGTCAGGCTTGGACAGCCGGTTATATTGCCAAATGACCTTGGCATTGTTAGTCTCTCTAAAAGCCACCGGCCTCATTGTATTGTTGCAGTTCTTGCTCGTAGGTGTTAAATGCATCTTTAGTGCTGTATAACTGAAGTTATTTCTTCGGTGTCTTTTTAAGTATAGTTCGTTTGTGCCAAATTTAGTACAACACGAGTTAGTCGTGACATCTATCCATCTATCCACTCCAATAATATATAAACACAGGCTCATCACATGTACATCACTGGTGTTCTGACAATCCATTGTGACAAAATGGTTGTCAATGACATATCGTTTCGCCAATGTGCAGTGATTGAATTCCTTGTGAAGCAAAACAACTCAGCTGCAGATATCTATGGCTGAATGAGTCAAGTGTATGGAGATGCCTGTATGGGTTCTAACATTGTCAAGGGTGAAACACTTCAAAGATGGAAACATGGACATTGCCGATCAGCCATGCTGTGATCAGCCGAGACAGGCTGCAACTAAACGCAACAAGCATAAAGTTGATGCGCTCATTAGTAAGGACCTAAGGGTGATCGTTAGGGAGATCGCAGTGCACCTTGGAATAGGACATCATGCCGTACAGGAGATGACAGCGACCTTAGGATATAGGAAAATTTGTTTACGTTGTGTTCCCTGTTTGCTGATGGAGAAACACAAAAACACATGTCTGGATGTGTCATCATAGTTGCTTCAATGACATGCTGCCAAGGGTGATGACTTCCTGTTCTGTATCATGAATGGTGATGAATGCTGGTTCCAGCATTTCGACCCAGAAACCAAGCAGCAAATCATGGAATCGCATCACTTCACATCTCCAAAAAAGAAGAAGGCCAAAAGAGTACCATCCAGTGGCAAAGTTATGTGAACCGTCTTCTGGGATGCCAAGGGATACATACTGGTTGATTTTGTGCCCAAAGGATAAACCATTAAAGTGGCTCGTGAAGTTCAGATGCTCAAGAAACTGAAATGTGCACTTCTGGAAAAGGGCCCGATGAAAAAAGTTGTCTTCTTTCAACTTGACAATATGAGACCTCACACTGCACATCTGACATTGGAGGAAATGTCAATGAATAGCTGGGAAGTGCCCCCCATC
>NC_140974.1:30242063-30274563 GCF_056783735.1 Eptatretus burgeri | reverse complement strand
GGCTGGTTCATGGTTTCAGCGCCCACAAGCTCATCGCTGGACTTGGTATTCCAACGCTGGCAGTGTGGCAAAGGAGATTGACCATGTCCTCATTGACGGTCGTTGGAGGATGATCCAGAACTGCAGGGTCTACCGGAGTGCTCAGTTCCTCAATACTGACCACAGGCTTGTTGTAGCAACTCTAAAGCTGCACCTTAAATCCTGGAGAATGGTACCATCCCAGCCGAGGCTGGATGTTGCCAAGCTCAGGGATGAGAGAGTAGCTGAGGAGTTTGCGAACAGGCTGAGTGGACACTTGGGGGGTCTGGGTGCTTTGGGGGGTCCTGAAGAGTTGTGGAGCGCCTTCAAGACCACCGTCCTTGATGTTGCCGGTGGATGCCTTGGAGCTCACCGCAGGGCAAAGAAGAATTTTGTCTCTCAAGGGACACTGGATACCATTGACCAGAGTCGCAGGGCCAGGCTGAATGGCAGAGCTGAGCTGTTCAGGGAGCTGAGGCGTAAACTGTACGTGCACTGAGGGTGGACAAGGAGGCCTATGTGCGAGGAATCTGTGAGAGGGTAGATCATCACCTGTGGACAGGTGATTCCCGTCCCGCTTACAGGGGAATTCGCGCATTACGTTCATCCAAGCCCATCCCTCGGAGCACTGCAGTTCGAGCAGAGAGTGGTAGGCTCTTGACAGAGGAGTCTGAAGTGAAGGCCCGCTGGGCCGGTTACTTTGAGCGGTTGTACCAGGCTGATCCCCCAACTGTCGAGTTGGACGTCAAGGGTGTTACAATCCCTGTTGCTGACCCTCGAATCAACTGTAGTCCACCTACGCTTGTGGAAACACGGGCTGCGGTGAACCAGTTGAAACGGGGCAAAGCTCCAGGGATCTGTGGCATCCATGCCGAACTTCTCAAGGCTGGTGGAAATGCTGCACTCGTGTCGTTGCATGCAGTTTTGTGCTCTGCCTGGAATACAGGCATCATCCCAACTGACTGGAAGAGGGCCCTTGTTGTCCCTCTCTGGAAAGGGAAGGGTGATCGCCAAGACTGCAACAACTACCGAGGGGTGACGCTGCTCTCAGTGCCGGGCAAGGTCTTTGCTCGGATAATTCTCGATAGGGTTCGCCACCATCTGCTTGAGCACCAGCGTCCAGAGCAGTCAGGCTTTACGCCAAAGAGGTCAACGATTGACCGTATCCTTGCACTTCGTGTCCTCACCGAACGCAGACGAGAGTTTCGGCAGG
This sequence comes from Eptatretus burgeri, assembly GCF_056783735.1. Classification (NCBI taxonomy): domain Eukaryota; kingdom Metazoa; phylum Chordata; class Myxini; order Myxiniformes; family Myxinidae; genus Eptatretus; species Eptatretus burgeri. The sequence goes on along the minus strand of NC_140974.1, from coordinate 30,273,332 downwards.
GGCTGCTTGCAGCCTATGTTGATCTCTGTAAAGCGTTCGATTCAGTGAATCGGGATGTCCTCTGGAGGATTCTTGGTCTTCGTGGGGTGCCACCAAAACTGATCGATCTGATGTCTGAACTCTACTCTGGTACTGAGAGTGCTGTGAAGTGTGGTGGTACCATCTCTGACTTATTTCCAGTTGTTACTGGAGTTCGTCAGGGATGTGTACTTGCCCCCACACTTTTCAGCACTTGTATGGACTGGATTCTAGGGAGGATGTCGGAGAGATCAAGTTGCGGTGCATCATTTGGGAATGTCAAGATCTCGGACCTTGACTTTGCAGATGATGCAGTCATCTTTGCGGAGACTTTAGACATCCTCTTGGGGGCCCTCGAGGTGCTGAATGAGGAGTCTGAGCCGTTGGGATTACGGGTTTCTTGGGTCAAAACTAAGATCCAGGCTTTCGGTGACATCTTGGATGCTGCTGTCCTGTCTGTGTCTGTTTGTGGTGAGGATGTTGAGGTCGTGGAGAGTTTCACTTACCTTGGCAGTGATATTCATGTCTCTGCTGGCTGCGAGTCAGAGGTCAATAGACGTCTGGGTCGGGCCTGAGGACTCATGGATTCACTGGATCATGGGGTGTGGCGCTGCCGGTATCTGTGCGGGAGGACGAAAGTCCGAGTCTTCAGGTCCTTGGTACTTCCAGTCTTGCTCTATGGGTGCGAGACTTGGACTCTGACCAAGGATCTGAGACGGAGACTTAATTCCTTTGGTACCAGGTCTCTTCGGAGAATCCTTGGCTATCGCTGGTCGGATTTTGTGTCCAACGAGCGGTTGCTGAGAGAGACTCGGATGAGATTTGTTACCTGCATAGTCCATGAGCGTCAGTTGCGGCTGTATGGACATGTGGCTCGTTTTCCTGACTCTGATCCTGCTCACCAGATTCTCTCAGCGAGGGAGTCTCATGAGTGGAGGAGGCCAGTGGGTCGACCACGTGCCTCATGGTTGCAACAGGTTGACCATCATCTCAAGGAGATGGGGATGGGCCTGGCATCTGCCTGGGGGATGGCCAGACGGAGGCCCCTGGAGTACCGGCGGAAAGTGGACGCAGCGACGTGCTGTTCTGGCACATGCTCCCATACCTGACCTGACCTTGCAAAAGCAACTCATCGAGCACGGTTATCCTGCTGGTTAATATTTTTTCGTTGCACTCAATGAAGTTCCACTTTATGCACATTCCTTAATCTTTTATACACTCAATATAATCATCTGGCCAGTAGAAAAAGTTAAGTTTGATGCTTAAGTAAATCCACTTAGTTATAATAACTGCTAATTTGTTAAATTTTTCACATATCACTCCAGATTTCGACACTTATTTTGTCTATGAAATCCAATAATCAAATCCGAAATAATATTTTTATTATATACTTTAATTAGTCAGTGAGAGTAGATCGTGTTTCGAAGGCAAGGCATTGTTGAATTGTCCAAATAAAAATGGTGGCTAAGACCCTTGTGAAGCAATATTGGGTTGAGCAAGGATAAGGCTTTCATGGAGGTAAGCTGTTAATTATCTTCAAAAGGAGTGTTTAAGTTTACCCAAACACACAATTTTCATTCATGCATGCCCCTGGAGTTCCTTTCATATGCATGCAAGGTTTGGGCCACGAGGTTTCCTGATTTTGGAGGAGACACGCACACTGAGGTTTATTATTTTACATTCTGTGAGTCATAAGTGCCGTGGAGGGGTAATGGGAATGTTTTGTTGAATGACATTGGTGTTGTACATATTTGCGTGTGGAAATATAAGTGATTGGTCTCATTAAGTGGGGTGCATTCTGTTTGCTCACGTGGTGGCATACAGTGGTGTGGGGGTTTATAGCATAATTGACAGGTCAGAGGTCATCACAGGATGAGGTAAGTCTGGCCTGCTTTATCAATATCATTCACATGGTGACGTGGCGGGGGCCCTGCTCGAACCGGCAGCTTCAGTGAGAGGCAGCTTGGCACATAGGCCTGAACGCTTTGCCAAGGAGACGGGTCGACTGGCGCTTCTGGTCTTGTTAACATGACACACAGATTCAGACCAGAGTTATCTGGACCAACCGTGATGACAACAATATAAATGGGACATGACGAAGACGATGATGATGATGCCGAAAGAACTCTACGTTTCAGTTATGAAACTTTTCCTGGGGTCAATCTTGTTCAGAGAATTAGTAGATCTGTTCATTATCGAATGTTTCATTTAAATTTGGGGGAAAAAAGTAATATTAATCAAGTGCAAGTCTCTTGGTTGTCCTGTTTATTGTTCCCCTTTCGACATGTAACTCATCATGCAGGGACCACAGCTTCAAACCCCATTAAGTCTGTCAATTTGCCCTTTTTAGGTCATCTCTTCGAGCATAACCTAATAATATGGGTGTAGATGTCCTTCGATCCGTCCGTCCGTCCATCCGTCTGTTGCGAAAATGCCGATTTTCAAATTCTATCTCCTCCGCCATTTCTCAAGCGATCTTGAATTTGATTGTGGCATATGAATCTATGGGACAATATCTAAATTTGGTCAGGGCGGATTTTCGATATTCGCTTTCGTTTTCATGTCACGTGACTTCAAAGTTGGCAAAAAATGCGAAAATGACGATTTTCAAAATCTATCTCCTCCTACATTTCTCAAGCGATCTTGAATTTGATTATGGCATATAAATCCATGGGACAATATCTAAATTTTGTCAGGCCGGATTTTCGATATTCCCTTTTGTTTTTGCGTCACGTGACTTCAAAGTTTGCAAAAACTGCCCTACCTTCAGGAGGCTATATATTTTCTCGTAGAGATGACCGTCACTCCCGCACGGGGGTAATTTTTTTAATCACACATCCTCCTCTTTGTGCATGCAACAATATAAATAACTCCTCCAATAATATTTCCATCAAATGCCGAATAGGAGTAGAGGAATAATGGAGTTTGTGAGGCACCCATGCAAATGAATGGAAAAATGGGGAAAACTGTGAATTGAGCCCCGAAAACCTCTCAACTGGAGTCTAATTCCTCCCATACAAATGTATAGGCTAACCTTTTTGAAAACCCCTTTAAAAAACCTTAAACAGGAGAATGATTTTCTCCCATACAAGCTCATGTTAATTTGAGACTGTCTCAGGGCCCAAAAAACCTCATACAATTGTATAGGCTAATCTTTTTGAAAACCCCTTAAAAAACATTAAACAGGAGAATGATTTTCTCTCCAAACAAGAGACTGATTTCCCCCATACAAATTAATAGGGAGAACTCTTTATCTCAAGGCTCATTCAGTTAAAACGGGAGAATGATTTTCTCTCCCCCTTCTGACTCTCAGTCCATGGGGTCAAAAGAAGAGATAGATCTCTGCCCCATTACTTACTCCACTCAGAGTCGAGTATATTCACTTAATCAGATAGATATAAAGAGAGACATCACCATTTTTTGATCACCATCGAGTAGGAATATTTATTTTATTTCTTCAAGCACCAAACCTTTGGTTTCGTAAAATGGGGAAATAAAATGTTTTCAGAATACTCGTGCTGTGAAAATGAGTCATATTGCCTCAAGTCATTTCCCGTGTGGACATATGCCCTGGAAATTCCAAGATTAGGTAATACCACTTCCTCGAAGTTGCTTAAAAGTCGACTCTCACATCTGAATGCTTTATAATTTTTCTCATTTTGTTCTATTGAGAAACAACTGAAACATGAACTATTTTTAATCTGATGAAGAGAGTCCTGAATCATCTGGAGAAGAATATTGGTAAGTTTGTGTATGCTTTCTCTGAGATTGACAGTGATACAACTGATTATTAATTAAATCACTGTATGATTAATTATTATTGTTTGTCTTCTCCTAACAGCCTATCTTCATTGCTAATCGCGTCTGTGGAGAACGATTTCTTTGAATTACACAACGAATGGATACAGATGGACAATGTCATTCAAGAGATTTATTCCTTTCGTCTTCAATTGAAAGAAATCATTACCGACTGGGAAGCATTGTTGACACCTCCTCTAATCTTAAAAGGCCCGACTTCAAGGTGAGAAATACACACGTGCATGTCTGTCTATCTCTCTATCTCTCTATCTCTATATCTCTATATCTCTATATCTCTATATCTCTATATCTCTATATCTCTATATCTCTATATCTCTATATCTCTATATCTCTATATCTCTATATCTCTATATCTCTATATCTCTATCTCTCTCTCTCTCTCTCTCTCTCTCTCTCTCTCTCTCTCTCTCTCTGTGCTTGTCTATCAATCTGCCTGTATATATCTCTTTGTCCATTTCTCTATCTGTCTCTGCCTATCAATATGTCTCTATAATCTCTCCTGAGTTTTAACACATTATTTTTTTTATTTTTCAGTTTAAACACTTGTCTGGATGAACCAAGCACACAAGTTAATCGTCTGCAGGAATCTCACCTGACACTCAAGACATCTGAAGCAGACTGCTTGGAAATATCATCTATTTTTACAACTGAATATTTAATATTTTCAATGTTGATTAATTATACTTGTTTTTCTTAATTATCTTATTCTTAACTACAAAAAAAGAATAAAGACATGGGAGGGGGGGGTAGGTGCGCTCCCCCAAAGACTCATCCCACCCCCTCCCCTCCCCTCCCCTCCCCGTGTGTGTGTGGGGAAGGGTGGGGAGTGGGATGAGGGAGGTGGTGGGTCAAAGGTGGGGGTGCACAAGGGGGATGAGGGGGGTGGGGCTTGTGTGGGCGGGGCATGGGTGGGGTTTGTGTGGGCGGGGTTTATGTGGATGAGGCTTCTGTGGATGAGGTTTGTGTGGATAGATAGATGGATGGGTGGATGGGTGGATGGGTGAATGTGCGGGTGGAGCTTGTGTGGATGGGTGGAGAATTTTTTAATTAAATAAACATGTTGTGTGGGGGACTAATTAACTAATAAACTAATCACTAATGTGAATATGATGAATGTGGGGTGGGGTTTGTGTGTGGGGGGTTTATGTGGGTGGAGCTTGTGTGGGTGGAGCTTGTGTGGGCAGATTCAAAAAGGGGTGGAGTCAAAAAATGTTCAATTTATCTTTGTCTTTTGTAATTCCTGCGAATAAAATGAACCTAAAATCTGTTCCCCTTCGAAATAATATACCTTATAAGTCCAAGGAACTGTATCTATCACATCAACAAGTTTTAAAAGTTCATTCATCCACCGCTTTGTATAACCCTTTTCAAAATGAGATTTCCATCTATATATTCTGACTACATCACCAAGTTTGAACTTAGGCTTTTTGACATTAATCTCTTTTTCATATTTAAATTTTCTTAATGTTTCTGATGGTTTTGTATTCGTTCACTTGGGAATCGTGTCATTATACTTATCCACAATATCCTGAATAATAGATGACCATTGTTGTGAACCGAGTTGTGTGAATTTTTATCTCGTCTCTCTTTTAAGCTACGATTAAAGCATTCAAAAACAACGGTTTTTCCTTCATTAAAGGTACTGTATAATGTAATACTGTTATTTTTTTAGAAAATTCATAAATGTCTTGTTATAAAACTCTCTACCCTCATCGGTCCACAATTTTTTTAGGTTTTCTCTTGCTTTTATTAAATATCTGTTGAAAGGCTAACATAAGAGTATTACCTGTTTTGTTTTTTAAAGGGACAACCTATGCATATTTACTCCTCAAATCGATAACGATTAAAGCATACTTGTATCCCTTATTATTATTGAGTTCAATCAAATCAGCGGACCAGATATAATCAACTTCCTTGGAATAAACCTTCCTTCTCTGAAACTTTGTGAATATTTGTTTATGTAATTCATCAGCTAATTGTTCTTCAGTCTTAATGACATCATTAGAGCCTATAAGTTTTTTGAATTTCCAAGCCCATGTTTCAATTTAGTACTGATCATCTTCTTCACGATGAACCTATCAACTTTTTCTCTCAAGGTTGGATTTTGTATCAGAGACAAATTATACAACATTTCTCTATCGGCTTCATGCTTTTCTTCCAAAGTTGTGGTATGGCCATAATCAATATCATGCCTCATGCACACTGCATCTACCCTATTGATGGGTTTACTCCATGGTTTAGGATTGTCTGCCTCATCTAATCTTTTATCCAAGTTTGTGCTTGGACCACAGAAATAATACCCTGGTAGATGTAATTCCCCTGGTATTCCAGTAGTTGTAAATTTACTTCCTGATAAAAACTTTTGTACATCTCCTCTGAGTTTGTGTTTGGAGATAAGTTGATTTTTTTTCAAACCACACACCGAACATATACCTTTTTGTCTAACCCTGTTATTTTTACTTTTAAAATATGAGATATTTTTGGTATTAGTTTTCTTTTTACATTTGAGACAATAACTCATTTATTTATGAGAAAAATTCCTACAGAGTGCAAAAACCTTTTTAGTTTCCAACATGCACATTGGAATCTTAATTTTTAAAACATAAAGAATCCTTAGAAACGTCTTTACTCTCTCCTCCATTTATTTAAGAAAAAAATGAAAAACTTTAAATAAAGTCAATCACACCAACATCATTCATAATATAATCTTTATCTCCACTTTCTCGTTTATATCTTCTCCCTGAAAACGATGTTAATAGTCTTGTCGAAAATATTTCTAATAGACTAGTCAATTCTTTGTTTTCCTCCTTGGTGCGTTGACATTTATTTATTTTCTGTAATACCCCCAAACTTTTTTTAATCTCACTGGTTTCCATATTTTTATATTTATTTATTCTCTCTCTTTCCTCCTTCTCTCTTCTCTCTCTTATCCCTCTCCTCCTTCTCTCCTTCTCTCTCTCTCTTCTCCCTCTCCTCCTCCTCTCTCTTCTCCTTTTCCTCCTCTTCTGTCTCAGTTTCTTCAACTCCTTCCTCATCCCTGACTATCCTTGAATCACTTACACCTCATAGAATATCATACATATATTCATCAGGATTTCTTGTTATTCCTGTATCCAAAATAATGTTTTTTACAACAGGAAACCAATAAAATTTCTTTTGAATTTCTCAAAGAGCCTTACGTTTTCTTAACTTTATAATTTTTTCATTATTTAACATTTTAATTAAATCCAAAGTTGTTGGTTTATCAACATCAGTATAAAGCCAATCTTTTATTGAAAATACCTCATTCTTATGTTGTAGAACATATTTATTAAAATACCGAATACCCTTTTCTTGAAGGTATGCTTGGACACAGAAATGATAATTTTCTTGAAGCCTTCTTGCTGTCATTTATGTATAAGAAATATATGACAGAATAATATTATGACAAGAAACACCTCCCCATCTTCCCATAGTTAAATCATTTTGTATTTCCTTACTTATTATATATAATCCTGTTTTTTCTGTTTTCATGATATAAACTTGGGCAAAACCATTATTATATTTACCCTTATTAAATTATTTTATTTGTTGTTTACTAATTGTGCTTCCACAAAACTCATTCTCAAAACCAAGTGGATAATATTCTTCCTTACAAGACTGATTTAATTAAATGACTAATTATACCTAAATCATTCATATCATACCCCCATTGTTCTATTCTCATACAAACGATATGCCCTTCTCTATAAAAATGTATTTTAATTGGAACTGTGAATTCTGTATGACCTGGAGATAAAATCAACACTTCTGTATCTTTGGAATACACGGCTGTTTTATTTAAGGATATATATTGTGATAAATCACTCAATCTCAACAAGTCATTCGCGTCAGTCGGGCTTGGATAATTTATTAATTTATTAGCATTTTTCATATTAATATTTTTTGTTATATATTTCTGTCGTTCAGCCTGTGCCTTTGTGTTATAATTTGATAAATCAATATCCAGTTCTTCGGATACACCAAAGATAGAACCATCTTTACCAACATGTCATTTATATTAGATTAAAAATAATGTCAATTTTTTTATTTTTGTTGAGTTGAAATAACCCATACAGACATAATTGACCACAACACTTGGAATTTAATTCTTGGACTTGAATTGTTTGACCATTCTGTAAGGATTTTATGACTTCAACAGGTGGTGGAAGACCAAAACTATCAAAATAATATTTGTCTTGACTATTAAAAATACAAACCCAATGAGAACCTTTCCCACTATTATCTTCTAAGTTCATAATAATATTCTTTGTATGTTTAGGCACATTTGTTAATTCATCTCTCATACAAATAACCACATTATGAATTTTTAATTTCTTACAATATTTGACAAGTAAATTTGATGTTGTATTCTTTCCAAATTATTTAAACCACTCATCAATGCTCATTTATTAGAAAGATAGAATCCATTACCCCTGTTAGTAAATTTTACACCTGCTTGTGCGATAGAATAAAGCATATCTCCAACTAAAAATCTCGCTTTATCGGGCAGACTTTCAAGTTTTTCAGCAAAATCTACAATTACACCACTTCCACTAATTTGTTTCTCCAACTCTTTGTTATGTCTTTCCAATTATTTTTGAGCCCGGAGTTGAGCCTTCTTTTCGTTGGCAGTTTTCACCGCTGTTGAAATACCACCTGTCAATGCCCCAACCACATTTAAACCAGCAAATAAAGGAATTGGAAATGGGAGAAATCCTCCACTCGTCTTTTATTGAATATTTTTTCAACATTGGTTTTGTCATTTTAATTTTAAGTGAGCCAGTATCATTCAAGATTTTAACCTGTTCTCTTGTGAGCAAAACATCAATTCTTACTGCTCCTTTTCTCTGAATTGTATTAACGTTAATCATACAAGGCTTTTGATTTTGAACACAAGATGATAGTTTATGAAGATTGATTTGATTAACATATACCGCAGTTGGTACTTTACCACTCATTTATTTAACAAAAAATTATGTGAGACTAATCATAACACCATTATCTGTATTAATCTGTAATTCTGTTTCTTCCAAAAGCAAACAATATGTATCAACTTCTTCACTCTCTCCTCTTTCAATGTATAGGGAGGTATCCACTCGATTCGACTTTATAGTTGCCTTTTGAGCACTCAGGTAAAAGGCATAGATTGCATACAAACTTTTAAATGCTGTCATATGCAAAATAGGTTCTTTATTTCCATTACTTTCACACACCTTTTGGTCAGACTTATATGCTTCAGCAAAATCATTTTTTTCCCAATTAATTTCCAATCTATCTCGTGGATAAAATCTTCCATCGAGAGAAACACGAAGTTGTTTCACCTTAACATTATCACTCAATGCATTATTCTTATCAGTAGTAGTATCACCATCTGGTTTTAAAAAAAATGATCCACAGATATCGTGGCTTTCCTTCCAGAACACCCAAATTGCATGTGCAAGTGGTTTGGTTTAGTTTATTGTGTTGACATCTTCTTTTGAGGTATGATACACTGAGTGGTTTCTTTGAGTTAAGTCTTCTATTTAACATCTCTTCTGTTTTAATATTAGGAGTATATTCACTAATATACCAACTCATTTCATCAATTACAAATTTATTCTGAGCACCAAAAGCTCTACAACACCAAAAAGTAATCTATTTTCATTATCATTCCTTTGTAGTTGAAATCTAATTTTAAGACCATACAGAACTTTATCATGATCACAAAATCCAAATATACCTTTAAGAGGAACTGCCACAGTAAAACTATTAACTGCTTTTGCATCATCAGAATTTCATTCCTTTCCTTTGACTATATCCAGGGTTTGTGTTTGTTCCCGTTGACAAATCAGGAATAAAACCTTCGACTGCCACCTTTCCCATTCTATCACTGAATGAATATAGTGTAAATTTCATCATTTCAGATACAGCAGAGACATAATCAACCGTTTCAACTTCTTGTGTTCCAATGTATAAGCAAACACTATCAAACATTTTCCAGAAGAAATCATTGACGAGTGTAGCTTTTGTGTTATTCCCAGCCTTAGTGAATTTAAATTTACACAACAAGAAACTTTCGGATGGATTCAAATAAGTTTGTTGATTATTTATTTCAAAACTTTTTGTACCATTTACATTCCAGTCTGTTTCAGTTATTGCATTTACCTTGAAGTAATCTTCTTTTTTAGTGGAGTTTGAGATCATAATAATATCATTCAAATCATAGATACTATCAATTGCTTCCATACTTGTATTTATTTAGGAAAAAAGATGTTAAAACTTTTGAAACCCTGACCCAAGTATTTGAATTATTTTCTGTCGTTCTTGGGGAGACAATTGAGTTTTACCTTTCTTAATTTCTTTTATTGCTTGTAATTTATGAGATTCCTTCTGGGCATCTTTTATGCTCTTTACAACACCTGCTACATTTCCCACAGCAGAAGCAGTTGAACCAATTAGATCTTTATGTTTAAGAATAGTTGAACCAATACCCATTAGAGTATCAATTATCCCATCTCCTCTAAATTGATGATCTCCCTAACACCCCTTTGTCTCTTTGGTGTATAGTATCCTCCACCAAGATACATACCATCACCCTTGTAGTATGGGGAAAGGAACATCCCATCCCCTGTAATTATTTTATATTTTCCCAACTCGTGTTTCCTCACAACAACCATCGTTTTTATTTATTGGAAAACTTCACGTAGGTGAATTCTGATGGATATAACTTCTCCAGTAAAAGAAATCATACGATTATCTTGGTCGGTTATCCTAAAATTTACTCTGTGTATGGTTTTTCCTGACAGAGGGAGATAAACCAGATTTTTGGGTTCCCTATTGAATTTATAACCAATTGGGGTTGATTATGCGCTGAATGAAAATATTGTATTTGTTCTTATTCCATCATTATAAGCACCATCAATCAAATCACAGTGAATTAACACCGAATTTATTCCTGAGGATATTTGAATGACATTATCACTGTAAAACATCCCATTAGTTTCAATCCTTTTTTTTTGTATACCTTGTCGAGGCTCGAATGAGAGCTAACACACAACACACATCAAGGGAGGCATAAGACAGGAGGGGAGGAAGTGGAAAGGACCAAATAGTAGGGAACAGAGACATTTGGAGATCTGTGGAAGGGAGAGGGATGGGACAGGGAACATGGGGAAGAGAAGATGGACATTACAGGGACTTTCAGGAAGAAAAGCAGGGAATTTGAAGGAGGTGGGCTTGGGTGGATTATCGGGGGAAGAAAAGATCGAGGATTTGGATGGGGGATGATAAGAGGTGGTGGTTTACAGCTGTTTTGAAGGCCTGGAGGGAAGAATGGGAATGAATAGAGTGAGGGAGTTTATTCCAAAGGCGGGAAAAAAGAGGAATGAAAGAGTGAAGTTGAGCAGTGATTCGTGATTTTGGTAGTTTTACCAGAAGGGGTTGTTGGCAGACCTTGAGCGCCTCGCGGAAATGTGGTGGGGACAAATCGCAGAGAGAGCAGGGGGGTGAGGCTGGAGAGGAGACGGTAGAAGACAGAAACACCACCGACCAACCTGTGGTGATTGAGTGAGAGGCCCAAAGACTCAGCTTCATTGCGGGAGATGCCAATGATCCGAAATGCCTTGGTATCTACAGCGTGAAGCCAAGAAAGGTGGGAGGCAGGAGCACCAGCCCAGAGGGGAGAGCAGTACTCCATCAGGCTGTGGACAAAAGCTTTGTAAGTGGTCAGGAGCTCAGGTGGGCCAAGGAAGGACCTTGCACGATGGAGGATTCCCAGTCGGCGACTGGCTTTGAAGGTGAGGTTTGAAATGTGGCTTTCCAAGGAAAGGTCATGGCAGATAGTGAGACCCAGAAGCTTGAAAGAAAAGACTTCTTCCAGAGGATTGTTGAGAAAGTGGATGGGGGGGGGGTGGTTCTAAATGGTCCTTTCGAAGAGACATAGTGAGAGTGTGAGATTTGTCCAGATTGAAAGACATGTTCCACGTGTTGGACCAGTTTGTGATTTTATCCAGATCAGCAGTGAGCGAAGAAGCTGCTGCTTGCCGGTCTGAGGGATTTCCGATGGTACGGCAGAGGGTGGAGTCATCAGCAAAGAGATACAGAGGATTTTCCAGAGAGTCGGAGAGATTATTGATGAAAACCAGAAAAAGAACAGGGCCCAGAACGCTACCTTGAGGAACTCCAGCCTGTACAGGAAGGGGGGATGAAAGAACTCCATTTAGGGCCACACATTGACTGCGACAGGAGAGGAAGTCCGTGAGCCATGAGTGGAGATGGCCTTGGATACCATAGGAAGAGAGTTTGGTGAGCAGGGCAGGGTGCCAGACTGTTTCAAAAGCATGTGATATATCCAGGGATACGGCTCTGATTTCCTGTCTGGCATTGTGGGCTTCCATCTATTGTTGGGAGAGCAGAAGTGGCATATCCAGGGTAGAGTGATCTGGTCTGAAACCAAATTGATGATCAGAAATCAAGCCATTGGAGAAGAGGAAGGATTTGATGTCTGAGGCGATGATGGATTCCATAACCTTGCTGATGATTGGGAGAAGGCTGATTGATCTGTAGTTGAAGGGATCTGTTTTTGCACCTTTTTTTGTGCAGGGCAGTGATGTTTGCTGATTTTCAAGCAGATGGCAGATGGCCTTGAGCAAATGAGAGGATGAATAGAACAGAGAGAGGGTGAGCAAGAGCAGAAGAGCAGGCTTTGAGGACAAGTGGGCTGATGCCGTCTGGACCGATTGCAGAATCTGAGTCGAGGTTTGACAACAAGCTCTCTACCTTGTCAGGAGAAAAGGACACCGAGTCCAGGGTCAGTTGGGTGCGACTGGGTAAGGTGGGTAGAGAAAACGATGGGTTTAGGACACCAGATTTAGCTGCAAACACCGAGTTTAGGCATTCAGCTTTTTCATGTGCGGTATCAGCAGTGCTGCCATTTGAGGTTAGGGAGCGGATGGAGGGGGAACAGACACCAGAAGCAGATTTGATTAGATGCCACCAGTATTTTGAGGAGGGAGAGAGGTTTGAGAGTTCAGACTTGAGATGAGAAAGATGTTGTTTTCTGGCTCTCCTGAAGGTTGATACACACTTGTTCTGAACTTTATGGAAGGAACTGAGATTACCCTCAGTTGGGTTTGCTTTCCATGAGGCAAAGGCAAGTTGTTTCAGGACAACTGCCTCACCACAAGCTTCAGTGAACCAAGGGCGGGAGGAAGGGAAGGACAACTGAAGACGAGAGGGGATAAATCTGTGCATGAGGGAGAGCAAGTTTCTTTGAAAGAATTCCCAGGATGAGTTGATGTTGGAGAAAGTAGAGATACTTGACCAGTCTATAAGTTTGAGGGCTGCTTGGAGACCCTGCCATTCGGCTTGAGTGAAATTCCAGACTCGACGGCGGTGAGGTGGTTCTCTCATAATAGCCAGAGAGATGTCCACTTTGACAAGGACGTGGTCAGAAGAACTGATTGGAGCAGAGGAAGAGCAGCAGATATTGTCAGGGAAATTTGTCAAAATCAGATCCAGAAGAGATGGAGTACCATTGGTTGAGATCCGGGTAGGGAAGTTGACCGATTGAATCAGTCCCAATGAGTTGCAGAAAGCTTTTGCTGAGGTGCCATGACAGGTGAGAGAGATACCCATACCGAGCCAACTGGCATGATGACAATTGAAGTCGCCACATATGAGGAAGAGAGAGTTTGGATGAGAAGATAGAAGTTGGTCCATGTTTTCATATAGTGAGGTGTAGATGGAGTCATCACTGTTAGGTGGACGGTACAGTACACATATAAACATGAGGTGGGAGTTGAGGGGAAGCCATAGCCAGAGGTATTCCTGGGGGTGTGCGGGAGTGAGGGCAGTGCCTGGAGAGTGAGGAACAGAGTCTTTGATGAAGAGAGCAACTCCTTCATCAGGGCGAGGCTCAGGTCTGTAAAACCGGAGGAGGGAGTAACCAGGGAGAGATACTTGGGAGTCAGCCATGTCTTGGGGAAGCAAAGTTTATGTGAGGCAGATTATGTCTGGTTTGTCTGGCAACCTGCATGGAAAGATCTGAAAGGTTTGAGCGAAGGCCCCGGATATTTGAGGTCCATACTTTGAAGAGGTAGAGGAGGAGGCTTTCGGTGCAGGGGGTGTGGGGAGGGGAGGGTAGGACAAGGGACGAGGGGGGGAGGAAAGGGGTGTTGTGGAAAGAGTGTGGGGGATTGCAGAATAGCTCGGGGAGGGGGCTGAATGAGGAGGAGACAAGGCTCTGTGGTGCTGGGGGAGAGGGGGGACAAGAGAGGGGGAAGAAGGCAGTTGAGGATTTGAGGAGGTGGAGTGAAGAGATGGAGGTGAGAGGGCAGTGGAAGGAGGCAGCTTTGTGGATTGGAGGGGGGCAACTTTGGGAAGGATGAGTGAGGGGGATGAATGGTGGGAGAAAGGTGAGGGGGAGTTTTTGAGAGAGGTGAGAGGGTGGGAAGGCTTGGAGGGAGAAGAGTGGGATGGTTGCTTTGAGAGTGAGGGGTGAGAGGAGTGAGTTGGCACTGAAGTTTGAAAAAAAGAATGGTTGATGGAAAGCAAACATTCATAGCAAACTGGGTTTTTTTTAAGTTTTAGGTTAGTTCTGCGATTAAACACATTTCTTGAGGGATGCAATAAAGGCGAATTCAGAGAATGGAGAGAAGAAACGCTGTAACAGTTGGATTTTTTCGGCAAGGTATGAAGGAAAGGTCAAATTGAGAGCAGTCTGTTTAAATAGCAGAAGAGTAGTGCATTCTGATAAGTAAAGATTACCACACGTGTGAAAGAGGATGATGAAGCATTATAAGAGATCGTTTTTGTTATTATTATTAATGTTTGAGAGGTTTCAACAGATGAGGTCATGGAAGTGTTGTTGAAAAAAATCGAGGAAGAAGAAGAGGAGTTGAAGAAGAAGAAGAAGAAGAGGAGTTGAAGAAGAAGAAGAAGAAGAAGAAGAAGAAGAATTGGAGAAAGGTTGCAGTTTCTTTTTTAAGATAAGAAATAGTGATTCGTTGGGATGGGGGATATAAAGAAAGTGGGAAAGATAGAAATTGAAGATAATGGGGAGAAAAACAAATAAACACGATCGTACACCGAGGGGAACAAAGGGTAGGCCTCAAGCCTCAAGGATAGGCCTCAAGCACCCAGTAAGACAAGTTCGACATAATCTGACAAAATAGCACGGTTTTAGAAACAAAACTGAACCAGGAACACACAGTAACATGTAGGTGAGAAAATAAACAGTTAAAACAGGACAGATAATGACCGGAAACTTAACTTTGAGAACGTCAGCAGGGAGACCCCAAGGAGACCTGCCAATGCTCCAAACCCAGAACCGGAAGTCTTTTTTGAGGAGAAACCCAATAACTCTCTAAATGAGTTATCAATTGTGAAATCAACCTTGTAGTTATTTTTAAGTTTTATCGTTGATTTTGAAGTATGTTTTTGAATATCTATAACAATATTTTTTGGTTCATCACCCTGTTCTTTCATAAGACGAACAATTTCGGAAGATATTTGAGAAATCTCATATGCTCCGGGTGAAACTGTTTTCGTTTTGTATCCACTTCCCGGATTATAACTAAACTTATCATTTTTCTCGGGAATATTAAAGAAGGTATTATAAGTTTCCATGGATAATAAAGACGCCTCATATTATTTTGTTGTGTCAAGTTGTAGTGGGTATGGGAATGAAGATGTGTGGTCACTTGTTGTGAAATTGAAACTAAGGATTGTGCTTCTCATCTTATTTAATGAGATAAAATGTCTTTATATTGATATTTTAAAATTATTTTCATGTTCATCAACTGGTCTAAAATGGCTGATGCTTCATTAAAACAATTGTTATTTCCAGCCTTCTTACTACCTAACAACAATAACAGTCTATTAACTAATTGTGATGGGTCATTTGCAAGAAAACTAACACCTGAACCAAGCCTACTTAAAGCTTGAATAATGTGTTTCTCCTTCTCATTCTTGCCACGTTTACCAGAAAGACTAACCCTATAATTAACACAGTCCAGCAGATCAATATACAGTATACTCTGTCATCATTATTTTTCATATCCAATGGTTTATCAAAATATTTTGATTCATCCCTTACAGTTGAAGCTTGTCTTCCATCTTTTGTGAGAAGAAACATTAATCTCGGAGTTAGTTTGACAGGGGGTTGAGCAGAACTCAAGAACTTTAATTCATCATTAAATATGAATACCTTTTCTTGAACAAGATGAAATATTGCTGTTTGTTTTGTTCGAATGAGACCTGCTTTGGTTTTCGAATCTACTGAATATTCATTGTTTTGAAGAGCATTCACAATATAATCAGGGGGTTGATTAATCTCTTCCAGTTGTTGAAATAATCCTTCATCATCATATTCTAATTCTCCTATATGCTCTAATTCTTCCTCCGTCATTTGATTGAAATCTTTTAACATTTGAAGTTTTTTAGGAGTATATTCTATTGTGGGAACTGTGGAAACATCTATAGTTTTTTTCTTGGGAAGTTTTTTTAAAGTGGTTTAAAAAATTTCTCTTGTTTTCTTTCAAATGCTTCTTCACCTGTTAGTTTCTGTCTGCATTTCTTCTTTATGTCTTCCTGTTGTTTTACAACTTTTGCAACCAACTCTTGATATACCTTTAATCATCTTGCTCTTTCTTTCGCATCCATTTATTTATTGGAAAATATCATGTAATGAATTGTAAAGATCAACAGGGAAATTGTCCTTTTCTTCATCATCCAAGTAGATGTGTTCAAATAAATCCTTTTCTTTAAATATGTCATCAAATTCTTTATTAACATTAATATGAGTTGTAATTTCTTCTTCGCGAATACTTGTATCTCTGCTTTTCATACGTCTGCGTTGAGTTTCTTCATCAACATCAAAACCGAATGATAAAATCTTAACCCCCTTCAGATGTTTAATAATTTGTCTCATTCCTTCTGGATTAGTTTCTAATAACCCAAGACCACCAGATTTTAGTTTCTTTAACTCACTCTTACAATGTGAATATTTTGTTGCACCAAGAGAAACTCCTCAAATATTTGACCTTCATTCCTCAATCACATATGTTCCTCCACTGAAATACAGTGATAATCTTCACCTTTTACTTCTCCAGATCTTATTGCTCTAGTTGTTGTTGATACAATGTGTATCACAGGGTGTTTTTAAAGTAAATTTACAATATTCTCATTTGTACTATACAAGAACCTTGATTTATGAAAGTTTTTTTCCAGAAGCAGATTTACCCACAAGATTTATAATAATAGTTGTCATTTATTTATGTAATTGTTTATAAAACAAAAAAATATATCCCTTAATATCTCATCTTGCTTCACAACAATAGATTTATATTTTTCAGTCGTGTGCTTCATGTAATCCCCAAATTCCTTTTTACTACATAATGTAGAACAATTATCTCTCCAAAAATTGTTTATATCTATTGAATTTAAGTTGAATAAAATAAAAGTATTAGCATTGTTTCTTATGGAACGACGAGGAAGTTGAAAGTACGATTGATGAAGATAAATACATTTACAAGAAGAACGTCGCCCTCTTGTCTAGTAGCTGTCCAGTACTGTTTGGTTTCTCTCATTAACACAATCATCAAAGATAACGAGGTTCTTTTTTGATTTATCCAAATCTTGGGGAGAAGGTATATCATCCGTATTATCACGAAGAATACAAGTTATCAGTTTTGATTTCTTTTTATATCTCTGTGTATCACGAAATAGTTGTATTATATCTTCAATGTTATAATCATTTCGATTGTTTTGAAGTTTAAATAAACCGATTGTATCTTCTTTTTGAAGACCAGCATTAAAACCTTGTGAGAGTAGTTGATACTCAGGTTGAAAACTCGACTTTGTGAAAATTATTAAATTATCATAATCTAAAAAGATCGGAGTAAGGAGCATCTTCAAAAGAAAGCATGTTTTTCCGCATCCGCTTGAACCAACTATGAGACATCTTAATGAATTTGGGAGATTTTTATGGTTGTTAAATTTTATCTTATTTTCCCAAATGGGTAAAAAATCATTCATTTATATATTTGGAAAACAGGTTATTTAATTTATTATTGGCTTTTTTAGAAACTCCATATTTTAACCTAACTTCAGGTTTAATTTCAAGATAATCCATTATTTTATTTATACAATATCTTATGTTGCTATTTCCCTGAAAATGGCAATCGTGAATAATATATAACAACAATCCTTTTAACATTTCTCTAATGCGTTCAGTTTCTTCCCTTGTAAGGAAAGGTGTGTTATCACCCTCATACTTTACATTCATTTCTCTAATCAATCTTGTAAAGTAATTCATTTTTGGTGTAAATCTAAAAGAATTCTTTTCCTTTTTATATTTTTTATTGTCATTAATTATAAGATAATCACAGAATATACATTGTTTTTGGCTTTTGACTCCCCTATAGGTGTTTAATCCCCGTCTTTCACACGCAGGACAATTCTCAAATTTGTCATATGGAGGAATTAGGGAAGTCAAGAGGCTCAAAATCTAACATATTTATAAAGCAAAACTTTACTTAAACTGAAATTCATCTTCGGTATCATCTTCGGTACTTTCATAATCATGTATAAAACTGCTTTCATAACTATCGTTTGAACACAAACTCTCAGTATCATAATCACTCCCATAATCTTCAAAATCTTCAGTTGAATAATGACTCATATTTAATTTGTAGAAAAAACATTACCATCTATATCTATATACTTTTTTTCATAAACAAATTCAACTATTACATTATTAATATTGAAGGTAATTTTAAAATAATCCTTAACTACTATTAAATGAAATGTCATTTCACCTGATATATTAACATCCTTTATTTCATCAGGAGTTACATATTTAGGGTTGTTGAAAATAATACAAATTTCTCCTTGCATATTAGAGATGGTCTTATCTTTTCTTTCTAAAGCTTCATCCATTAGGTTTTTATTTTTTGATACTTTGTCTTGTTTCATTGCTTTTTCTAGTTTTGAATATATTGCCAGAAGGAGAGGAGAAACTTTTGTTGGAGATGCTTTAATTGATGTTCTTCCAGGTATACTAAAAGCCCTTCCACTGAAGGAAATTAAAGAACTCATATTATTTACCATAATTGTTTTTATCCAATAGTTGTATTTATCTTTGTTCAATTTTACATCCTTGACATATTTCTCAGCATCTTTTACAAATGAAGTGATTGATTGAAACTTGTCTTTTGTGTCTTGAAACATTGTATTTATTAAGTGAAAAAAGTTGGAGGATAAATTTGTTTTAAGCACAGATTCACCTATAAATTACACTAAATTTTTTATCAAGAACATTTTATTTTAAGCAAAGTTTTACTATATAAATATGGTGAATACAACGTACTGCAATGTTTGTAATCATGAATTTAAATATAATAAAAAACACCTTCAAACCAACAAACACACATTCAATCTTTTCAGACAAATATCTCCACTAGACCAAGAAACAAAACATTGTGATAGATGTGATAATGATATTCTTCAATTTTTCTTCCAATAAACACCTTCAATCATGCAAACACAAGAACAATGAAAAAAGCGAAGCTAAATTCTCCATTGAAAACACTGATGGGGAATTTAAAGGGCATATAAAAAGAAGATTGTTTCGTTTTCAAGACCCTGGACCATCTTCAATCATGGAAACTGTTGATATGGTTAAACAAAGTATTGAAACTATAATTAAAAACACATTAAGTGAAATGAAAACTTTTAAGTTTTATATGGGAGTAAAATTGAAAATGGTAAGACAAGACGATGAAACTACTCCCTATATGAGGACAAACCCCCACTTTATCTCATCATTTCAAGATTTTGTAAGATGTGATGTTTACGATGATCTACAGAGACAAGAACAAGAAGTTGATAACACTGTAGTAGGTCGTGGATTTACTATCACAAAAATAATCTTCTTAGATATACACATCTTAAAATCAGATCCTCTTCAAGCTTCTTCTTATATTGATTTACCAAAAGAGATAAAACTTAAGAAAGCGGTTGTTAATATTCAAAACAAAGATAATAAATATTTTCTATGGTCTGTTCTTGCTCACTTACATCCTCCGCAATGGAATCCTTAAAGGCTTAATCATTATAAGAAATACGAGAATACATTAAATTTTAAAGATTTAAAGTTTCCAATGTCATTGAGAGATATTCCTAAATTTGAGAAAATGAATAATCTATCTGTTAATGTAGATGGATTAACAGATACAAACAAAGTTCAGATATTAAAAATTTCAAACAACTATAAAAATGATGAAACACACATTGACCTTCTCCCCTTTACTTCAGAGGAAAAATCACATTATGCTTTCATCAAAAATTTCTCAAGATTCACCAAATCACAAATATACAAGAGAAAATGTAAAACGTATCCTTGTAAGAGATGTCTCAACTCCTTTCACACAAAAGAACGATTAAATCAACATTCGAAATATAGTAGTAATCGTAAATCAACCGTAATCAATTTACCAAAAGCAGGTTAAAACATATCATTTAAAGATTTTAACAAATCTATAAAACATCCGTTTGTGATATATGCTGATTTTGAAAGTGTCCTTGAAAAGATAGATACTGTTTCTCCAAATCCAAATAAATCATACACAAATAAATATCAAAAACATACTCCTTGTGGTTTCTGTTAGATACAATCAGCTGTTGGTGATGAATACAACAAGTTAGAACTTTATAGAGGAGAAGATGCCTCAGAGGAGTTTGTAAGACGATTGGAAAAAAATACTGTATAAGACGAAGAGAAATAATGGTGAAAACCTAGAAACCAATGTCATAAACAAAGTAAGAGAAAAAGGAATTTAGAAAGAACAGTATCTGTCATATTTAAGATGAGGAAATTGAGGAGTTTAAAGTTAGAGATCATTGTCATCTTACTGGTAAATACAGAGGTCCAGCTCATTCCCATTGTAATCTTAATTACAAGCCTCCAAATTTTATTCCTGTCTTTCTTCACAAGAAGGCTCACTATGACACACATCTATTTATAAATGAACTTTCAAAGACATCTGGAGGTATTTCTGCCATTCCTAACAGATCAAAAATACATCTCATTCACAAAAATGATTTATACATCCCCCATAACCCATATTCGATTTCTTGACACAGACAAGTTTCTGGGAGATTCATTAACTGAGTTAGCATCAAATATTAAAAACTTCCCGAGTCTTAAATCACATTTCCCAAATCAAGAAGAGATTGATCTCTTATCACAAAAGGGAATATATCCATATGACTAGATGGATTCATTTGAGAAGTTTAAAGAAACACAACTTCATTCAAGGGAAAGTTTCTATGGAAAGTTAACTAAAACTAATATTTCCAATATAGATTATACACAACCTAAAAAGGTTTGGGAGAAGTTTAATAAAAAGAATCTTGGAGAATATAATGATTTGTATCTTAAAACTGATGTATTGTTATTGGCTGATGTGTTTGAAACTTTCAGAACAGTCTGTCATAATAAAAATTCTTATGGATTAGACCCCGTTCACTATTACACAGCCCCGGGCTTGTCTTGGAGTGCTATGTTAAAAATGACAAAACAAAATTTGGAATGAATCAGTGATATGGATATGCTTTTAATGAGAGTGAAGGCTAAATGAAGAGGAATATCTCAAGTATGTTCCAAGAGATATGCTAAAGCAAATAACAAATATCTTCCTGATTATATTAAGAATGAGGGCAACTCTTACCTGATGTATTATGATGCTAATAATTTGTATGGGTGGGCTATGTCTCAATCTTTATCTTATGGAAAACTTAAATGGGTTAAAGAAAAACATTATGAAAAAGTTTTACTTAACATTGTAATCTCCTCAAAAAGAATTGGATGAAGCTGAAGTTGGATATTATTTTGAGGTTGATTTAAAATATCCAGAAGAACTTCATAACAAACATAAAGACCTACCTTATGCCCCTGATAAAGAAAGACCAACAAAAGCATGGCTAAGTGATTACCAACAGTCATTTAATATAAAAAGTGAATCTCCAGAAAAACTGGTTACAACATTAAATGATAAATAAAGTTATGTTTTACATCAAAGGAACTTGAGACAATATTTATCTGCCGGGTTGAGAGTGAGGAAAATTCATCGAATTTTGAAATTCAAACAAAGTCATTGGTTAAAGAAATATATTGATTTTAATACAAAAAGGAGAACAGAAGCAAAAACAGATTTTGAGAAGGACTTTTATAAATTAATGAATAATGCTGTATTTGGAAAGACTATGGAAAATGTTAGGAATCAACAAAACACGACTTTCTACATCTTGGAAACAGGCTTCAAAGTTAGTTAATAGACCAAGTTTTGAACGAGCGGAGGTGTTTTCAGAGAACTTTTGTGCTATTCATTTGAAAAAAAGAGAGTATTAAAATGAATAAACTGATTTATAAAGGAACATCAATTCTTGACTTGTCAAAGTCGTTAATATATGACTATTACTATAATAATTTAAAATTAAAGTACAAGGATAATGTGTCATTGTTATATATGGATACAGATAGTTTTATATTAGAAATTAAAACAAGTGATGTATATGAGGATATGATCGATAATATTGATAATTATAAGTCTGATAGTATGTTGTTTTCATTAAAGAATAAAAAGGTTATTGGAAAGTTTAAGAATGAGTTGGGTGGAAATGTCATGAGTGAATTTGTGGGATTGAGATCAAAATCTTATGCTTTTACGTATATTGATAATAATAACATTGAAAGATGTGATAAGAAGCTAAAGGGAATAAAGAAAAATATAATCAAGGAAACAATAAACTTTAAACATTATTACAACTGTTTAACCTTAAAGAAGGAAGAGTACAGAAAAATGAATAAAATAAGAAGTTATAAGCATCAATTATATCCAGAAGAGATAAATAAGAAAGCATTAGGAGCTTTTGATGATAAAAGATATATTTTAGAGAATGGAATCAAGAGTATCCCTTATGGTTATAAGTATAAGTGTTAAGGGGCGTCTTTTTACTGATTTATAAATGATAGAACCAAGCAATAACCAAACCAAAGAGTGGAGATGTAATGAGCCTTGGTATTTAAATGGGAAACATAACGAATGTGAGAAATATCAAATAAGTCTTATTGAAGAAATAACCAGGGTAAAAGTAAATAAAACAAATAAGCGGATAAATTTAATTACAAGCAAGATGGAGGATGTAAAGAAAAAAATTAATATCCTTGAATGGAGTGAAAACTTCGATGGTTATCAATTGAACAATGGAAAAACAATTTACTACAATCTCAAAATGATATGTGGATCAGGAGGTGGTCAAACAAGAACATTGAGAGAAGTTTATCATTTTATTTCTGCTCAACAAAAATACTTAAAACAAGAACGAAGTTCTAAAATAATGTTTGTGAATATATTTGATGGTGATGAATGTAATCGGAAAATTAATTTATTACCTCGAATAGAACATGGACAAATATTTATTGGATCACTCTTTGAGTGGAGTAAGTCATGGGTCAGAGATCAATTTCTTCTTTTGACCCCATGGACAGAGTCAGAGGGGGGGGAGACAAAATCATTCTCCTGTTTTAACTGAATGAGCCTTGAGATAGAGAGCTCTCCCTATTAATTTGTATGGGGGGAATCAGTCTCCTGTTTGGAGAGAAAATCATTCTCCTGTTTAAGGTTTTTTAAGGGGTTTTCAAAAAGGTTAGCCTATACATTTGTATGAGGTTTTTTGGGCCCTGAGACAGTCTCAAATTAACATGAGCTTGTATCGGAGAAAATCACTCTCCTGTTTCAGGTTTTTTTAAGGGGTTTTCAAAAAGGTTAGCTTATACATTTGTATGGGAGGAATTAGACTCCAGTTAAGGGGTTTTGGGGATCAATTCAGAGTTTTCCCCATTTCCCGATTCATTTGCATGGGTGCCTCACAAACCCCATTATTCCTCTACTAATAGGTAATATTGCCTTCACTACCTTTCAAAACAGACGTCAAGCAATCAAATACAATCTGTCAAATCAAGTCTATTTCACAACAAAATTCTGCAACTCCATAGGTCCGACTCGATCTGTAAACTTTCCCACCCAGATTTCTCCCAACGGCAAATCTTCTCTCCTAGATTTGGTGATGACTAACTTCACTGCCAATGCATGTTGTTCGTCCTCTGTCCCAATTGGCTCTTCTGATCATGTGCATGTGCATGTGAAGGTCAACATCTTTCAAGCCATTCTCAGAGAACAGCCTCTGTGCCGGCAAATCTGGCAGTTCACTCAAGCAAATTGGCAGGGACTGAAAGCAACCATTACACTTCAGGACTGGTCTCCTATATCAACCACCACACATCAATTCAGCCTGGGAATTCTTCCACAGAAACCTGCTCTCTCTCATGCACAGATTCATCCCATCTCACCTTTAGTTATCTTACCCATCCTCCTGCTCTTGGTACTCTGAATCCAATGGTGAGGCTGTTGCTTTAAAATTACTTGCATTCTCCTCGTGAAAGGCAAATCCGACCGAAGGCAACCTTAGATCATTCCACAAAGTCTCAACATGTGTGTGTCTTCCCTCAGGAGAACTATAAAACAACATGTGTCCAATCTCAAGAATGAACTTTCAAACTTGTCTCCCTCCTGTAAAACATGGTGACACCTTGTCAAGTCAGTCTCTGGTGTACACTCCCCTTCCATGTGCGGCACTCAGCAGAACCCTTTCTTCTCCTCTCCCTGTCAAGACTGGACAACCACAAGGTAGTGTTCTCGGCCCCATATTATTCCTAATCTTCATCAATGATCTCACTTACTCTCTAGAAAATCCTCTCTTTCTCTTTGTTAATGACTGCACTCTGTTTTGAGATCCCTCATCCTTTTGACAGACAAGCAGCTGCCTCTTCCCTCTCCTCAGACTTTGACAAAATCACAAACTGGTCAAACACTTGGAACTTTTTTTTCAATCCTGAGAAATATCTATATATATATATCTCTATCTCTATCTCTATCTCTATCTCTATCTCTATCTCTATCTCTATCTCTATCTCTATCTCTATCTCTATCTCTATCTCTATCTCTATCTCTATCTATATCTCTATCTCTATCTCTATCTCTATCTCTATCTCTATCTCTATCTCTATCTCTATCTCTCTCTCTCTCTCTCTCTCTCTCTCTCTCTCTCTCTCTCTCTCTCTCTCTCTCTCTCTCTCTCTCTCTCTCTCTCTCTCTCCAAAAGAACCATACTGCAAACCCTTCACTTATGACTCCCTCAGTATTTCCGTTTAATGTTGAGTTTCCCAGTACCTGTGCAGAAATCTTTCAAATTCAACGCACAGTACAATAGTCACCACCACACCAGAGGTTGCTCTCCCTTTTTCTTCTCAACCTACCCGTGACTGTTCAACCATTATCATAAACACAGAAGGTATGATTAGTGCAGCTGGAAGCTTTCCCTTTGGACAACGCTCTAAAATTGCAGGAAGTGCCACCAACCAAAGAACAACATCCTTTCCTTTTGGAACAATATCCCAAGCAAACACGAGCTGTGTTCCTTTGAAATTCCCACACCTGCGCTAGCATTATCCTTGCCTACCAATAGATTCACAGGTGTTGGTTCGGGGTCTTGTGGAACTACCACACCCTCAGCTAAAAGCCATCACACAACATTTGGAAAGTTTCCCAGAACACCGACTTTCACCATTGGTTATTGAGGGAGCAGCAAGAACCGCTCTAACAACTTATACCATAAACATGTTGGCCACTGGCAGAGATGATGATGTTTCAATTGTGTGGGTTTTCCCACTCATCCATCCCTGCTTCTCTCCAAAACTGTTGAGATAATATGCCAGCAGATGAAGACAACTGCTCGCTGTTTTAATCGTCAGATGAGCCAAGCCTTGTTCTTCTTCTTCTTTGTTTTTTTTTTTGCTGTGATTGCGTTTAGCTTAAGCGTTGATTACTGCGATGTATTTAATGCTTTGAATTCCAATTTTTGTCAGATTCCGTGGATTATTTTGACAATGTTCAAAAGGATGATTGCTTGTTTTATTTTACCAATGGTATAAACTGAAAAAGGTGCATTTTAAATGGCAGTTTTTCATTGATATCAAATCCTGTATCCAGCCGCTGTGTAAAATTGATTTGTTATGGATCTTCCAAAGTATTCACTTTTTGTTGACATTTGGTAATTTAACTAGTAAATAAATCCTACCATAATGTTGCACTTGATTATTATATTTTACATCGGCTCAAAATGTTTCCACAATTTTTCTTCTTTGCAGTGGTCAGTCTTCTACCGCCTCCTTTCTGGTCTTGCACCCTCGGCTCTTTCCGTGTGATGTAAATCCCTCCCCCCCGGGTTTCTGCAGGGTGCACACAGTCTACCATTAGCCCCCTTCTGGTGAAACTCTCAAAATCCAGAATCACTGCTCACCTCCACTCATTTGTTCTTCTTTTTTATGCCCGTGGAACCAACTTACACATTCTGTCAGATCTCATTTTTTCCCTCCAAGTATTCAATACAGCTGCTCACCACCATCTCAGATCGTCCCCAATCCAAAACCAAGATCTTTTTACCCCCGTTAACTCCTCCCATTCCCAAGCCTACCTCCCACCCAAATTTCAAGTTTTTCCTTCTGAGAGTTTCCTTGTGTGTCATTCATGTCCACCCTTTGCATCCTCCCTTACCCCTCATTCCTTACCACACCCATTGTTTGTCCAAGTCCCCCTGTATTTTGTCCTTCAACCCTGCTTTGATGTTTCTCTCCAGCCCCCCATTCCCATTTTTTTTTCTGCTGTTCTTTTTATTCCATTGTGTCCTGATTCGTTAAATATACTAGCTCTTCCGATTAAAACAGTGAAACAGTCTAAACCCTGTATCCAAAAAAAAAAAACTTTCTCAACAACCCTCTCAAAGAGGTTCAATCACTCAAACTCTTGGGTCCCACTTTCAGCCATAATCTCTCTTGGGCAAGCCACATTTCAAAATTGACAACAAAAGCCAGATGCCAACTGGGCATCCTCAGTCATGCAAAGTCCTTCCTTGGTACACCTGAGCTCCTGTCCACCTATAAGACTTTTGTCTGCAGCTCAATGGAAAACTACTCTCCCCTCTGGGCTGCCTCCCCCTGCCTCACATCTTGCTCAGCTTGACTTCATGGAAACAAAGGCCTTAAATTTAATTGGAATCTCTCACAATGAAGCAGAGTCTATGGGCCTATCACTCTGACAGTGCCGATAGGTCGGTGGTCTCTCTGTCTTCTTTCACCTCATTTCTGGACTTGCACCCTCTGCCCACTCTGTGCTTTGTCCCTCCCCAGGTGTCTGCAGGATGCACATTGTCTCCCAGCAACCCGCTCCTCGTGAAACAGCCTAAATCCAGAATCAGTGCTTACCTTCACTCATTTATTCCTCTTTTCTCCCGCCCGTGGAACCACCTTCCGTACTCTCTTCAATCTCATTCTTCCCTCCAGGTCTTCAAAACAGCTGTTCACCACCATCTCAAGTCATCCCCCATCCAAAATCATTATCTTTCTACACCCATTAAACCACCCTGCATCCCTCCCAAAATCTTACTTGTGTATCCACATTGTCCACACTTTGCATTCTCCATTACCCCTCGTTGTTACCTGCATCTTTTCTTTGGCCATCTGCATCTACTTTCTCTCTCTGTCCTTCTGTTGGTGTTTTCCCCTTTCTCCTGCTGTTCCCTGTGTAGTATGTTGTGTTCTGATTTTTTTTTTCATGGTCAAAACTCTTCCACGAGTCAGGAGCACACATATAAAAATAAAATTAAAAAAAATTACTTTTATTGCCAGTGTCTGCTGAGTATGGGAGGTCTGGTGTTTGAATCCTGTCTGTCACACCAAAGACTTTAATAATATTGCATGCTCCTTCATTTCTTTACGCTCAGTATTTTCTGGGGTTGGAACCCAGGCCGAGCCACAACAAAGACTTTAATAATGTTACATGCTCCTTCAATTATTGACGCTCAATATTTAAAAGGATAAAGTACAAACAAGTAACACTTGGATGACAATGACAAACCACCCAGTATAACACTTGCCAAGAAACTGCTTTGGCAGCACCAACACTGTGTGTATGGCACTGTACATCAACATACCTTTAAGAAATAGGTTTGTATGCAAGTTAAAAGGGTACAAGGTGCAAGGTTACAGGGTTTCCATCAATGATGGGGTGGAAAAGGATCTTGTAAGAAATTATTTTCATATGGACACCCTGCTGTCTGTGCAAATACATCACTTATTCTCTGCTGCATGGTAGTTTAAAATGTCTGCACTCAAGTCTTACTTGGGATAATTGTTCCAATTTGATCAAAGGTGCAGCAGAATAACTACGTGCATCTCTTCAACTGAAAGTATCTGTCCTACTGTCGATCTGCAATGGTAGTTTGCAGCAGAACCATCGAAGAATTACGTTTTTTACAGAAGATAAGCAAGTGAGTAGTAGGTAAGGCAAAATCAATAGCCATGACATTGATGTGCGAGTTTCCATGCAATCTGAAAAGCAATTTAGAGACAGCTGCACCACACTAAGCATGCGGTAATGCGGAGGAACAGGTGTCGTCTCGTTTACATGCTCAATTTGCAATGAACGGGCAGTCATGAGGAATGAAAGCTGCCAGAATCGCTCAAAAACCATTTGCTTAAACATACCATAGACTGTGTGGCATCGACCGCTTGGCTGTTTGTTATGATCGCCTGATCTCTATGATCATTTTTTTCAGTCATTTCTAGGATTTCTTAAGCTCAGCCACAGGTCTAGTGATATTGGATAGAAACTGAGAAAGTTAGACTTGGAACTTGAGCCACTTTCCCACAGCTCAGGTTGATAAAGGTCCATTTGAGCCTACACCACTTGTGAGGGTAACTACATGAGTTACCCCAAAAGTTATGCCTCTTATTTAGGAAATGGGTGGTAGCCGATGAAAACGTATCACCATATTTGACAAATTCCCTGTGTGGGAAGTTGACTGTGTTCTCCAAGTATATCTCTGTAAAAGTTGTTTTACCAATGATAAAAAAATTGATGAACAAATCAAGAGCATCACTTTGGGGTTAACCCTTTGATTACCAACAGCGGGGTTATTTCATCATAGAAACATGCTCCTTGAAGGGCAGGAGCCTTTCAACACCAAGACTGGCCAAATAGGAATTTATGCTGTCATGACGTCACCTGTTTATTTTCCTTACATTTGAGAGAAAAAAAAATCGATTTCCTTTGAAACAAAAAATACTTTTGAAGAATCTTATACTTTACTGCCGACTTTGGGCGTTCTCAGGTGATTTTGTGGAGGTAATCAGGGCATCTTAACCTTTACAAATATTTACATTGCTGGTGTCATGTTGATGACAAAATGTTGAAGCTGTGCATGATACCATTTTAAAAAACGATCTGACATGAAATGGTGGTGTATTTGCCAATTTTAATCACTAATGATAGTTTTTCTTATGAGCAGACCGCCATTGTCTAGAAGGTAAACATGTACCACATGTCATGATTCCCATCATCACTTTCCGTTTAATTCCCATTTCTATCAATATACACGCCAACGAGAAGGATCTGCATCCGAACCTTAACCAAAATCTAATCGGCTTGTTCTTATCACCTCCCAAACTCATCCACCAAGTTTTGTCAAAACCTATCTAACACCTTTGGAGATATCATGCGATATATTGTTACGGTTTTGGAAATGTACTTGGGGGGGGGGGGGGGAGGGGCAAGCATTCATGTACATATAGTATTCCCCAGAATGAGGTATTCGACATTTGCCTTTTGTCAAGTTTTTGGTGGGTAGACCTTTGCCCCTTGTCCAGGGATTTGGAGGATGGCGATAGGAACATGCGTCGTGAGTCGAGTTTATGTATCCCGGTGTGATGTCTTCCCTCCTCTGCCTTTCTCAATCCACCATCGATCTGATTCATCAAACCTCAATTCAACAAACATCAATTCAGCAACCACCCCCCCTTCACCCCAACAGTCTTACCTTCAACGTCATAATCAGTCGATCATACCTTGGTCCGTTTGTATCCTTCTCCATTACCACTCCCCACTCACGATTTTATGAAGCACATTCGGTCCATCTGTGTTTATTCATCCCTCACCATGAGAAACAATTTATCCTTTGGGCTCATCTGATTACACCCCTCCCTTCATCCTCCCTGCATCCTCCACATTCCTCATGTGGGACAACGCTTCTCCCATACACCATACAGTACAAAGGACATCTCACATATGCAACAAGGTAAGTACTGTATGGTGGAGCACTGGGCGCATGAAGGATGGAGCCAAGGGCGATGGCCACCTTGTGTGCATGGGGGAAGGGTTCTGGGGGCACTAGTGTTTGGTACTACAGAACTTCAATATGGATGCAAACAAACATGACATAATAGTGACCGAAGCTTTTCGTGCTGCACTCTTCAAGGTAAAACTTGCAGCAAGTGAAGGAGGAAGTGAAGGCGCGTGCTTAAATATGCAATGCTCAATAAGGAAGACACTGATTGGTTCAGCCGTAATGACGTCACGGTTAATCCGAATGCTCATTGGTCGGCTCATCATCTTCACCTCAAGCTCCCATTGGCTGGAGCAGAGTTTGTCGATGATTGATGTTTGCAACCACATCCTGGAGAGAGGGGGGATGGGTTTCCCCGAAGGTCCATTCACCATTTGTTACCCTACTTCCCTTGATCTTTCCATGCCGAAAGAGACACAGAGATCGTACAAATTCCTTTTGATGACATAATATTGGATCGGTGGAAAGGATGAAGGTTGCTTCCAACATACGTAAATGAAACGGGCTCCGACCTCGGCTCAAGATCCTGAACATATCTGCATTGTACTGGTCACTTATCAGCACCGCCGTCTCCAGGGTTATAACGCCGGCTGGCTTGGCACAGGCCTCGGGTTCCACGCCTCAGTTCACGATACCAAAATACACCTGTGCCTTGCCAGTTGGGGAAATAGATCCCGGCTACAGAATGGATTTGTCAGAGACCGAGCGAAGTCTGCCAGTCCGTAGCCCGTTTGGGTTTGAAATACAAATCGAGCAAATTGTTCCTCAGCACGGCACGAATAAACTCAAAGCAGCAATTTTCATATGAATCAGCCAAATTTATTGGGGACACATCGGGGAACACGACACAAGCAAAACATTCACGACAATGTTATAATCAATCTATAACCCGCTCTTAACTAGGGAGGTACGGATTACGGGTTTCGAAGGGAACCCTAGCGAGATAAACCTTAGACAACATGCAGACAAGACACAGAGTACTTGGTGATGCCTCATGGACGAGAGGAAAAGTGTCAAAGGGCACGAATGCGACTCGTGACAAGCCGATGTCAACGGATTCGAGTGCCCAAGCTCAAACACACCGCATGGCAAAATGGCAGCATCATCCTTTTGTCGCACCGCCCACGCAGG
>NC_140974.1:30209563-30239563 GCF_056783735.1 Eptatretus burgeri | reverse complement strand
ATATATATATATATATATATATATATATATATATATATATATATATATATATATATATATATATATACATGTCCAGATACACTGTCGGTCAAAAGTTTTAGAACACCCCCATTTTTCCAGTTTATACTGAAATTTAAAGTTTAATGTTTCAATGTACTCTGAAATTAAAGCATAGAACAAATAAACAATTGCAGATAAAAAATAAATCATGAAATCGTTTTGTTGAACAAAATTTAATATAAATATTTGACTCATTAAAGTAGCCACCTTTTGCAGATACAACTGCCGAACATACTTGTGGCATTCTTTCAACAATTGAAATCAAATACTGTTCGGAAAGTTCTTCCCAACACTGTTGCAGAGGTTCCCACAAATGTGTTGCAATTGGAGGTTGCTTTACTTTCACCCTTCTGTCCAGTTCATCTCAAAGCAGCTCAATGGGGTTTAAGTCTGGAGACTGTGCTGGCTATTCCATGATTTGAAGCCTACCATCTTGTTCTTTTCTTCTAAGGTAGTTCTGACATTGCCTGGAGGTATTTTTTGGGTCGTTATCATGCTGTAGGATGAACCCCTGACTAACTAGGCATAGAACAGATGGTATTGCATTGCGCTGCAAAATGCTGTGGTTGCCCTTTTGGTTCAGGCTGCCAGTCACTATGTACAAGTCGCCGACTCTGGATCCAGCAAAAGAGCCCCAAATCATCATGCTTCCTCCTCCATGTTTGACATTTGGTGTCACACACGGAGAAACCATCCTTTCGCCTCCTCGGCAGTGGACAAAAACCCTGCATGAAGAACCGAAGATTTCAAATTTTGATTCTTCGGTCCATAAGACCTTCTTCCAGTTTTCCGGTGTCCACTGGCGGTGCTTCATGGCCCAGGCAAGCCTGTTTTTCTTATTTTGCCATCTTTGCAATGGCTTTCTTACTGCCACGCGACCTGTCAAACCTGCGGCTCAAAGTCTTCTCTTCACAGTTGAAACTGAGACTTCCTTACTTCGACCAGTGTTAAGCTGTGTTTAAAGCTGCTGTCCTGTGAGCCGCCTGCCACGCAAGCTGTTGACTCTCAGAAACTTGTCTTCTGATTTGTTGTGGCTTTGGATCTGCCAGACCTCTTCCTGTCAGGGTTTCCTTTAGTTACCAAGTGCCTTTTGATGTTGTGGGAAACTGTACTCACTGACACCTTGGCCTCCTTTGCAATTTTTCTGAAGGAAAAACCTACACTTTTAAGCGTTATAATGGTCTGTCTGTCTTCCTTTGTTAATTGTCTTTTTCTCGCCTTCACGATAGCAATATACTACTTCCTGCAGTGCAATATTGTCCAAATAATGCTTCAGAGGGTATAGCAACACGGTCTGTTCCAACACTGCTTTTATACATACAGAGGGTTTGTAATGAATCAAGAAAAGCTGGGACACCTGTAGGAATTGTTTGCATTAACTTTCAAGGCTTAATTAACTTCCATTGCTGCAGAACAGCTGCAGTTGCTAACCTATTTCTTGTTCCCTGAAAAGGCCCTTTTCTAACAACTCCGATATTTACCTCTCTCTCAATGATAAAAAAATACACAAAAAATTATCGTATCCGGATCTGGATCTTCACCAAAATCAAATCATTTCATCCTTGTCACACACCCAACGTGTCCAAAATATTTTGACTGAATCCGTCCACAACATTTTGAGTTATCCTGTTTAAGAACAATCAGAAAGACAGACAGAAAGACAGACAGAGAGGGGGTGAAAACATAACCGCCATCCACCTGAGGGGATGGAGGTAAAAAATTGCTCATTTGAGGTGAGACATCTTCAAACCCATTGGAGACAGGTAGGTACCCTGCTCAAAGTTCTTAATGCTTTCTTCAAAACTGTGCTCCACAAGCTTGTATTCCCATGGCATACATTTAATTTATACTACCAAAGGTACCCAACGTCCCTACTCCCACCCATCCCCCTTCCTCATCCCACACACCATCCTCTTCCCACCCCACACCTCCCTCCAGACTCCTACCAACCCAATCCCTTGAGACTCCCATCTCATCCCTCCCCCTCCCTCCTCCCACCCCACCCCTCGCTTCAGCATCTCACCTCACTCCTTTCCTTCTCTACTCCACCTCCTCTCCCATTGAGCTCGCTTCTCACACAACCCCTTCCTCTCCTCCTCCCCCATCCTACCCCTCTCCCTGCTTCCTCCCTCCAGACTACCACCCCACTGCTTCAACTCCCTGATCCCACCCCACCCCTCCAGATTCCCATCCCATCCCTTCACACCCCATCCCTCTGGACTCCCAGCCCACCCATTCCCCTCCCTCCTCCCACCCCTCTGAACTTCCACCTCCATACTTCCCCTCCCTCCTCCCACAAAGGGATTTTCAGAAGGGGTGTTTTTGGGGAAGTTAGCTAAAGTAGTAATCTTTTTTTCTTCAAAGTTTTCTTTCACCCTTGAGAATTATGTCATTAGATGAGCAGTAAAATTACCTTTATATACATATATATATATATATATATATATATATATATATATATATATATATATATATATATATATATACACATATATACATATATATATATACATATATACATACATATACATATATATATACATATATATATATATATATATATATATATATATATATATATATATATATATATATATATATATATATGTGTGTGTACTATTTTAGTTTTTAGAATAATTAGCGATTAGCACATTGAGAGATCACGTGTCTCCTTTGCCCATAATACCAATCGTTATAACGTCTTAATTAACAGTTGTTTTTCACATCTGATGCCATATTTGACAATCAGAGCTCACCTTCTCTCCAATTATATCGGTGTCTGCATTGAAATACAAAAAGAAACGGGAATTTTATAAAGCATTGCATATATATATATATATATATATATATATATATATATATATATATATATATATATATATATGTATATATATATATATATATGTATATATATATATATATATATATATGTATATATATATATATATATATATATATATATATATATATATATATATATATATCGATCTACCCTCAGAGATGGCGACAAGTGGTGGCTCAATATTTACAAGTTATGAATTGTGAGAAAATGACTTTAAAACCCCTAGTAAGGTGCATCGTTGCAAAAAAAAAAACAATGTGATCGTATAAAGTTTCATCACGATTAACCTTGGGTGCTCAGAGAAGTCACGTCACAAACAAACAACTTCTCATTCAGTTTTATAAAGATAACATCGCTCTAAGCTCCTACTTTGAAAACTATAACACCGACAAAAGCAATTTGTAGTTATGATGATCAGGCATTCGATGATATGAGTGAGGAAAGTAAGAAAAAAAAAATTGAGCGTTTTTATCTTGCAGAAACTGTTGCGACATGTTCCAAGTCAAGGCATTGTTGAGCAGGCCGAAACAAAATGGCGGCTTCAGACACCCTCCCTGGCCGAGGTGACTGCGGGCTGACAAGGATGGCACACTGCGATCTTCGTGAATAATTTTTTGTTATCCCCCGCCAACCAACGAAGTTGGCGGGGGAAATAGAAATGGGTTCCGTCCGTCCGTACGTCCGTCCGTCACATTTTAGAGATTTCCCCCAAAAAAATTTCTGTCACTTTCCATGGAAACAAGTTGGTATTAAGAAATAATTGAGGTTAACCTTTGTTTCCAGAGCATAGTTGCAAAACTATTAACTATTTCTTTATGAAATTTGGTACACACATCAAGAATAAATTGAACTGGTGCCTTTTCCTACTTGTCCTCATTTACTATGGCGGGGGATATCGAAGACTTTGTCTTCAACGGATGCTAGTTTTTTTTGTGATGAGCATCCCGTTTATCATCTTCAAAAGGGATTCGAACCCATGCTCGAGAGCTCTGAAGTGAGTGTGCGAGATTTCTTGATTACCTATAAAAAGAAAGAAACTTGGCACTGGGCCATGTCAGGCTTTATGCAAAAGCAGTATTTGACGATCAAGTGACTTAATACGTATCATATTATAAAGAGGTATCAAGGAAAGCTGAAGAAGAAGAGAAATAACCAATAAATAAAGATAAGAGATACAAGGTAGAGATGGAGATCGAATGATGCGAGCTCGTCCTGTGCACGGAATATTTGCTGCACATTACCCCCAAATGACCGAAGCACTCTTCACTCTTCTGTAGGCACAGCTAGGATTTCTGGGCAAGGCATAATTAGTAATTATTCGTTGAGTTTTCTTGTCATTTTACTCTAATTGTTTTTCTCCTTGCCATGGACACGCACACACAGATTGCTTTCGAGTTTCTCCTGTCGAATGTTTCTCCTCTCTGCATGGCTGAACAGTAACTGCGCCTATTATGGAATACTAACAGATTTCTGATGACAGGAAGAAGGTTTATTTCATAATTGAAATCAGTTTAGAAAACATCCACACATCTCAAACAGTGTTATTAATTATGGCGAGAGGATGAAAGCAATTATTTTCTCTTTGCTAGTTTTGCCTTTCAATTGGCCACATCTCCCCACTTGTGTGCCCCCCCCCAGATTAAAATGGACTCGTTTGTATTTGCAATGAGCATTGAACACACACACACACACACACACACACACACACACACACACACACACACACACACACACACACACACACACACACACACACACACACACACACACACACCTTGTTTAATTTTACTGGCGTTCTGTTAAGCCAGCACCTCATATAATTACTCATCAAGCCTCACATACTGAACCTCAAATGGAAGGATCAACACGCATTGTAGATTGGACCATTTTAGTGCAGTTAGTAACTGCGTAGGTCAGAACCGTTTAGATCGAACGTGTGCTTTTCTTCCTCTTTCCCTTCTTCTTCCTATTTTCTTCCTCTTCTTTTTTATTTTTCTTCTTCTTCATACCAGTGTTCACATT
Organism: Eptatretus burgeri; assembly: GCF_056783735.1. Taxonomy (NCBI): domain Eukaryota; kingdom Metazoa; phylum Chordata; class Myxini; order Myxiniformes; family Myxinidae; genus Eptatretus; species Eptatretus burgeri. Next base: position 30,234,639 of record NC_140974.1, on the reverse strand, counting down.
GCACACATGCCTCAGATAAATCTTTGGACCCTTTACATAATACAAATGGAAAAAATTTGTTAAAAGTTTGCTGAGCCCTTTGAACCCTCCACCCATAGTTTCAATTCCCAACGCATTCCCTTTCACTTCCCTCCATTGACTCCGTGCTCTTTGCAACTTCCATTCCCAACCTCAAATTTAATTCTATTTTGAAGTTTTGTGGTCAAAAGTGCAAATTGTGATATCAGGGATTTATTGTTGGAGCATGCTCTCGGATTGTTTTATTCTGTGACGTATTGTTGCGTTTCTGTGAAGACGTTGCCCCCCCCCCCCGCCCCAGGCAATGGCAGACAATGTATGGTGGTCCCAAGACAGTTATTTCATGAGTACTCGTTTTAGATAGCCCTTCCCTTATGTCTCGTGGATTTATGAGACAAAATGTGTTGCAAGTGTTTTTAGGCAGGTCTTCTTTCCCATTCTTTACTATTTCTCCTTTACTTATTTTATTTTACTTCACATACAAATTTTTCTGTCATGTAAGCATGCATGCCACTGCAACAGGGAGCTCATTTACATACGTGTGCCATTGTGCATTCAAACCTCTGACATTTCCAAAAAGACGCTCACTTCAGACCTTCCCCAGATGAGGACTACAACGCGACAACATTCCGACAACTACTATACAATACCTTTATAATTATAAAAATGCCTACATCAGTCCAAGCTCGCTTACCTTCTTCACAAACCACTACAACCGCTATGATGCCCGAACTACCTCACCATAGTTCACCATTATGATCCTTCAACCACCACCTCATAACTCACCGCCACACCACCGCTATGAATTCTGCAACCACAGTCACCACTGCTCTGTGAAGTTATCTGGGAACAATGCACCATACGTACCACTGCAGATGCTTGTGCTTGGGATGTTCTGGCATGTATTTTGAAGCACAAGAATGCACGAGAATCCGTTTAACATCACATGGATAGCCCGAGCGCTCCCCTCAACGACAGCCACCATTTGGTATCCAGCGCATGTTCATGGCCGGAGAGCGCCACAAGATACCCTCAGGTCAGGTCAGGTATGGGAGCATGCGCCAGAGCAGCACGTCGCTGCGTCCACTTTCCGCCAGTACTCCAGGGGCCTCCATCTGGCCATCTCCCAGGCAGATGCTTGGCCCATCCCCATCTCCTTGAGATGCCGATCAACCTGCTGCAACCACAAGGAACGTGGCCGGCCCATTGGCCTCCTCCACTCATGAGACTCGCTCGCTGAGAGAATCTGGTGAGTAGGATCAGCGTCAGGAAAACGAGCCACATGTCCATAAAGCCGCAGCTGATGCTCACGGACTATGCAGGTAACAAATCTCATCCGAGTCTCTCTCAGCAACCGCTCGTTGGACACAAAATCCGACCAGCGATAGCCAAGGATTCTCCGAAGAGACCTGGTACCAAAGGAATTAAGTCTCCATCTCAGATCCTTGGTCAGAGTCCAAGTCTCGCATCCATAGAGCAAGACTGGAAGTACCAAGGACCTGAAGACTGGGACTTTCCTCCTCCCGCACAGGTACCGGCAGTGCCACACCCCATCATCCAGTGAATCCATGACTCCCCAGGCCCGACCCAGACGTCTATTGACCTCTGACTCACAGCCAGCAGAGACATGAATATCACTGCCAAGGTAAGTGAATCTCTCCACGACCTCAACATCCTCACCACAAACACACACAGACTGGACAGCAGCATCCAAGATGTTACCGAAAGCCTGGATCTTAGTTTTCACCCAAGAAACCCGTAATCCCAGCGGCTCCGACTCCTCATTCAGCACCGCGACGGCCCCCAAAAGGATATCTAAAGTCTCCGCAAAGATGACTGCATCATCTGCAAAATCAAGATCCGAGATCTTGACATTCCCAAACGATGCACCGCAGCTTGATCTCTCCGACATCCTCCCTAAAATCCAGTCCATACAAGTGCTGAAAAGTGTGGGGGCAAGTACACACCCCTGATGAACTCCAGTAACAACTGGAAATAAGTCAGGGATGGTACCACCACACTTCACAGCACTCTCAGTACCAGAGTAGAGTTCAGACATCAGATCGATCAGTTTTGGTGGCACCCCACGAAGACCAAGAATCCTCCAGAGGACATCCCGATTCACTGAATCGAACGCTTTACAGAGATCAACAAAGGCTGCAAGCAGCCCCTGCCAAAACTCTCGTCTGCATTCGGTGAGGACACGAAGAGCAAGGATTTGGTCAATCGTTGATCTCTTTGGTGTAAAGCCTGACTGCTCTGGACGCTGGTGCTCAAGCAGATGGTGGCGAACCCTATCAAGAATTATCCGAGCAAAGACCTTGCCCGGCACTGAGAGCAGCGTCACTCCTCGGTAGTTGTTGCAGTCTTAGCGATCACCCTTCCCTTTCCAGAGAGGAACAACAAGGCCTCTCTTCCAATCAGTTGGGATGATGCCTGTGTTCCAGGCAGAGCACAAAACTGCATGCAACGACCCGAGTGCAGCATTTCCACCAGCCTTGAGAAGTTCAGCATGGATGCCACAGATCCCTGGAGCTTTGCCCCGTTTCAACTTGTTCACCACAGCTTGTGTTTCCACAAGCGAAGGTGGACCACAGTTTCCACAATTGAAGATACCCTCACCCCACGTTAAAGTCAGAGCTCCGTCGCATGACTGAGTTCAGAAGCAAATGAGACTATTTCCAGGGCCGAGTCCTCGCATGGGCGGGGCCAAAACCAGGGAAAGCCTCCGTGCACCAATGGGGATGCTCAGAAACTCCTACCGTCCATTCTGATCCACCTTTTGGCTCCTTCCTCACCAAACAAGTATAAAGCCCCTGCAAGAGGGGAAGAAAAGAGAGACACTTTTGGCTTGGTTGGTGGTATGGGGTGAAAGGCGGAGCTGAACAGGTGGACGGAGCTCGAGGAACGGAGCAAGCGGAGAGGAGCTCTGGGTGGGTGAGCGAACCAAGCGCCAGTTATCAGACCATTATGAGTTACACTTACAGACTTCCTTACACTTCGTTATGAGGCTATATTCTCACAGATTCTTCTTCTTTGTTTTCCACCTCATCTGCTGTGGACGAAAAAGAGCAATCAGTGAGGGCAAGTCCCAAAAAACCGTTCCTTTCAGAGCGACTCCACAGACACGCACCTCTTTCCATTTTTATTCTCTGCACTTCATTGCACCCCTCATTTTGCATCTCCTGTGACCAAGCACCTAGTCCTCCTCAGTTTTCCTCCTCTCCCTCCCAAGCAACTGGGAAGTGTTGGTCTGTCGTCCTCGCCAAGTACAACAGAGGTCGCAAACATTTCATCTGTCATTGCTCTCTAACTTTCCTCTGGGTATGTTTCTGATGGTGCTTGTCTAAGTATAAATTAAGGTTGTAGAAGTTATTTATATCGGTATAGTTCTGTCCTGTGTCTTTTATTGTTCCTTGTAAGTATTTGCACATCCTTTTGCTTCATTTATTATTAAAAACTTGCCGAAACCCCGTCACACATGGATTCCGTTCCATGAGCCCAATATGACAACCAGTGGCGTCTCTTGTAAGAGCCGGATCCCAGTCAATGTACTCCATGGCCTTACCTAATGAGGCCTACAAAACGTCCTTGTACACGACATTTTTGGTGTACACTACTCCTTTTGAAGAGGTCCCCTGATTTGTGCACGTGTCTACTTTGATGTACAAACACCGTGTCAAAACTTCTCAGGTCACAGTACCGAGAAAAACGTGACGCAACCGCAAGAAGGAGCACAAAATTGGTCCTTCAGTATTAATATATAGATACAATATTTCTTGTTACATTTTTTGTGTCAAATTCACATTCTGAGGTTGTCAGCATGTGCAGAAGAGGGTTTTACATTGCAGACGCTATTTTCGAGGAGTGGAATTACACCTCTCAGCGGTGACGGTCGGTCGACGACAGACTTAATGACGTCAGCGAATGACCGATGATGTCATGACATCCTTACGCCTCTCAGCGGTGATGTCACACGTCACCATGTCAACGAATGTAAAACGAAAAATGTTTATTCTGCTTCATAGTTGAAGGTTGACTATTGCCATTATGTGCGATGCACTCTCACAGGTACGAAGTTTCTTTCAGTCCAGGTCACAGTACCGAGAAAAATGTGACGCGACCGCCTGGAGGAGCACAAAATTGGTCCTTCAGTATTAATATATCGATAGTTTGTGTTATAAATGCACCCAGCTCATAGCGTGTTTTCTCTATTGGTCCAGAAAAGTCCGCATGCAGTACAGCCGGGAATTTCTGCCCCATGTAATTAGGTCCACTCAACTGCACCTGATCCCCTTGAGTTAATTAGAGTATGCATCGAGGGCACGAACACCCCTTGGTGCAGCCGTCCACATGTTAAGTATCACGTGAAGCAGTGTAACTCGACCACATTGGCAGTACCAATCGGCGCTCGTAGTTGCTAAGCAACCTGCCAGTGCGTCGAGTTATCTGTGCCCGGTGGCGTCAGGACCGGGTGTTCAGGAGGAACTTGAGTACTTCCCCCTCGTGGCGAAAGTCGAACCCTGGATCCGTTAACAGTATCATTCAGCATTTACTGCTTCGTACATTATACGAGCACATACCTGCCCTTCAGGTGGAATATTTCCTGCCAATTCTTGTTAACGCCATTCTCAGGGCCGAGGTTACGCAATGGCAACCAGAGCACATGCCCAGGGGCCTCCACCACCCAAGGGCTCATCCAGGATTATCATGATCCATGTTTAATCAGTCTCTGCTGACATATGTCACGATCATTATCTGATCATGCAACATTACATGTAAGTATCGGATTGTTGTTGTGAATTGTAGCTTACTGGCTGAGTACCTGCCCTCTGGGCGATCTTGTTCCAAGCATGTAACACATTCTTATGACACATACTGCACCTTTACTTTGGTGGTGTATAAGCAACTTGTCAGCTCTATATTGGCAAAAAAAAACGTTTAAAAATGGGTTATGTGCATAAATCAAAAACATACCTACTGTATATAATTCAAAACACCTCACTGCACTGGAAAACGTGGGGACAGGAGGAATACTGGACTGAAAATGGTGAAGACTTGTAATACCCTCCCCCTCCTCGAAGCAGTGCTACACGGTATACATTTACATAGAGAAATTGTCTTCCCCCCTTCCCTCTACCGCCCCCACAAAAAAAAATCACCAGCAAATATAAATACCTCCCCTATACATTTATTGGGGTCATGCTGATCCCATGTAGCAAGTCTGGATGTAATCAGCCCAGAACTGTAGGAGGGGGAGCAATACAAACAAATGCAGAAACACCGGTCCATGAGTTGTAGTAAGAATTCACCCGATATTAACCAATGTAGCAAATCTGCAACAAAAAATGGGCATTCAAGGGGTATTTGACAAGTCTCGCTGGGAAAAATTTCATGAATCTATTCTGCATTCACTTGTTCAAGGGATTTTTACTTTCTGTGTTGGCAGAATCCGACACCATCCATCTGTCCATCCATCCATTGGGACCATACTCTGTGCAGAGCATTGTTGCTGCCTGAGCAGTCTCCTTGGCTGTTAGACACAATTCTGGACACGTCACTACTCCAACACAGGATCTCAGCAAGGTGATACTCATGTTGCCAACCTCAGAAGGATGACAGGCTGAGTCAACCCCACCTGGTATTATTTTAACGGCACGATAGTGGCTCAAACCCACGACTCTAAGACCTTAAGCCAGCCCCCTCAATCTTGAATACAACAAAAGGGTTGATTGAAGAGAAAGAACACAGTGAAAATCTTGGAACATACCATCATTCTGGTAGAGGGACACATAAAGGAAGACTAGGCAAAAGAAAGAATGAAAGCAAGGGCACACAGGGGGGTAAATGCAATCCAAACCACAGCAAGAAGAGACCTGAAAGAAGAGGAAGGAAAATCAGGGATTAAAGCAATGGGGCAATACGCAGAAATGAGGGTGGAGGGAGTGCGGAGAAAACATAATAACCTGGAAAGGAAGGCATGTGCTTCGGGAGGGAGAATGAGGGTTGAAAAGGTCTTTTACAGAGATGGGGAATGACCTGAGTATGGGAACAGCCATATTGCACATCGTGTTTGCACAACATCTGTGTTTTGACATCAACTATGGTTGCACATCATCCAAAAAGGGGCATTACTTATTGAGTTAATCATGTATGTTTTCACATAATCCAGATTTGCACACTATCCCTGAATGCTCAACATCGATGTTTGTCCGTCATCCATTGATGCACATTGTTTATGTATGCATGTCAATCCATGAATGTGCGCATCCATGCAGGTACGTTATTTATGTGTACATCTGGTTCAGTTACACCATTCAGGTACATCTATGTGTGTATTTTGCAAATCATTCATGTGTGCACATTGTTAAAGTACACTTGTCAATGGATGCATGTACATCATGATTATCCATTCATGCTCATCCCTGTCGGCACATCGACATACGTGTGTGGCTCATGTACATATGTTGTGAAAGTATACGGATCTGAAATGCACAAATTCTCATTGTGTAAACATCATCCACGTCTCCATGTGCACATCAATTGATTATTTGATGTAACGTGCAGCAAACACCTTGTTCCTGAAGCTGTCGATAACTGATTCGATTTATGCCGTGGCAGCAACAAGAGAACACAAATAATGAGCTCCAGCTTGAACTGTACAGGATGGAACACGGGAACTCGATGCAAGCCGAGTTGATAAATCGTGGGGCCGATACGTTTAAGACTTTGCAAAACTCCAGAGTGAAATTCTGGAGAGATTTGCGGTGTCACCTTTTTCTTTGTTTGACTTGGATTCCATGAAGCTACTTGTGATTCACTTCAAATAATCACTACAATTTTCCTTTTAACCACGTTTTAAAAATAATCCTTCAAATGAGATTTTATTAGCGAAGGAATGTTTAAACGTATGATATGCTTGCACATGGATAAAGGGGCGTCATACAAATCCACTTAACCACCATCTAAATTTGGAAGATTTTACTTGGTATTACACACTTAATTAACGGACCCTCTATTTAACGTTCCCATCCAACCAGGTGGCTTGATTCCTATGTCAAAATCCCATATGATGGGTTGATTTGTCCTTTATTTCTTAATCTCCTTGTATTTCAGGTCACACTACATCGATTTCTTCGAACATCTCCGTCCTTCATGTCACATACGTATGAACTCTGGCACCCTGAACAAATTACAAATTCCTGCACAAATCGCCTTCAGTCCAACAACAGGCCAGACCAGTCAGTTTGTGAAAGACTTGGACCAAAAACTTTCCCATTTCAACCCCACAAGAAGGTTGGAATAATTAGAGCTCCAGGTGGAGTTATAGTCGTCGTGGTCATAGTAGCGGTAGTGCACTTCCAAAGAAATGCCTTTGCTCTGAGGAAATAATTTGAAAACTGGTTTTAAGGATCAAACACAAACAAATCCAGGTAACTAACATTCCAGAATTTTACTAATTGCTCATTTTCACTTTTTCCTCAAAATTGATAATCTGGAAAAGGTGGTTTTGGTTCTTGTTTTCTTTCCTGTTTGCTGTTACCATGCATGCTCGCTCTTTTCAACCATAACTCAGGCAGTCTGAGGTGAGGTAGGTTTCGTTTTTAATTCAATATTTAATTTATTATCTTTCATTTTTTTTATTTCATTAAAATTATTTGCTCAATGGTTTACATACTCTCGACTTTGGTGTTTATCCACACTGGCTTGTCCCTGTTGATGAAATTTATTTTTGTTCTTGAATGGTGTGGCAGGTTGACCTGAAAAAGATCTTGATTTGGAGGTGAAGGAAGAAAGATCATCACGCATAATCACAGAGGGGAAACATCAATCAACAAACTCCAGCACGGTGTGTATTAGAGGAAGAGAAGACATGTGGTGATCAACTTTCTCAAGTTCCAGAAAGGTCCATAGGCATAGAAAGGCCCATTTAAACTCTTCTCAGTCTTCCTTCCAATTATATATTTGTGGTTTGTTGTGTAAATTATGTTTATTTTGCTTGTTCAGTAACTGTAGTGTAACTTCTTCACTCTCTCGTCTTTCAACGTATACGGATATATCCACTCTATGAGACTTTATAGTTTCTTTTTGAGAATTCAGGTCAATAGCAGAGATTGTAGAAAGACTTTTACACGTAACCATTTCTAAAATATTGTAACGAATTCGCGCCCACCGGCGTGCGAACGACCGCTTTTCACTAATGGTAGCCGCTCGCCCACCGGACGGACAATTCAGTCATAACCTTCCGGAACAACGCCGGAACACTGTCACGGGTGGGTCTTCAACCCCACCACGGCCTAGCCAATTTTCTACCTGCACAAAATAGGGTCAATCGACGAATATCGATATACCTAAGTACCTGCGCGGGTAGCCAACCGGGAGACCGTACCTCGACACAGGTCGGCTTGGACACGAACCGCTCAAGCCGTCCGTTCCGTTCTGCAGTGATAACCGAGCGGGTATTATCGCCCGACCTCACCGGATCCAATTCTATTTAACAGGTATTTAAAACCCAACTAATATTCCAAGATGCAATATGGCGTTCCAATGGGGGAAAAGACACAACGAACGGGTTACATTTAGACCAGCACATTTATTTTACACAGCACATATATACAGCCATGCAATCAATGCAGGTATTCAAAAACACGTATACAGGCAAACAATCATGCACGGGACGGGGGCAAAGACACGAGCAAGGTGAAAGCACAACGACCGTCTATAAGCAATCATTGAGTCACTTAACAGTTTTTACTTACAGGACACGGCGCCACCAACATTCATTCAAAAGGAAAGAAAAGGCCACCCCCAAAGACGAGGGCACCAGACAGGGTCCGTAGACCTTTATGGCGTGGAGACTGGTTGACCGAACGGACCCCACGAGACTGTTGCAGGTTACCTGCACCCTCGTGGTGTGATGGTGGGCGAGCTCTCTCCGGCGCTCTCCTCCCGGGTGTGCAGGCTGCGTGGCAGAGCTGCAAAGTGGCGCCTCCCATCCGCGTCCTTCGCGCCTCGACCCGGACCACTGCACACAACACACACGACTTGGCGCGCCCAAAGAGAAGGCACCACCTCAACGATGACAAAAATCCCCCACCAACAACAACAACTACTCTTTACTTGGCATCCTGCGCGCCCTTATATCCCCCAGTTCGAACACCTCGCTCCTCCCCGTTTATTGCTCCACCCCCCCTTCCAGCTCCTGCGGGAAGCTTCCAGAAAAGGGGCGTGCCCTCTCGCCCCCTCCCCGCGCGCCTCACGGGGGCCGAGAGAATCATTCTTGACACAGGTCCAGGGAGATTCATTCCCCCAAAATCAGGCCCCTCCTTCACATGACCTTTGACCCGCATCGCACTTCCTCCACACCAAAGCGCGGGAAAATCCGTGCGCCACCGATAGAGAGTTGTGGTTTGAGGAGATCGTGGTTGTTGTGGTTTGAGGCGATCGTGGTTGTTGTGGTTTGAAGCGATCGTGGTTGTTGTGGTTTGAGGCGATCGTGGTTGTTTTGGTTTGAGGTGATCCTGGTTGTTGTGGTTTGAGGCGATCGTGGTTGTTGGTCAAAAATAACGAGAGTAAAGAAAAACGGCTAACTGAAGATTCACAGTCCTGATAACACGAATATATCCCATTCAACAATGGTGAGGAAATCTAACTGAACACAGACTTATCGATCTAACTGAACCAAGGACCTTTATGGTGTTCTGCGAATTTCCACAGCCGTAACACTACCTCCTCCCCTCTTTACAGACTCGTCCCGAGTCGTCGAATTTTCGTGTGCCATCATTTGTAAGTTTCCCCTCGTACGTTTTACCTTTGGATCCCTGAGTGCGACATTTAGTGTATTTGTGTCCCAAAAATAAATAACCTACGGGCTGAGTAACTAACTAAACAAACCGACTCATACAGACGACTTAAATAAATTGCCGGCGCGACGACAAACATGCAGGGGGCGCAACTCATGTACAATGTTACCCTTAACTTATAATTTTACACTAAACCATGGCCCAGGACTGATGAACTCTGTGGGGAAAACAGGGAGCCAGGCTACTCACACTCAGTCTCTGGCTCATTCGTCAACTGCAGGTTTGAACACAAGCGGTGCACGGGCCGCACAAATGCCTACTCCGTGTGCAGATGGATGGATGGAACACACGGTGCATGGGCTGCCAATGCAGTCCCTTGATGCGGCTGCCTACAGGGCAGTCTCTGCAGAACGCGCGATGAGCTGACTCATGCAACAAAACGGTGCACGGGCTGCCAGTGCAGTCCCGTGATGCGGCTGCCTCCAGGGCAGTCCCTGCGGCACGCACGATGATCCTGGTGCACATGGTAATGAATGGGTCAAATGCAAAAAAGAAGGGCGAGCAGGCATGGGGTCAAGGCAGAGGCAGGCAGACAAGGCATGGCAAGGCAAGACAAGGCCGTTGTAGCAAAACGGGCTGATGGTGAAGCTGACCGGCACAGGTCTTGTAGTAAACAGCCGGCAGATGAATGACTGGCACAGGCCTTGCAGTAAAACAGCCGACAGATGATCCGACCGGCACAGGCCTTGTAGCAAAACAGCTGGCAGATGAAGCTGGCCGGCCTCTTGTCTTGTACTGGAGGTTATTGGAGGGAGTGCGGTGGTGCTGGCCACTCGGAAGGCGGGCTCGGACCTACCCTACTGTCTCCCTCCCAACCTATCACCTTTGCCTGTCTCTGTCCATACCCACCCCCTGAGTTTGCAAAACAAATTTATCCTCAACTTATTTTTTTTGTTTTATTTTATTCTTTTTTATTGTCCCCACTATAAATTAATCTCCCTAACCCCCTTTATCGTCTCTGTCCGGCTAACCTTTCGTCATCTAGCCTACTCCCAACCCCTACGTTCCCTTCCTGGAGGGGAATAAGGGAGAGCTCGTGTCCTGTGTCGAGGCCCAATTAAGCCTCTGAATGGCCTCCTCAGATTTCAGCGATCTAACCCAAGGTGGGTCCAGCGGCCCACAACGAGAGCGAAGGGATGGATGGTGCAGAGGGGTACACTTCTCTATCTACCCTCAGGTTATTAACCTTAAACTACCACGGGGCTTTCCAAAAGCGCCTCTCGCTTCAACTGCTGGTTCTACAAACCAAGATTCCCATCGCCTGTGTTGGTGTCCTTACAATATTGGGCCTCGCCCTCCAATTTTCCCTCATGCCCTTGCACGGTTTCGTGGCTGGGACGCATGGCCTCCTTGGCAGGAACTACCCTCTGCCAATTCTCCAACGATGGCACCCCCGGGCACTACAACTGTCTCCGAGCCTACCAGCTCCCTAAACACCAGGGAGTGCCCTCCCTGGCGACTCCCCTGAAACGCTCACGTGGCAGGCTGGCACCCCGGGCCCCTTCCCTGGGTGCCCGTACCCAATGCACTGCCCACGCGGCCAATGGCGCCTCGGGCCCCGCATCATGCGGGCCTCCCGTACCCACTATGCTATCCCGGCCCCACATGGGCCCTTGGCCTACCGCGGCCGACTAGCCCGGTGCCCGGTGTACCCACTCAGCGATACTCACCGTTCGCAACCACGCTCCCAGCCCGTCAACAGGGCTCCTGCACCCCTCCAAACGGGTTTCGAGCCTACTTCCCCACCAACAGCAAAACGACCTCCATTTTGTCAATTTCACTAACCCACTAACTCACTTTACACTGACCCTGGGGTCCCTTGGGTGGGAGTCACTCCTTCCCCCAATCACCCATCGCACCATGCATTCCACATTCACTCCATACACACAGGCCCGCTGGCCTCACTCACTCAACATGTTTCCACTTCACTCTTCAACTCTCACACTCCATCGCTGAACTCAGCCATCCTTCTGACTACATCCCTTGACTACCTCATGCTCCCTCATCATCCCTTACAATATAGCACATTCCATTTAACACTACGTAGCTAAGCTACATCCCCCTCTACACACTCAAAGTCTGTCACTGTCCTCAAATCCATTTCCCATCCTAAATCTGACCTAAAATCCCTCTAACTAATCCATTCCACGGGCTCCATGAGGACTTATCCCTGCCCCATGGAGCCGGTCCAGCGAAGCTACCCCTTCCCACTAACTAGTTGTATTCTGTGCCCAGGAAGGGGGTCTTCCACCCCTTGCCCGGGAATCCTGTTCACCCGAAGCGAGGCTTGCTTTTTTTTTTCTTCTTTTTTTTCTTATGCGAACACCAGCGTGGTGACTCGCAACCTTTGCACTAGCGTGGCAATTCACAGCCGCGCACCTTTCCCGTGACGTCATGGCAGCTGTTTGCACCTTGTCCTTTCTTGGACGGCAACATCCGGCAGGGATTTCCTTCTGCCGGATTCCAACCATGCAGCCACGACGTCACTCTGCACATCCAAAGCAAGCCTCGCGTTTCGAGGGGTTCCCCACGCGAGCACATGTGCTCTGTCCGTCCGTAACCTGTGCAGTGCACTCTGCGAACAGAACGCACTGCGCACGACACATGGAGCTTCACACACATGCCCGCCTGGAGAACCCATCCGTTCCAAATTCCTATCCCAGCCTACCTTCTGTCCGTCCGCGGGATCGGCAAACATCCACCGCTGGCGTTTACGGACCAGGTTTCACTCCCGCAGCCGCGCACGTGGCGGTCTCGTGCGAAGCACGGCACGAACCTCGCGCCTGCTGTTCTGCAAACCCGGCACGGTCCCCAAAACAGCTACGGCCGCTACCCGGCTTTTGTCCCTCAGGTGTCGCAGTCGTCGTCGCCATTCCACATGCTCTCCTGCGTGCCACGATGCTTACACACCGTACCATTACACTCGCACTCGGACATGCGGGTGTGTGTTCCCGCATGCCAATCGTCATTTCACTCTCATACCGCCACCTCAGACATGCTGTCGCTCTCACACATCGCTGTTCACTCACGCATGCCATTTCACTCACACACGCGGCCTCTTCCACACGTGGGGTTTCTTTCATACACGGGGTCTCTATCAGACCCACCTTTTCACTCACGCTCGCTATCTCCGCCATACATGCCGCTTCATCCACACACGGGGTTTCTTTTACACACGGCGTGCTGGAAGGCCCGCATTTCGGCACACTCGCAACCACGCACACCATATTACTCACACACGCGGTCCCTTTAACACAACGCCTTTCACTCACGCTATGCGCGCGTTGTAGCACGCATTTCGCCACACTCGTGAACACGCATTTCGACACCACACACACCGGAACAACCACGCTGGGAAATCGTGTCACCACAAGGGTTCCCGGGGCCTCCATAACCCCCAAGCTCGGTGTGCACTCGTCCACAGCACTCGCCCCCTCTACCTCGCAAAGCTTGACCGGACCCACCTGGTCATGATCAGCTTAAAGGGGGAATATTCCCTCCCGTTGTTCCTGAAGAGGGCTATGCTGCAGCTTGCACCGGGTCATCAAACATTCTGTGAGCTCCCCCTCATCGTCCCTTGCTAACTCTGTGTATGTGTGCTCGTCTTTCACCCCGTCTTTATCGTGTAGTCTCTCTTCCTGCGTCTCTGCCAACTCCGTTACCTCCGTCTCTTCCCTTGTTATCCGTGTCTCTGTCACCATTAATTTTTCCGTCGTAGTCACCTCCACATGTCTCGTCCTACACATCTCACAAATTATTGTGACCTCCCCCGCCTCCATTGCGGGGCCGACAGCCGTTGCACTCCCTAAATAAGAACAGAGTTCAATTTGTTCGACCACTTTATTAGCGTGGAACGACAATAATCAAACAAGTATTGAACAGGTTGAAACACCCACAACATCCCTGGCTCCAGCTCAGGCTGCGCATGCGCACTGGCACAGGGGACCGTCAATATGTAGAAGTACCGTAAAGTACAATGTTCTCTATCTCCCTCCGAGTCTATGATGTTAATAGATAAAGGCTGAGAAAATATTAAGTTTAATGAATGAACAAAAGTTTATATCGCCCATCGTGTGACTATTCCATGGAGTAGTCCTTGTGCCAGGCAGGCACGCTGGTCGCTCTGGTGGATCGGCGTTGACCTATTGCTGGTGCTGGTGGTGTCACATCGGGCCCCAGTGGGGATGGGGCTCTTGGGGTTTCAGGGGCCGATGGTGGCGTCTGAAGGATCGCGCGCCTCGGTGTGCCTCAAGCTGGTGCTGCTGGCGTGTCTGAAACGGGTGTCGTCTTGCGCCGGGATATGCATACTGACGTCAGTGCCGGCGTGGGCCCCGTTGGCGTCGCAGATGTCACGGGTTCGCTGTCGAGGTCAGGCAGTTGCGGTGTTACAACGGGTGCAGGTACAGTGATGCGGGTTGCTAGATCATCATAGATAGACCGGGGTGGCAGCTGGTCATTGCGAACTGGGCTAAACTTGCGCAGGAATTTCCTGTTCCGAAGTGTGATTCTGCCCGAGCCGTCGATCTTGATCACGTATTGGTCGTGTTGGCATACCTCCACGATACTGCCTGTCTTGTCCCATTTTTTTGGGTGGAATCCTGTCTGGTTCTGTACGTGGACTAGGTCCCCTACAGCAAGTGGCGGAAGGCGTTTGGTGTGTTCTGCCCAGGTGTCGGCTGTGCGGATATGACGTTTGCGGAGGGCCTCCTCCCTCGCTTTCAGGGTCTCATGCCAAGTGTCGTGCGGTCTGTACTTCCCGGGGATAATTGGGATGAAATCGCGTATCGGGCGGCCGAAGACACACATTGCCGGGGAGATCTTCGTGTCAGGGTCAGGCGTGTTACGATATTGTAGTATCGCTCTCTGCACAGCGTCAGTGTTAAGTTCTCCCTGCGGGCTGGTGTTGTCCGTGATAAGTCGTTTCATTGTCTTAACTCCAATCTCCGCGCGACAGTTGCTGTGAGGGAAGGCCACCGATGACAAGCGTGGTGTACGCCCCATCTGTGCAGGAATGACCTGGTCTCGGTGGAGGTGAACTCCGGTCCCCCATCCGACGCGAGCTCTTCTGGTGTCCCGTACGTCATGAAGGCGCGACGTAAGTGGTTTATGAGTCCGGCGGCGCCACCCGTCGACTTTGAGATGATCGGCCAGTTCGATTATCTGTCCACCATCACAAGGTAGTGTGCACCCCTGTGTACAAAGAAGTCCGAGCACACTGCCTGAAAGGGGTAAACGACCGGAATAGGTGGAGTTGGTGGCGCTCCAGGCTGTGATGGTGCCATCCGGTGGCAGTGTTCGCAGTTTTTCCGAGTGGCGCTGATGTCGGCCGACATGCCTGTCCAGAATACAGAGGATTCTGCACGGGCGGTCATCATTGATACGCCCTGGTGGGCAGCGTGTAGGGCGCTCAGCACATCGCCGTGGAGTGAGCGTGGTATGACTACTCGGTCCTTGTATAGGATCACTCCATCTGTCGATGTAATGTTCTCGCGGTACTGGTGATAGTCGCGAATTGTCTCTGGCATCTCGATTTTTGAGTCGGGGATGCCGTTCATTGTCATTCCCTCCAATATGTGCATATCGCCATCGCTGCTGGTGGCTTCCCTGACGCGATCCCATGTTACTGATCGCAATGATTCGAGGCCCGCGGCACACCATGCCAGGTTGTCCTCCTCGACGTCGTCGTCATACTCCGGCTCAGTTTGGCGTAGGAGGGACAGGACGTCGGTGTGCGTGCTTGGTTGGAGGTGGGTCGCTATGGTGGCATTGTCATCTGGAAGGTTCATGAGTGGAGGTCGCATGGTGCCAACCGGCCTGCGCGACATGGCATCTGCCGCCTTGTTCTTCATGCCCGGGATATGCATGATGCGGAAGCGATAACGCAGGGTCTTCTCCTTGAGGTTCCTGAGGCGGGGGTTGGGTATGTCGTCAAGTGCTCTGTCCGAAAGGAGTTTCAGCAGTGGTTTCTAGTCTACCAGTCTACCGCAACGATCAGGTTCTCGCAGCCCAGTACGAAGTAGCGCGCCTTGTCCAAGGCGTCCACGACTGTGAGAGCCTCGCCCTCTATGGGCGCGTATCTGGATTCTGCCGTGTGTGTAAATCTGCTGCCGACCAGGGTTATTTTCCATCCATCAGTACAGCAGAATGGTCTAACTGGCACGCATCGGCAGTGCTTTTAAAGCAACCAGAATCCGATTCCCTCCTTCGACCAGTCCGTGGCGATGCATGTTGGCTTAGTTTTGTCAAGTATACGGACACCGTGTTCGATTTCTTGTACGATCACGTCTTTCGACTCGCAGAATATGTCCTCTAACTCCATGGACCACTGGAAGCGTTCTCCACTTTTCAGGAGCTTCCGGAATGGCTGCATTCGTTCGGCCATACTAAAGGCGTATGCCACCTGGTTGACAAGCCCGAACCACGATCTGACGTCGGTGATGTTACGCGGTTGTGGGAAATCGTGGATTGCTTCCAGGTAGCGGCTGAACGGTCGCACGTCGGTCATGGTGATGGTGAAGCCCGCGAAGTCCACCGTGGGTGCGCTGAAGACAAACTTCTCCGGGTTGAGGATGATTCCATTCCGGCCGCATATATCCAGCCATTGGACCGCCTGGAAGTAGCTCCCCTCAATCGTGTCTGACCATAGTAGCGTGTCATCTACGCACTTGGTCTTGTTACCAATGTCCGCGACGATCTCATCGTATCGTCGTGAGTAACCGTCCCCCGATGCCATATACCCTTGTGGGGCAGATAGGTACCGGTAGCGCCCCCATGGAGTGATGAAGGTCGTCTTGTGGCGGTCGTCCTCGTGTAGGCGGACGCTATGGTAACCGTTCCATGCGTCGAATACTGTCTTGCGCTTCCCGTTAGGTACGTGTCTCGCCTGGTGGAACGGGGATTGGGTGTGGTGGGTCTCGCGGAACGCATGCTTGTTCAAGGCCTGAAAGTCGACGGTGCGTCGCGGCTTGCCATTCTTTTTCGCGCAAATTACCATGCGGTGACACCATGTCACCGGCGTGCCGACGGGTACTTCCTCCAACACGCCGAGCCGAACGTCCTGGTCGAGGCCTGCTTTTACCTCATCTTGCCAATGTATGGCCACGGAGATGGGAGTGTGATGGGCAACCGGTGTCGCGTTCTCACTGAGCATAAGACGTAGTGGCGGGCCGGTCATTCTCGGTAGTGGCTGGTGTGGGCACGTGTTGAATGTGCTCTGAGCATACATCCTGAGTAAATGTGACTGTAGTGCCTCTCTGTTGGCCTCGGTCGCTGGCATGGGGAGTGCGGTCGGCTTGGTCGGCGGCTCCGCGCATCGCGGGCAGTCGCACAATTCCGAGGTCGTCAGATTCACCTCTACGAGTGTCGGGAATCTGTCCGAGATCATTCCCAGGTCCATGCAGGCCGCGCGGGAGAGGAATATGCGGTCTGAAGAGTCCGTCACGTACTCTATCATGTCCTATCACTCTATACTCTATCATGTCCTTTAATGGCATGTCCTGGTTCTTCTCACCGAGTAGGTCAAGTTGTATTGCTTGGTCCGCGATGCTACGGGCAACCACGTTGCGCAATATCTCTTCTGTGAAGTCGTTGACCTGATCGCACCCCGCCTTGGTGCACTTCATTTCATACTTGCACGTGTCCGCCTGCCCCTTGATGCGGGCGTGGAACGACCGGACGGGCTCCTCGTGTCCCTGCCGCATGTTAGACAGGGCCACTCGAGCTACCATCGTGTTCTCCGTCCGGACGGCGAGCGCCTTCATGGCGCCGAGGACGTCTTCTTCATCGCTGCCCACGAGGCTCCTACCCGCCGCGCGAGTGAGGTCCTTTCTCAGCTCCTCCTCACAGCACTCCAGTAGCTGTGCGACTATGTCGGGTCCGACAAGCTTAGTACCTGTTTTGTATTCGCCCCAGCGGGTTATGAAGTACGACCAGGCCTCGCCCGTTCCGGCCAGTGCTATGGAGGGACGCTTGAGTTTCTCCATCTTGGAATTCGAGCTCGCCGCTCTCGGGGCGGCGACGTGCACAGTGGCATGTATACTCAACATGGCGGCCACCACTGCCGCCTCTGCGTGTGTAGCCATATAGTCACAACCCTCGATCGGGCACTCTGCTTCCACCGGCGCCATAGGAACAGTTATTCTGGAGTAAACGTTCTATTTTCGGTGATGCACACGTGTGTACAGTGTCCTGGGGGCGAAGATTGGGTACAGTACACGAGAAATCCAAACTCACTGTCGACGTTCTCGTGGTCCGTTTTCACCCAGTCGTGTCCTCCTCAGCACCGACGATCCTTACTCGACTGCATCAAGTTGTTTGATTATAAATAAGAACAGAGTTCAATTTGTTCGACCACTTTATTAGCGTGGAACGACAATAATCAAACAAGTATTGAACAGGTTGAAACACCCACAACATCCCTGGCTCCGGCTCAGGCTGCGCATGCGCACTGGCACAGGGGACCGTCGATATGTAGAAGTACCGTAAAGTACAATGTTCTCTACTCCCTCCCAGCTCATTCGCTCCCACACGTGGCGCCGGCATTTTGAGCTCCACTGCCCGCGTTTCACTCCTCGCAATTGCCCTTATGCCTCTTATGCCGCCTGCAGGCCTCGGCCTATTTGCTGCATCTCACCCCGCATTTCCTTTATTTGTTTTTTCGCTTCGTGTGCATTTTTTTTTTCATTTCGTTGTTTATTTGTTGCATATCCCCACTCCTTGCTTGTCTAAACATTTCCACCATCCGTGCGATGACCGATGGCTCCAGCAGGGCCGATCCGCCATTATCGGTCGCGGTCTCGCTGGGGGCCAGGGAGGGATTTTAACGGAGGAAAGGGGGGGGGGGTCGACAGCCGCGGCTGCCGCCGCCGCGCCCATTTTGGGTTCTGGGTTCGATTGTGGGGAGGCGGGGGGGGGGGGTTGTTCCTGCACATCAATGTCCTACTCGGGGATTTCATCCTGGTCCATGGATCCTACATCAATACACATATCTATTTCTAATCCACCCTGCGCCCGTTCGCCTTGAAACGCCATCTTGTTTGTCGGAATAAATTTTTAAAATGCTCGAAATTTAATGGGAATCGAGGGTCGCTCCACACACCCCTGATCCGATTCCCGTTAATTTGGTTGGAGGCGGGATGGATTTGAATCCCACACTTCTGAACACCAGTGTTACGAATTCGCGCCCACCGGCGTGTGAACGATCGCTTTTCACTAATAGTAGCCGCTCGCCCACCGGACGGACAATTCAGTCGTGACCTTCCGGAACAACGCCGGAACCCTGTCACGGGTGGGTCTTCAACCCCACCACGGCCTAGCCAATTTTCTACCCACGCAAAATAGGGTCAATCGCCGAATATCGATATACCTAAGTACCTGCGCGGGTAGCCAACCGGGAGACCATACCTCGACGCAGGTCGGCTTGGACACGAACCGCTCAAGCGGTCCGTTCCGTTCTGCAGTGATAACCGAGCGGGTATTATCGCACGACCTCGCCGGATCCGATTCTATTTTACGGGTATTTAAAACCCAACTAATATTCCGAGATGCAATATGGCATTCCAATGGGGGACAAGACACGATGAACGGGTTACATTTAGACCAGCACATTTATTTTACACAACACACATATACAGCCATACAATCAATGCAGGTATTCAAAAACACGTATACAGGCAAACAATCATGCATGGGACGGGGGCAAAGACACGAGCAAGGTGAAAGCACTACGACCGTCTATAAGCAATCATCTAGTCATTTAACAGTTTTTACTTACAGAACAGGGCGCCACCAACATTCATTCAAAAGGAAAGAAAAGGCCACCCCCAAAGACGAGGGCGCCAGACAGGGTTCGTAGACCTTTATGGCGTGGAACCTGGTTGACCGAAGGGACCCCACAAGACCGTTGCAGGTTACCTGCACCCTCGTGGTGCGATGGTGGGCGAGCTCTCTCCGGCGCTCTCCTCCCGGGTGGGCAGGCTGCGTGGCAGAGCTGCAAAGCGGTACCTCCCGTCCGCGTCCTTTGCGCCTCGACCGGACCACCGCACACAACACACACGACTTTGCACGACAAAAGAGAAGGCACCACCTTGCCGACGACAAAAAATCCCCCAACAACAACAACAACAACTGCTCTTTACTTGGCGTCCTGCGCGCCCTTATATCCCCCAGTTCCAACACCTCGCTCCTCCCCGTTTATTGCTCCGCCCCCCTTCCAGCTCCTGCGGGAAGCTTCCAGAAAAGGGGCGTACCCTCTCGCCCCCTCCCCGCGCGCCTCGAGGGGGTCGAGAGAATCATTCTTGGCACAGGTCCAGGGAGATTCATTCCCCCAAAATCAGGCCCCTCCTTCACATGTCCTTTGACCTTTGACCTGCATTGCACTTCCCCTACACCAAAGCACGGGAAAAGCAGGCGGGAAAATCTGCGCACCACCGATAGAGAGTTGTGGTTTGAGGAGATCGTGGTTGTTGTGGTTTGAGGTGATCGTGGTCGTTGTGGTTTGAGGCGATCGTGGTCGTTGTGGTTTGAGGCAATCGTGGTCGTTGTGGTTTGAGGCAATCGTGGTCGTTGTGGTTTGAGGCAATCGTGGTCGTTGTGGTTTAAGGCGATCGTGGTCGTTGTGGTTTAAGGTGATCGTGGTCGTTGTGGTTTGAGGCGATCGTGGTTGTTGTGGTTTGAGGCGATCGTGGTCGTTGTGGTTTGAGGCAATCGTGATTGTTGTGGTTTGAGGCGATCGTGGTTGTTGGTCCAAAATAACGATAGCAAAGAAAAACAGCTAACTGAAGATTCACAGCCCTGATAACACGAATAAATCCCATTAAACAACGGTGGGGAAATCTAACTGAACACAGACTTATCGATCTAACTGAACAAAGGACCTTTATGGTGTTCTGCGAATTTCCACAGCCGTAATAATATGCTCTCCATTTCCATTGCTTTCAAACATCTTTTGATAAGACTTGTAAGCTTCCGCATCTTCATATTTTTCCCCAATTAATTTCCAGTCTGCCTCATGGGTAAAATGTTCCATCCATAGAGACTTAGTTGTTTCACCTTGTCATTATTACACATTGCATTGTTCTTATCAGTGACAGTGTTTCTATCTGGTTTCTGAAATATGAGCCACAAATATCGTGGCTTTCCTTCAAACACTCCAAGATTCCACTTGTTAGTGGTTTGGTTCAATTTAACGTCTTGGCACCGTCTCTTCAAGTATGATATGCTTCGCAGTTTCTTTGAGTAAATTCTTCTATTCAACATCTCTTCAATCCTCAGATTAGGAGGATATTCACTGATATACCAAGTTATTTCATTGATGACAAATTTATTCTGATTGACAAAAGCACTAGCAACACCAAAAAGCAGTCTATTTTCATAATCATTTCTTTGTCGTTGAAATCTTATATTTAGTCCACATAGAACATTATCATAATTGCCAAATCCAAATATACCTTTAAGGGTAACTGCAATGGTAAAACTATTACCTGCTTTTCGATCATCTTTATACATTGCCTTTCTTTGACTATAACTGGGGTCTGTGTCTGTGTCCGTTGCTATATCAGGGATAAAACCTTCGACAGCTCCCTTGCCCATTCTATAACTCAATTAATAAAGTGTAAATTTGATTTCAGATGTAGCAGAGACAGAATCAACAACTTTGACTTCTTGTGTTTCAATGTACACTCCCGGTCAAAGTTTTAGAACACCCTCATTTTTCCAGTTTTTTTTCTGAAATTTAAGCAGTTTAATGTCTCAATGTACTCTGAAATTAAAACAAAGAACAAATAAACAATTGCAGGTAAAAATGAAGTCATGGAATCATTTTGTTGAACAAAATTTAAACAAAATTTTTGAATCATCAAAGTAGCCACCTTTTGCAGATGTAACAACCGAACATACTCGTGGCATTCTTTCCACAATGGAAATCAAATATTGTTCGGGAAGTTCTTACCAACACTGTTGCAGAAGTTCCCACAAATCTGTTGCACTTGTAGGTTGCTTTGCTTTCACCCTTCTGTCTAGTTCATCCCAAACCAGCTCGATGGGGTTTAAGTCTGGAGACTGTGCTGGCCATTTCATGATTTTAGGCCTACCGTCTTGTTCTTTTCTTCTAAGGTAGTTCTGACATAGCCTAGAGGTATGTTTTGGGTCGTTACCTTGCTGTAGGATGAACCCCTGACCAACTAGGCAGAGACCAGAGAGTATTGCATGGCGCTGCAAAATGTTGTGGTAGCCCTTTTGGTTCAGGGTGCCAATCACTCTGTGCAAGTTGCCAACTCTGGATCCAGCAAAAGAACCCCAGATCATCACGCTTCCTCCTCCATGTTTGACAGTTGGTGTCACACACTGAGGAACCATCCTTTTGCCCACTCGACAGCGTACAAACACCCTGCATGATGAACAGAAGATTTCAAATTTGGATTCATCGGTCCATAAGACCTTCCAGTTTTCAGTAGTCCACTGGTGGTGCTTCATGGCCCAGGCAAGCCTCTTTTTCTTATTTTGCCATCTTGGCAATGGTTTTCTTACTGCCACTAGACCTGTCAAACCTGCAGCTCAAAGTCTTCTCTTCACAGTTGAAACTGAGACTTCCTTACTTCGACCAGTGTTAAGCTATGCTTGAAGCTGCTGTCCTGTGAGCCGCCTATCACGCAAGTTGTTGACTCTGAGAAATTTGTCTTCTGATTGTGTTGTGGCCTTGGGTCTGCCAGACCTCTTCCTGTCAAAGTTTTCTCCAGTTTCCAAGTGCCTTTTCATGGTGTAGGAAACTGTACTCACTGAAACCTTGGCTTCTTTGCAATTTCTCCAAAGCAAAGACCTTCACTTTTAAGGGTTATAATGGTCTGTCTGTCTTCCTTTGTTAATTGTCTTTTTCTCACCATTATGATAACAATATACTACTTCCTGCAGTGCAATCTTGTCCAAATAATGCTTCAGAGGGCGCAGCAACACAATCTGTTCCAACACTGCTTTTATACAGACAGAGGGTTTGTAACTAATCAACAAAAGTTGGGACACTTGTAGGAATTGTTTGCATCAACTTTCAAGGCTTAATTTACTTCCATTGCTGCAGAATAGCTGCAGCTGCAAACTCATAACTTGTTCCTGAAAAGGACCTTTTTTAACAACTATGAAATTTACATTATTTTTCAGTTTTTGGTAACCTAAACTTTTTTTAAACCTCTTGCAGCTTACCGCCAAGCTTTGTACCATCTGAGGTTATTCACTGGACTTGAACTGCTTAAATTTCAGTAAAAACTGAAAAAATGGGGGTGTTCTAAAACTTTTGACCGGTGGTGTACAAGCGAACGCTATCAAACATTTTCCAGAGGAAATCATTTACGAGTGTGGCATTTGTGTTATTCCCAGCCTCGGTGAATGTAAATTTTAAAAATTACCCCCGTGTGGGGGTGACGGTCATCTCTATAATGTTTTTTACTAATTAATCGATGAACCGTTGCCAGATATCTCCTAAAATGACACACTAGATAGGTTTTGAAAATGGCAACTTTCACAACTTTCGTGACCTCGTGACCTTGACCCTGACCTCGAATCCGGGAAAAAAATATGTCATTGGGTATCACTCATCGACCTCTACCCACATACCAAATTTCATCAAGATCGGAAGTAAAAAGTTTTCTTGGTACTGGGAGATGTTTTGGACCATCTTCCAGGTTACGTGGTGGCCAAACGGGACGGAAATTCAAAAATCTGTCTGGTTAGCTACAAGATAATATTTTTTACTATCATAATCAATAAACAGTTGCCGAATATCTTGTAGAATGGCAGACTAGATATGTTTTGAAAATGGAGATTTTTATAACTTACGTGACCTCGTGACCTTGACCCTGACCTTAAACCCGGACAAAAGTTATATCGTTGTGCAACACTCATCGACCTCTACCCACATACTAAGTTTCATCAAGATCGGAAAGAAAAAATTGTTGACGGACAGACGTACGGACGGACATTTGATCTGGCTTTATTAGGTCATCTCAGTAGAGATGACCTAAAAAGTAAAAAAAAATTATCAGCTAGATTCAAGTCCTGTAAATTTGTTGATTATTTATTTCAAAGCTTTTTGTTCCTTTTGTGTTTCAGCCTGTTCCAGTCATCACATTTACCTTGAAGTAATATTCCTTTTTAGGAGAGTTTGAGATAGTAAAGGTGTCATCCAAATCATAGATACTGTCAATCGCTTCCGTCATTTATACACTAAGTCGTCGACTTACGACCGCGATCGGTTCCGACCGACCAGTCGTAAGTCGATTTGGTCGTAAGTCGGCCAACCTTTATTTTTACCTTTATTTAACAGGTTGAGGTTGAGGAGTAGAAGATTTTACCAGGTTGAGGAGTAGAAGATAATTTCCTCTTGGTAGACATCTTGGGGGTTTGAAGTAAATTTTTTACCGAGACCACGCTGACACGCTAACAATTGCGGGCGCTGGGGCGGAAACTGAGCAGTTTTAGTAGGCGGAGACGCGGAGCAGTCTGGTCGTAAAGTCGTAAAGTGGTCATAAAGTCGATCAGTCGTAAGTTGCATAGGTCGTAAGTCGACGACATACTGTATTTATTTCATAAAAAAACGAATGTCCCACGAAAACTTTTGAAACCCTGACCCAAGTATTTGAATTATTTTCTGTCGTTTTTTGTGGAGGTAGTTGAATTTTACCATTCTTGATTTTTTGAATGCTTGTAATTTATGTGCCTCCTTTTGAGCATCTTTTAAACTCTTTATATCTTTTATACAAGTTTTATACTTCTTTATATACTTTATAGTACCCGCAGCATTTCCCATGGCAGAAGCAGTTTGAGCCTATTCGGTCTTTATGTTTAAAATTTGTTGCATCTATACCCATTAGAGTGTCATTTATCCCATCTCCTTTATTTCTAAATTGATGACTTACACACGATTGTCTCTTTGGGTTATAGTAGCCTCTACCAAAATACTTGTACATACCCTCACCCTGTGGATTATAGTATGGTGAAAGGAATATCCCATTCCCAGCAGAGTCTTCGGTAATAAGTTTATATTTATTCAACTCGTACTTCCTCACAACAACCAATGTATATATTTTTTGGAAAACTTCATGTTGGTGAATTCTAATAGAAATTATTGCTCCATTGAAGGAAGTCAAACGATTATCTTGGTTGGTGATTCTAAAATTTACTCTGGATATGATTTTTCCCGAAAGAGGT
>NC_140974.1:30157063-30207063 GCF_056783735.1 Eptatretus burgeri | reverse complement strand
CTTTTCTCCTTCCTCTTCCTCCACCCCCCTCCCCCCCCCACCCGTTCACTTTGGGACCAACGCAGGCCTGCGGGTCCACATCGTGTGAGACAGAGGTCTGCCCCCAAACCTCAAAGTGTTTTCTTTCTCTCTATCTCTTCCTCTTTAATTCCCTGGCATGAATGAAGCATGCTTGTCCAGTGTTGTAGATTAGTAAGATGGAATAAGGGTAGCTTGCATGCTTAGGGCAAAGACTGTTCTTTGTGCCTTTCAGCATTGCTGTAAATATGTGACTAGTACCAATTATAACCTTCTAACCTGCTCTGCTGAGTCCTTCTTTCATTGGTCAGACGTAGTATGAGCTACTGTACATAAACTGGACGTTGTACTCCACAATTCGCTATGTTAGCTGGCCGACCCCCATCCACGGTTCGCTTGGTCATACATAATAAGTAGACAAGGGTGGGAGGTCGAGAGTGTGGTTCCCCATCTGTAGTGGTTAGTTCAGTGGTGAGGTGAAGCGACAATCGATGCTGGGAACCTGCCAGAGCTAACCACCGCATCTGGTTTCTGTGGTTGCTAAGGCCTAGGTCACATTTGCCACGGCGGCCGTGGGGTCTCCAAAATCTACGGCCATTAGCAATTATACGGCGGCCGCAGTATTTCCACGGTCACACAATGTAGCAGTCACATATGTTTTTATTTTTCGGGGAGCTGCACGGCGTATTTATAAATTGTGGAAACCGAAAACGTGGGGTTGCCGTACGGTCTTTGATTTGATGTCGCACGGTGACCTTAGGGCGTTCCTGCGGCGGCCATATAATTTTCAAGGCAGACGCAAGGTGACCGCAAGGCGACCACAAGGCGACCGCAGGGTGGCCGGGGCCCTAAGGTGAACGTGCGGCCAGACGGATGGTAACGAATGGGTTAATTTATTTATTTTTTTCCCCCAGTTTTTTTTTTTCGGTTTGTCAAATTGCTACGGCGAACGTAGAAATGAAAAAAGTTATAACTCCGCGTTATAATTCCACGGCGACCTTACGGCCTGTGAAATATAGCCATACGGCGTAGGGCCACCCTGAGGCCACCTCAGAAACTCTGCGGCCACCACACGTTTCTGTCAATTCAGAGGGCGTACGGCCGCCGTAACCTCGCCATAGAGCAAATGTGACTTAGGCCTTAGGACTTAGAAATTGTGGAGACCGAAAACGTGGGGTTGCCGTATGGTCTTTGATTTGATGTCGCACGGTGACCTTAAGGGGGCCCTGCGGCAGCCATAGAATTTAAGGCCGACGCAAGGGAGCTTCACGGTGCCTGCAAGGTGACCGCAGGGGGCCCTAAGGCGAACGTGCGGCCAGACGGACCGTAATGAATGGGTTAATTTTTTATTTTTTTTAACCATTTCTTTTGTTTCGGCTTGTCGAATTGCTACGGCGAACGTAGAAATGAAAAAAGTTATAACTCCGCGTTACAATTCCACGTCGACCTTACGGCCTGTAAAATATAGCCAAACGGCGTAGGGCCACCCTGATGCCACCGCAGAAACTCTGCGGCCGCCACACGTTTCTGTAAATTCAGAGGGCGTACGGCCGCCGTATCCTCGCCGTAGAGCAAATGTGACTTAGGCCTTAGCACCCTGCCGGACCATGGAGTTATCTATGGCCCGTCGGCTTAAGGATCTAAGGTTGGGACATGGATCTGAGTGACACCTTGTGATCCGCATGGACCCCGGATCTGTGACAGTGTGTGTGTATGTGTATGTGTATGTGTATGTGTATGTGTATGTGTGTGTGTGTGTGTGTGTGTGTGTGTGTGTGTGTGTGTGTGTGTGTGTGTGTGTGTGTGTGTGTGTGTGTGTGTGTGTGTGTGTGTAATCACAATTCTTGTGCATGTACAATCACAACCATGCATGAGTGTGTATGTATAATTACGAACCATGTGCATGTGCGTGCGTACAAGCTGCCGCCACTGGCAATCATTTTCACTCATGAGTCTCTCAGACCGAACGGAGCTTTCCCTGGTCCTGAAGCATCAATTTTCAACTCAACAAGGAACTACGACTCATGGACCAAGCTGTCACCTTATCAAACACTTGAACTTTAAATGACAGAACAAAGACTCGAACATTGAACCCACTTGAATCTCCTGAACCTAGCGCAAACTTGATGGGTCAAATGGCCTCCTCCTACATTAAAGGCCCTTGTGAAATGGTGAACAAACACTTCACACTCTGGTCTTGTGTACATCATGATATGGTCCCACGAATGGTGCAGTTAAAGTACAATATTAATTTGGTAAAAGTTTCTCCTTCATGTACTTTTCCATCCACAGTAGTTTTATTGAGTAAGATAATTACTCGGGCTATTAAGAAGAATACAGTAGAGAGAGAGAGAGAGAGAGAGAATGAGAGAGAGAGAGAATGAGAGAGAGAGAGAATGAGAGAATGAGAGAGAATGAGAGAATGAGAGAGAGAGAGAATGAGAGAGAGAGAGAATGAGAGAGAGAGAGAGAATGAGAGAGAGAGAGAGAATGAGAGAGAGAGAGAGAATGAGAGAGAGAGAGAGAATGAGAGAATGAGAGAGAGAGAGAGAATGAGAGAGAGAATGAGAGAGAGAGAGAGAATGAGAGAGAGAGAGAATGAGAGAGAGAGAGAATGAGAGAGAGAGAGAATGAGAGAGAGAGAGAATGAGAGAGAGAGAGAGAGAATGAGAGAGAGAGAGAGAGAATGAGAGAGAATGAGAGAGAATGAGAGAGAGAGAGAGAATGAGAGAGAGAGAATGAGAATGAGAGAGAGAGAGAGAGAATGAGAGAGAGAGGGAATGAGAGAGGGAATGAGAGAGAGAGAGAGAATGAGAGAGGTTAGAGAGAGAATGAGAGAGAGAGAGAATGAGAATGAAAGAGAGAGAATGAGAGAGAGAGAGAATGAGAGGTTAGAGAGAGAATGAGAGAGAGAGAGAATGAGAGGTTAGAGAGAGAATGAATGAGACAGAGAATGAGAGAGAGAGAGAGAGAGAGAGAGAGAGAGAGAGAGAGAGAGAGAGAGAGAGAATGAGAGAGAGAGAGAGAGAATGAGAGAGAGAGAGAGAGAATGAGAGAGAGAGAATGAGAGAATGAGAGAGAGAGAATGAGAGAATGAGAGAGAGAGAATGAGAGAATGAGAGAATGAGAGAATGAGAGAATGAGAGAATGAGAGAATGAGAGAATGAGAGAATGAGAGAATGAGAGAGAGAGAATGAGAGAATGAGAGAATGAGAGAATGAGAGAATGAGAGAATGAGAGAATGAGAGAGAGAATGAGAGAATGAGAGAATGAGAGAGAGAGAATGAGAGAATGAGAGAATGAGAGAGAGAGAGAGAGAATGAGAGAGAGAGAATGAGAGAATGAGAGAATGAGAGAATGAGAGAATGAGAATGAGAGAGAGAATGAGAGAATGAGAGAATGAGAGAATGAGAGAATGAGAGAATGAGAGAATGAGAGAATGAGAGAATGAGAGAATGAGAGAATGAGAGAGAGAATGAGAGAATGAGAGAATGAGAGAATGAGAGAATGAGAGAATGAGAGAATGAGAGAATGAGAGAATGAGAGAATGAGAGAATGAGAGAATGAGAGAATGAGAGAATGAGAGAATGAGAGAATGAGAGAATGAGAGAATGAGAGAATGAGAGAATGAGAGAATGAGAGAATGAGAGAATGAGAGAGAATGAGAGAGAATGAGAGAGAATGAGAGAGAATGAGAGAGAATGAGAGAGAATGAGAGAGAATGAGAGAGAGAGAATGAGAGAGAGAGAATGAGAGAATGAGAGAGAGAGAGAATGAGAGAATGAGAGAGAGAGAGAGAGAGAGAGAGAGAGAGAGAGAGAGAGAGAGAGAGAGAGAGAGAGAGAGAGAGAGAGAGAGAGAGAGAGAGAGAGAGAGAGAGAGAGAGAGAGAGAGAGAGAGAGAGAGAGAGAGAGAGAGAGAGAGAGAGAGAGAGAGAGAGAGAGAGAGAGAGAGAGAGAGAGAGAGAGAGAGAGAGAGAGAGAGAGAGAGAGAGAGAGAGAGAGAGAGAGAGAGAGAGAGAGAGAGAGAGAGAGAGAGAGAGAGAGAGAGAGAGAGAGAGAGAGAGAGAGAGAGAGAGAGAGACAGGGGTGGGAGAGAGAGGGAAGCTTGAAGAGCGCTCACAAAGTGGGTTAGGCACTCAATCAAGCACTTCAACTAAACGGTTGTGAAGCAACTTTAAAAAATAACAGGCATGTACACACCCCTGCGGTGAGTCCCTTTACAAACCCAAGTCTACCCATTTGTACCACATCCATGTGTGCTGTCTACATACCTCTTCATGCTTCAACTGCTGCATGCATGCATGCTCGCACGTGCAGCGACCTTTGCCCCCCTCTGTTCGGCTCACTCCAAATCCAATTCGTACATGCTGCACTCTGTGGAAGCCATTGTAAATTCAAAACTAAACCATTTGTTCTTAACAGCCTTACCTCCCATAGTGTTCCTACAACTGCCTTGTGGTCCATGCTAACCGTGCACGTGCACCGGCAATACACTCATCCTTTCAGGAGCACACATGCACGGATTCTCACCAGCGTGGTGTGCACGGATTCTCACCATCCCATGTGGCTTCGGGACTGCAGCATGTCCGCTCCCCATCTACCAGAACGCATGCTTCATGAGACGACCAAGTAACCTCTGCCACAGCACCACGGCCCGGGTGCGAGTTCATTCCACGTGCCCATGAATCCCACACACCGTACACAAATAACCAAGCATGCAGGCACGCACACACACACACCCATGGAGAATCCCTTTTCAAATCCAATCCTACCCATGTGTACCACAAATGTGTGTGCTGTCTACCTACCTCTACCTTGCAGCAACTGTCAACTGCACCTCCTGCAAATTGTGTGCGTAATACCACTATCAACTAAAGGGTGCTCACCAAGTGGCTTATGCACTCAAGCAAGCACTCAATAAAACGTTTGATAAGGAATGGCTGGCTGGGCCAGTGATTGCAAGCTGATTGGTAATTGGACATCTGTGGAAGTACAGCTCAAACATATGTTAAAGAGGGGCTGATGATGCGTTGGCCTGGCATAGCTATACTCATAGGTGTGTGTGTGTGTGTGTGTGTGTGTGTGTGTATTTGTGTGCACAATATGTGTAATCACATACACCACAATCTTGCATAATCATGTGTACAATCATGGACAATATGCACGTATATGTGTGCACAATATCGTGTGTGTGTGTATTTGTGTGTCAGTCAGTGTGTTTCCTCCATAACTCCAAAATCATGAAACCTCGCAGCCTGAAATTTGCATGCATACTAAGGGAATTCCAAGGAAGTGAATGACTGAAAATTGGGTGTTTGAGTTAATTTAAACATCCTTTTTGAAGATAATTAATGGCCTGATTTAAATGATCCTTCAGCAAGGTGTTATTCTTTGTCAGCCCTCTCTCAACTCGCTGGTGTCTTAATTTGCCATTTTGTTTGGCCAATTTAAACATGCCTTGATTTTGAAACACCATCTACTCTCACAGACTAATTAAAGTAAATAATCAAAACATTACATCTGATTTGAGAATTGTATCTCGTGGACTAAATAAGTGTTGAAATCTGAATATTTTGACAAATTAGCAATTTTTTCTAAGTGTATTTATTTAGCAAAGAATTAAACAAGTTTTTTTCTGCTGTTCTGACGATTATATTGAGTGAACAAAAGATGAAGCAATGTGCAGAATGACCTCCAGGTCTTCAAGACAGCTGTTCACCACCATCTCATATCTTCCCCCATCCAAAACCATGATCTTTTCTCCCCCCCCCCCCCATTAATCCATCCCAAACCAGCTTCCTTCAAACTCCCTGTTTTCCTTCCTGGAAGTCCATGTAGTATCATCTTGTTTACCCTGTGTACCCCACCCCATCCCTCTCCTTTCCACAGATGTCCTATAGTCTTTATTACCCACTATTTTGTGATTCCCTCTCCCACCTTGCTTGTCTCTTGCCTTGGTCTATGTTTCTGTGTACTAGCTCTGACATGAGCCTCGACATGGGATACAAAAATAAAAAAGACGTGTAACTTCATTGAGCGCAACGCCATACTCTAACGTGCTTTTGCAATCCATGGCAATGCAGTCCACAAGGGTCCTTTTTTTCGGCAATTATGAACACAGTTTGATTTTTACTGTTTTGTGTGATCTGCTTTAACGACAAAATATTACTCCAAATATACCAATAGTTTCTGCAATATATTAATAGTCGGTAGTTTCTCCAAGTGAAGAGTGATGCAAGTGTCAAGTGAAGAGGGTTTTTTTGCTTTACCATTTTCTGCACCATTTTCTGCAATCTGCTTTCATGACAAAATATTAATATAAATATACTATTATTTGCTGCAAGATATTAATAGTCAGCAATTGCTGACAACGGAGAGGTACATAGACAGCACACACGGATGTGGCAAAAATGGGTACAAATAACTGTGTGTGGGGTGTGTGCGTGCCTGCATGCTTGGTTATGTGTGTGCAGTGCACAGGTTTTGTGGGTGCACAATCTGAACTTGAACTCAAACCTGGGTGCATGGCGCTGTGGACTGTGGAGGTTATGCAGCCATCGAGCGAATCATGTGCTTCTGCAAATGGGAAGCAGACATGTTCATCGCCGAAGCCGTGTGGGGAGCAGACCGACTGTGGCATCAAAGACATGTGGGACATGCCACGGTGCATGTGCGAGTGAAAGGATGAGTATGTCGCCGGTGCGTGTGTATGGTTAGCATGGACCACGAGGAGGTTAGAGGAGCATGTGTTTTGGGGAGTGGGGGCATGCATGCAGGCAGGCCATTGCCAGGTAGATTGCATGGGTTTAAATTTTTAAATGCTCCCACCCGCTTTTTTAATAGAACATGGTGGATAAACAGAAAACATTGCTGTTTGGTTGCGTTTTAGCACCCTGCTAATGCCCTCATAGCTGCCTAAGCTCGCCTTACATTGCCTTCCCTCCCCCTCCCCTCACACATCCTTCGCTTGCCCTCATGCTACCTCCCTTCCCCTCACGCTGCCTCCCTTCTCCTCACGCTGCCTCCCTTCCCCTCACGCTGCCTCCCTTCCCCTCACGCTGCCTCCCTTCCCCTCACGCTGCCTCCCTTCCCCTCACGCTGCCTCCCTTCCCCTCACGCTGCCTCCCTTCCCCCCACGCTACCTCCCTTCCCCTCACGCTGCCTCCCTTCCTCTCACGCTGCCTCCCTTCCCCTCACGCTGCCTCCCTTCCCCCCCCGCTGCCTCCCTTCCCCCCCCGCTACCTCCCTTCCCCTCACGCTGCCTCCCTTCCCCTCACGCTGCCTCCCTTCCCCTCACGCTGCCGCCCTTCCCCTCACGCTGCCTCACTTCCCCTCACGCTGCCTCCCTTCCCCTCACGCTGCCTCCCTTCCCCTCACGCTGCCTCCCTTCCCCTCACGCTATCTCCCTTCCCCTCACGCTGCCTCCCTTCTCCTCACGCTGCCTACCTTTCCCTCACGCTGTCTCCCTTCCCCTCACGCTTCCTCCCTTCCCCTCACGCTGCCTCCCTTCCCCTCACGCTGCCTCCCTTCCCCTCACGCTGCCTCCTTCCCCTCACGCTGCCTCCCTTCCCCTCACGCTATCTCCCTTCCCCTCACGCTGCCTCCCTTCCCCTCACGCTGCCTCCCCTCCACTGATGCTGCCTCCCTCCCCTCATGCTGCCTCTCTTCCCCTCACGCTGCCTCCCACCCTACATGCTGCCTTCCCCTTCCCTCACGCTACCTCCCCCACACTGCCTCACCCCCTGGTCACCCTGCTTTCCCCTCCCCCATGCTGCCATCCTCCACCACACTGCTTTACCTCCTCTCACGCTACCTCCCCCTCACGCTGGCCCCCACCCCTCACGCTGCCTTCCCTACCCCTCACACTGCCCCCCCATGCTGCCTTCACCCCACTCCTCATACTGCCTCCCCCCCCCATCATGCTGCCTTCCCTTCCCTCTCATCTCGCTGTCTCCACTCAAGCGATGGAGAGATAGCTGAAAAAGGGCCTGATCAAGGTTGCACCTGATGAAGGATATAATTCAATAAATCCATTAATTATTTTCAAAAGGGGTGACTTAATTAACCCAAACACCCAATTTTCACTCCTGCACTTACTTGGAGTTTTCCAAGTATGCATGTGGAGTTTCAGTGTGATAGGTTTCATGGTTTTGGAGTTATGGAGGACACACACACACACACACACACACACACACACACACACACACACACACACACACACACACACACACACACACACACACACACACACACACACACACACACACACACACACACAGATTATTGTTGAAGTGTGAAGATCAAGAATTAAAAAACCAAAGTCAAACAATTTGATTTCGCAGCTCATGGAATTTAAAATCAATTGTTGTTGATTAAAAATGGTTATTAGAAGAGATACTGCTTCACTTGAAGGAAGCATGACATCTATTCTTCGAGCAACATTTTATCCTGGAATAAAATCAATGGGATCACGAGTGCATTTAATTAATAAAGCACTGCACGGTATTCAAGATTTCAAGGTAAATGGAATCTCTGAGTGATGCAGAGATCTCTTGTGCCCTCTGCTGACCAAGTCGATTTGGTACAACTTAAAACCAAAAACTAATTCCTCTCTCTGTCCAAAAGAATCGTACAAGAAGTGGCAATAAAATTTCACCGACTTGGTGAAGCACCACCAGCAATCCCATGATGGCCTATGCTTTTTGAAAGCCATCCATTTGGAAATGCTCGCATATGGGACAGTTGACTGAACTTCCACAAAATAATGGTTTCTCAATGTTACAATGATCGGGGCAACCAAATGAGCTCGCTATCGTGAGTCAGGACTTAAACAAACTTAACAAAAGCTTCCAAAACCCCTAAAACCAAACTCACGTGCCCACAGCCCTCAAAACTTACCATTTACCTTTAAAGCCCCTTCAAATTAACTAATAATAGCATTTATAAAACTCCTCTTGCCTATGAAACTGAACTCACACCCCCAAAATCTCCAAAATCAAACTCATCATCCCAAAGCCCTCAAAACATAACTAGTGTCCACAAAGCACCCAGACTATCGAACACTGAAAGTGGTTAATAAAGCAGCTGGGTTTTTTTTTAATTGACAATCCAATTGTGACAAAGCAGTTATCCTGAAATGAGCAAGACTTTCTGGAGCATCAATTCAAAATACTGCTGCTTTCAGTTGGATTTGAACCTACAATATCTATGATCACAGGCCATGGACCACCACTATAACCACCACTGTAACCACCACAATAGGCCACCACTGTAACCTTAGTAGTATCTTACCCATAATGGCAGCTGTAGAAAAACGATTATTCAGTACAACTGCTTGCAACTGACAATACTGAGAGGTGCTGAAAAGATTATACAAATGAGGCACTCAAAATAGTCCAAGAAATGCAAAAGCTGCTTATTTTTCAAAGAATACGTAAATAAAATTGCAAGATTTAAAAAAAGCAACCAAAATGAGTGAAAGGATTCGCTCACGCATTGATGTGGTCGTTTTAATTTATTTACTACCGGGGTATGATTACACATTGTAAGCAATAACAAGCTGTGATTCCTCATTGTCTCGAGTCGTTCATCTGCATTTGTTTTTTTCATTATATTTTCATTTATGGACGCTTTCCGATGGTTCTGTGTTTTTTCCCGGTGCATCAACTTTGATGTCTCCCTCCCCCCCATCCCCCACGCTGCCTTCACCATGCACGCTAAATTAGCGGCACGCTACATTACGTGCTTCCTCAGGTTAGATATGTGAGCATGTGCTGGAGCAAAGCGTCACTGTGTCCACTTTCCGCCGGTAGTCCAGGGGCCTCCGTCTGGCCATCCCCCAGGCAGATCCCTGGCCCATCCCCATCTCCTTGAGATGCTAATCAACCCACTGCAATCACGCGGAACATGGTCGGCCCTTTGGCCTCCTCCACTCATGAGGCTACCTCGCTGAGAGAATCTGGTGAGCAAAATCAGCATCACAAAAACGAGCCACATGTCCATACCGCCACAGCTGATGCTGACGGACAATACAGGTATCAAGTCTCATCCGAGTCTCTCTCAGCAACCGCTCGTTCGACACAAAGTCTGACCAGCAATAGCCAAGGATTCTCTGAAGAGATCCCTGGTCAGAGTCCAAGTGTCACGTCCGAAGAGCAAGACTGGAAGCACCAAGGACCTGAAGACTCAGACTTTCATCCTCCTGCATAGGTACTGACAGTGTCACACCCATTAATCCAGTGAATCCATGACTCCCCAGGCCTGATCCAGACGTCTATTGACCTTTGGCTCACAGCCAGCGGAGACAGGAATATCACTGCCAAGCGAAGTGAACCTTCACGTGACCTCAATATCCTCACCACAAACGGGTACAGACAAGATAGCAGCATCCACGATGTCTGTCTCTCTCTCTCTCTCTCTTTCTCTCTCTCTCTCTCTCTCTCTCTCTCTCTCTCTCTCTCTCTCTCTCTCTCTCTCTCTCTCTCTCTCTCTCTCTCTCTCTCTCTCTCTCTCTCTCTATCGAGTGCAGCCTGTGGCTGCTGGTTGCATCATTGGTTGGGACGCGGCTATGCCGCTGATGCAGTGTCCCCCTTACCAGTACTCTGGTGCTCATTTTGCTGACCTCGGAAGGATGACAGACTGAGTGAACCTCCTGGTGTATTTTTTAATTCAGCGGCCAATGGGGCTTGAACTCAGGACCCCAGGATCCCAAGCCACCACCCTAACCACTAATCCAATACCAGGCTAGATGTCAATGTAAACCTGGATCTTCCTTTTGACCCAGGAAACCCGTAATTCCAGTGGCTCCCACTCCTCATTCAGCACCTCGAGGACCCCCAAAAGGATATCCAGAGTCTCCGCAAAGATGACTGCATCATCTGCGAAATCAAGGTCAGAGATCTTGACATTCCCAAACGATGCACCGCAGCTTGATCTCTCTGGCATCTGTAATGTCCGAGGTGCAGCGGAACATGGAGAGCGAGAGCGTAGCAGTAACTCCGCTTCATTGCGTGCCTGGATGTACATTACTGCCACCCCTAGCGGGCGAGTCCTGATATATGACACCCAACCTTGTGATACAGCACACTCCTCCCCTCATAAAATGACAATTCCAATGATGAAATGACAATTATAAAATGACCAAACGAAACCAATCAACATTCAAAATTCTCCAAGTACCGCGGCTGATTTCTGACCTACCTTGGGCGGGCAGCACCGCCAGACGGCCTAGGCTCAGATGCCTCCGGCTAGGTCGAGGTGACACCCTCGCCAGACTTGCCCCATCCGCAACTGCCCCCGGCCGACAAGCTTGCTCGTCGTCCTCGGGCAGGACAGAATCAGGTGAACACCCTGTGGGCGTCGGCACATCTGGCCTCGGCGATACAACGTCTGGCTATGGCAACATCATAATTGGGGGTCCCATGTCGCTCGGCACGTGGGGGGGGGGGAGTGACGCAGAACAGCGATCATGCATTTGGTCCATGTGCCGCCTCCACACCTCCCCACCATCAGTCCGCACCATGCAATTTGCCGGGCGCAGTATCACAGAGACCACAGCCGGCACCCATTTGGAACCGTGGAAATAATCGTGCACCTTACCCGCTTCCCACATCAAAACCACGCAGAAGCGTCGGGCGCGACACCGCCCCACTCACCGACCCCCCAGGTCGCAGCAAATCCAGTCTGGACTGCAATGCCCGTCCATAGAGACGAATGGCAGGAGAATCGCCCGTGGCAGGATGCATAGCGTTCCTGTATTGGAGCAAAAAGACATCGACCACCATCCACACAGGTGCAACACCCCCCCCCCCTACGCAAAGCCCGTTTCAACATTTTAACAAATGATTCCGTCTTTCCGTTCGTGGCAGGATGATACGGTGCGGACTTCAGATGTCGAATACCATTTTCACGCATAAACTCATCAAATGTACCTGCGATGAACTGCAGACCGTTATCAGAGACCAGAATCTCGGGTATTCCTTTATTAGCAAAGATCGTCTGCAGTTTTTTTTACTGTAATGTTTGCCGATGTATGCTGCATTACTTCAACCTCCGGCCATTTAGAGAACGCATCGATCACAATCAAAAACATTTTGCCATTAATCGGCCCCACAAAATCCACATGGACCGTCTGCCAGGACTGTCTGGGATCGGTCATAGTCCCGAAGCTCGACGCGGGATATCAGCATCTGTTTGACATGTGGCGCAATGCTTAACCATCCGCTCAATGTCTTTATCCAACCCCGGCCACCACAACAGGCTACGAGCAAGACTCTTGGTCTTCACGACGCCAAGGTGACTGACATGTAGTTCTTCCAAACACTGCTGCCTGAACTTCGGTGGAATTACTGCCCTCATTCCCCACATAATGCACCGTTGGACCAATGACAGCTCCGATGCGCGCGACAGGAAAGGCTGAAATGCCGGTGTTGAAGGTAGATTGCTCCAATTCCCCGAAGAAATCACCTGAACGACACGGTCGAGCACTGGATCATGAGCCGATTCCACCGCGACCTGTTTGGCCGTGATCGGCCCGCTTTGGACCTGGCTCAGAGCAAACACATCAACCCGGTCGGCTGATTCAGACGAAGCTGGACCCTCCGCGCAAGGCAAGCGCGAGAGCCCGTCACAGTTAGCATGCTTCTCGGTGCTTCGGAACTGAATATCGTAGCTGTAGGCAGGAAGAAATAGACACCACCGCTGTATTCGCGCGGCCGCCATTACCGGTACCTCGCATTCGGGTCTCAGGATGAATTGAAATGGTTTGTGATCCGTCTGCAAAGTGAAATGCCGCCCCAGCAAGTATTGATGAAACCTCCGCACACCCCAGACGAGGCTGAAAACCTCGCGCTCGATCTGAGCATATTCCCGCTCTGCTGTGGACAAGGTCCGGGATGCAAAGCAAACAGGCTGCTCGGAACCATCGTCCATCCTGTGGGAGAGCACTGCCCCGATGCCGTACGCAGAGCTGTCGCATGCCAATAAGAGCGGACGTGCAGGCTCTTAGTGCATGAGGACCGTGTCCTCTGTGAGCAGCCGCTTGACGCGGTCGAACGACGCCTGGTGTGCATGCCCCCAGGCCCAGCGCTCGTCCTTCCTGAGCAACCGCGTTAACGGCGCAAGCTGCGAGCTGAGCCCGCACCCGAATCTTTGGTAATACTGTGCCATACCAATGAATGAACGCAGCTCCATCTTGTCACGGGGCGGTGGCATGTGCTGAATTGCCTCCATCTTCCGAGGGCCTTTCAACAGCCCCTCCGGCGTGATGATGTGCCCGAGGTATTCCAAGCGCTGCTTGAAGAACGCGCACTTGTCCCTGTTCAAGTGCAGACCGCACGCTTCCAGCTTCGTCAGCACTTGGGCAATGTTCGCAAGGTGCTTATCCGCTGTTTTCCCCGCAATGAGCACATCGTCCAGGTAGGTTTGAGCGGGCAGGCCAATGCAAACCTGATCCATGGCTTTCTGCCACAAGGCCGGGGCCGAAGCAATCCCAAAACAGAGTCGGGTATATCGATAGAGTCCTTGACACGTGTTGATTATCAAAAGGTCGCGACTCTCGGGATCCATCGCCAGGTGAAAATATGCATTACGTAGGTCAAGCTTCGTGAAGTATTGACTCCCCACCAATCGTGCATATATCTCATCGATTGACGGCAGTGGATACTGCTTCACACTGAGCCCCGGGTTAACCATGGACTTGAAGTCCCCGCACAATCGGACGTCCCCATTCCGTTTCAGCACTGTGACGACCGGGGTGGCCCAATCTGAGTACGACACCCGTTCGATCACTCCACAGGCCCCCAGCCTATCCAGTTCACCCTTGACCTTGTCCCGCAGGGCATACGGCACCCTCGCCGGATATACATTACTGCCACCCCTAGCGGGCAAGTCCTGATATATGACACCCAACCACGTGATACAGCACAACATCCTCCCCAGAAGGCAGTCCATGCAAGTGCTAAAAAGTGTGGAAGCTAGTACACACCCCTGACAAACTCCAGTAACTGGAAATAAGTCAGAAATTGATCCACTACACATCACATCACTCTCAGTACCAGAGTATAGTTCAGCCATCAGATTGATCAGTTTTGGTGGCACCCCACGAAGACCAAAAATCCTCCAAAGGGCATCAAGATTCACTGAATCAAACGCTTTACAGAGATCAACATGGGCTGCAAGCACCCCCTGCTGAAACTCGCTCTGCTTTCATTCGGTGCTTTATACTTCACGCAAAAGGTACCAAAAATTAATATCAGTCAGTCAGTGAGTGGTTAGAATGAGCTTTGTATATTAGAAGATACAGGCATCAAGGCTCATGAAAGAACAGTGACAGGGAGAGAATGGTCAAAATGATAAAAGGGAAATCACTTGCCCTCCCTCTGAAACACCAGGATGACAGTTCATAGCTCGGCTGAGATTTGAACAGTGAACAGGAAGATATGCACAGAGAACTGAAATGGGCTCGAGCAAGTCGTTAAAGTTCTTTGTTCCTCAACGAGCCTGGACATTGCATAGAATAACTAGAGAGATCACAGAACACACGGTAACCCACACAGTGTTACTTCAATTTTAATAAAACGATTTTAGCGATCACTTAAAAAACACTACAAAGTTTAGTGTCATTGAAGTAGTGCAGAAGCAGTTCTAAATGCCACCCTTTCCACCACCCCATTGAACCTAAATTAAAATTGAAGTACTGTACTGCAAAACTGGAGGTTTTTGGAAGTTTTATGACATGATTTGTGTACTACAATCTTCCAAGTGCAGAATTAATTTAAAATAAAGATTGTAAAAGTCCTATAAATAAATTAATTCCGGGTTTTACTGCCATTTTACCCTTTGTTTATTACATCACCTATTTGACACATTTCATTAGTAATTCGTGCCTCATCTATGTGTCCATTATGACGCTTTAAAAACATTGTTTCCTGTTTGGAATGATTTTCAATTTTGTTTGACTGCCAAGCAGATAAAGTAAAACAAGAATGACCACACTGTGGTCACCATAGAAATAAATAGCACAGAATTTCTGGCAGCCATCTTGGAGTGTGTACGATGATGGCACCGACAAGGAAGCCGTGTTGTAGCAGTGGAAACATAATGTTTTGTTACTAACTGCACAAACTACCGAACCGGGGCTAAAGAACGCTGTCAAAACTTCCACAAGTGAGTAGTGATTATTTATCATTTCGATGATGACCCGTATTCAGCTGTAATGAGCTTGATTTGCTTGATTCAGTGAGGCAAATCAGCCTTGCTACATCGGCGGCTTACTATTAGGTAGGCCTAGCAGCTATTATTGTCAAAGTTACCGATTGCATTTGATTGATTGGGACTGATGGTGGGTGGTATTAGGGCCGATGAGAGAGGGGAGGTTTAAAAAAAGGGGGGGGTCGCTACCCAGGGTCCGTTGAGGGCCCTGAGCTTCTCCCGTATTTAAAAAAAAACAAACAGTGTAGCAAAACCCCTCTTCGGCTCATCCTCACTTCCTCATTGTTACATGATTGAAGAGACATGGCCAGTGAAAAATATGTTATGCTTTGTTTGAATTCGCACATTCTTGCGGGGTTGGCCGGGGGATAGTGTGGCTCAAGTCTTTCACGAACCGGCTGGTCAGGCCTGAAATCTGAGTAAAATGATTCAAGTTGTCATCAAAAAAGTGTTTTTTCTTAATTAGATCACAATCTAAAAAAAGTAGGTCAAGCACGAATCAAATATAATGTATACAACATCCGTGCAGGTACACTTTTATGCTGCAAGAATATCTTGGAAGGCCAAGTAGTCTGAGATTCTGCATTGGCAAAATTGAGCGATGACAAAAAACGTTGTTTTTTAAGACCACCATTTGACCTTAACCTTTAACCTGGAGGGGTATGATGTAAATTAAGCGTAAATGCGACTTATTTTAGGCTACCGAGAGAGGGCAATTTCATTCTGATCAGACAAACCTTGGTCGAATTTTGGTGAAAAATGTTTATAATTAGGTCATGACCTTAACATTAAGTCAAGGCAGCAATAATTTGCAAAATAAGGCCAACCACACATACTTTGTATTCACATTATTGATGAAAATTTTTGTTCCCAAAGTCCCAGCCGTCTCCGAGATATAGCTTGGAAATTAATACAGTTTGGCAATTTTGAGTGTTGGGTGTTTTTTTTTCTTCATAGTAGTTTACTATTTTAGTGGTACCAATAAACTCAGAGGTACCATTAAAAAATTGGGGTGCTAATTGTAGAAACAAACCCGACAACAGCAATAAGCCTTCCCCTGGAGGGAGGGGCAGTTGGGGGGTGGGGGGCTTAACTAGTCTTGCTGGTGAAGGCTCCTGTCGACGTGCGTTGAAGGGCAGGTAGAACATTGGATGAAATCAACAGAATGTTGATTGAGGTATGCTGACGTTTCAGGCATCAATTGTTTGTCGGAGCAAAATAACTTGCCATCAAATAAAGCTGTTTTTTGTCATCCTTGATTTTGGATTCAATTAATTACCTCCGAACTGAATTAACTTCCTTTGACCGACCGACCATGTAGCATAGTGCTACATTACAACTTGACAGAATTAGAACAAAGTTCAGCTGATGTGAACATCAGTCTCGACTGGGAGAGGGGATGAGAGGTTCATTTGATAGCAACACCTTGACTGTGTGAGTGGAGGAAGTCAGAAATTCAGGAATAATGGTGGCCTTGTATGCTCCAGGCAGAGAGCTTGACAAGTGAAGCAGATTTCAAGACTGTGTCGAATGCCCGAGATATGTCCAAGCTGATGGTTCTGACCTCTTGATTGAGATTGAGGCCCTCCAACCATTGCTGAGGGAGGATCAGAGGAATATCCAGAGTTGAATGACTGGGACGGAATCCACACTGATGGTCGGAGATCAGATTGTTTGAAAACAGGAAAGACGACATCGGAAGCAATGATGGATTCCATGACTTTTTCTGTAATTGGTAGGGTGTGTTTTTGCACCATACTAATAGACGGGAGTGGGTGTTTATATATATATATATATATATATATATATATATATATATATATATATATATATATATATATATATATATATATATTAGGGTGTACCACTTTGCAAAAGTAGTTGCTGGAATGAAGCACTATGTGCCTATCGATTCCACTAGTGAAGTTAGGTGATCAACCAAAGTTTGAAAATTTTCCCACCTTTTTTGACCGCGGGCTGCCGTTTTAAAATTTCAGGAAAAATCCATATTTTTCGAAATAATATTGATTTTTGAATATTTAAAAAAATATATGTTTCTCTGTGTTTAGATGGCCGAATGCACTTCAGTGGGCACCAGTATGATAGTAAGTACCCGTAAATATTATTCACAACTTGTCCCAACATTTTGAGAAGGGGTTGCCATTTTGGAATTTCACTGAAAATCCCATATTTTTACAATTATTGCACAGCATATTGTTCGGCATTTACAGAATATCAGTAATAGCGTTTTTCATAAAGACATTATTAATGACAAATGAGAGCATGATCAATTAATTCTGAGAACCAAATATGTTTTAAGTGACATGGTTTTCATATATGACAACATAACAATCTAGCAAACAAGCAACCACACAGATATCTTATAGAGAACATAGCGTTTGTTTTGTAGAGTCTGGGTAAAGCTTCCTGTGCTCTTACACGCACTCTAGCAATGCTTGACGTTGTTTCTCATCATTGCACATATGAATAAAGTCATACACTAGCTTAATTCCTCTTTCAGCAAGATCATTTACAACACGCAAAGAATTAGCACTTTTGCAAAATTTCCTGTAACTCGCGAACTTGTCCCACATAGGCACAGGAGCCCTGACCATTGGTCAGTCAAGGTTTATCTGCAAGTACACAAAGAATTTAAAAAAAAAAAAAAAAAAAAAAATATATATATATATATATATATATATATATATATATATATATATATATATATATATATCATTAGATATACAAAAAATATACTATTTTCACTGAATTTCCAAAATGGCAACCCCTTCTCAAAATGTCGGGACAAGTTTGTGAATAATATTTATGGGTACTTACTATCATAATGGTGCCTACTGAAGTGCATTCGGCCATCTAAACACAGAGAAATGTATTTTTTAAAATATTCAAAAATCAATGTTATTTCCAAAAATATGGATTTTTCCTGAAATTTCAAAATGGCGGCCCGCGGTCAAAAAAGGTGGGAAAATTTTCAAACTTTGGTCGATCACCTAACTTCACTAGTGGAATCGATAGGCACATAGTGCTTCATTCCAGCAACTACTTTTGCAAAAGTGGTACACCATAATATATAT
Organism: Eptatretus burgeri; assembly: GCF_056783735.1. Lineage (NCBI taxonomy): Eukaryota > Metazoa > Chordata > Myxini > Myxiniformes > Myxinidae > Eptatretus > Eptatretus burgeri. The sequence goes on along the minus strand of NC_140974.1, from coordinate 30,188,738 downwards.
GGTCGAGGCATGTGGAAGAGCGAGGACACAGAACAGATCATGACACAACATAGCAAAGGGAACAGCAGGAGAAAGTGGAAAAACCAATAGCAGGACGCAGGGATAATGTAGACGGGGACAGACAAGAAAAGGGATGCAGGTAGCAATGAGGAGTAGGGGAGAATGCAAGGGTTGGACAATATGGATACATTAGCAAAATTTTGGGAAAAGTGGGGGTGGTTTAACAGGTGTAAAAAAGATAATGGCTTTGGATGTTGTAATTTGGATAATTAACTTTAAACGGATGTTGTAAACGGGGGATGACTTGAGTTGGTGGTGAACAGCTATCTTGATGACCTGCAGGGAAGAATGAGATTGAAGAGAGTGTGGAAGGTGGTAAAGAAAAAAAAGGGGAAAAAATGAGTGGAGGTGAGCAGTGCTTCTGGATTCTGGCAGTTTCACTCAGAGGGGGTTGCTGGTGGACCACATGCATCCTGCAGATACCTGGGGGGGGGGATGACGACAAAGCACAGAGAGGGTAGAAGGTGCAAGACCAGAAATGAGGCTGAAGATGACAGAGTTTAGCTTTGTATATTAGCTACAGACCTGTAGGCAATGGTGAAGTGAGAGGCCCAAAGACTCAGCTTTATTGTGAGATATTCCAATGATATTGAAAGCCTTGGTTTCCATGGCATGAAGCTGAGCAAGATAAGGCAGGGGTGCCAGCCCAGAAGCTAGAGAGCAGTCGTCCATCGAGCTGCAGATGAAAGCCTTGTAGGTAGATACGAGCTCAGGTGTGCCAAGGAAGGGGCTTGCATGATGGAGGTTGCCCATTCGGCATCTGGCTTTGGAGGCCAACTTTGAAATGTGGCTTGCCCAAGAGAGATCATAGCTGAGAGTGAGACCCACGAGTTTGAATGACTGAACCTCTTTGAGAGGGTTGTTGTGAAGGTAGATGAAAGGGTTTGCGGTGAGAGAGATAGAGATAGAGATAGAGGTCGAGGTAGAGGGATAGATAGATAGATAGAGATAGAGATAGAGATAGGGATTTCTCAGGATTTAAAAAATATTCCAAGTGTTTTACTAGATTGTGATTTTGTCCATGTCGGCAGAGAGGGAAGAGGCTGCTGCCTCTCTGTCTGTCTGTCAGAATGATGATGGATGGCACGGTAGAGAGAGGAGTCATCAGCAAAAAGATAAAGAGGATTTTCCAGTCAGTGAGATCATTGATGAAGATGAGGAATAAGATGGGGCCTACAACACTACCTTGGGGTACTACAATCTTGATGGGGAGAGGAGAAGAAAGGGTTCCAGTGAGAGCCACATGGCTACGAGAGTGGAGGACGTCAGGAATTCAAGAGTGAGATGGCCTTCGATTCCATAGACAGACAGTTTGGAGAGCAAGGGAGGATGCCAGACTGTATCGATAGCTCGATATATGTCAAGAGAGACGGACCTCATCTCATGTCTGATATTGAGGTCCTCCTTCCATTATTGGGAGAGTAGAAGCGGCATGTCCAAGGGAGAGTGAGTGACCAGGTCTGAATCCGAATTAATGATCTGAGATGAGGCTATTGGAGAAAAGGAATGATTTGATATCAACTGTGATGATGGATTACATGACCTTGCTGATGATTAGAAGTAAGCCAATTGGTCTGTAGTTAAGGGCATCGGTATTTTGCACCTTTTTTATGCAACGCTGTGATGTTGGCTGATTTCTAAGCACATGGAAGATTACCTATGATAAATGAATGGGTGAAAAGGACAGACAGAGAAGTGCAAGAGCAGCAGAGCATGTCTTTAAGACATGTGAACTGATGCCGTCTGGTCCAGTTGCTGTAAAGGCCCAGTCACACCTTGACGTTTTAGCCAATGTATGCCGATTTTTGAATTTTTTTTATAAAACGCTGGCACACGTTGAATACGTTATGGGTAAGTTTTGATAACATTGAGAGCACGCTGAAAAACACTGCCATACGTCGTTGTACGTTGGCTTTAAACGTTGTACTTTTTGGTTGTCATCAAATTTTTTCATGCTTGAAATTTCACGACGTATGCCGGCGTATGACTCACACGTTCCGCTACGCTGGCCACAAGTTGTATGCATGGTCTGCGATCGTTGACAGACGTCAACACATGCTACTTGTAAGTTAATCATAAGTTGAGACACGCTGAGGTAATGTTTAGCGTACCCAAAACTTATTTCTAACCTATGATTAACGTGTTGTTGGCACGTTACGCGATCGTTGCCACACGTCGACAGACGTTACGTTTAAGTTACTCATAGGCTGAAAGACGTCGGTATAATGGATCGTCTTTGCGTCAGCGTCCACGGCCACGGCCAGGACACTTATTTGCAGCATTCTTCAAACTTTTCTTCGGCATGACGAGGATGTTCACACTTCGATGTCTAGCTTGGCTATGATTCCAATTGTCCATCGGCAGCGTCTATTTAAAATAGTCGAGTTTGAGCGTTTTAACACGTTCAGAAGAAACGCTTCAAATTTCAAAACCCCAGCGTCAAAAAACAAAGGCGAGTGACAGCAATTTAAATCGTTCAATGTAAACAATGAAAATAGCTGAGTGGTACCGTTTAAAAGTCGTTGAGTGTAAAAAAAATCCAATTGTTGAGCGCAAGCGTCCACTTTCAATCGTGGAGATGCAGCCATTTAAATCGTTAAGTTTATCATTTAAATCGTTAAATTGTTAAACGCAAGGACGATCCATCATAACCCACACCCTCCCCCTCACACTCACCTACTACTGCCAACATGAACAAACTACTACTAATACTAATACTGATACTGATACTGATACTGTTACTGCTGACATGGACATCGACTCAAAAAGGACTCAAAAACACTGTTGGGTTCCCCTTTTATGAGCAGCATTTTTATATACCAATTCCCAAAACCGCTGAGAACACGTCTTTATATGGCAGTTGTAAGCTAGAAACACGTAAATTTTTTTTTTTTTTAGTCGACCGGAAGACGTCATTGGAATACGTCTACATACGTCGATGTGTGTTGGGACTACGTAAAGAATTGGTTCAAAGCACATCAAACATAAGTTAGAAATAAGTTTCGCTTAAAAAAGACATTACCGCGACGTGTTTCGACTTATGAGTAGCTTATAAGTAGCGTTTGTGGACGTGTGTAAGCGTCCACATATCGTGTGTAAAACTTATCCCCATCGCATGCAGAACGTGTGTCATACGCCGAGTACGTCGTAAAATTTTGAACATGTTTAAAATTTCTTGACGTACTCTACTTACTACGACGTATGATAGCGTACTTTAGCGTTGTACTCACGTATACCAAACTTACTCATACCGTATTTGACGTGCCCCAACGTTTTAGACACATTTTTCTTAGGTCAGCATACGCTGACAAGATCGCCAAGGTGTGACCGCGATGTTGACACTTCCATTTCTACAGCAGTTATGATTCGAATCGTTGTGCGTCAGCCTTTTAATAGGCTACGTCACGACATCATCGGCGATGCGTGCAACGCACTATGCCTAAGTTAGACTATCGTTGGGCATCGGTTGTGTAGGCCGACAACAGGTTCAGCATTCGTTGGTATAAGTTATCGATAACACAACGAAACGTTCTGTGTCCGTTACCAATGCGTTATACATAAGACCAAGTCGTTATGAATACGTCCGAATCTTTAAAAAAAAACATCAAAAGTTCAACGTAAGCCAGCGTTTTAGATACATTTTAATACGTTGCCATCGCTGGCTAAAACGTCAAGGTGTGACCGGGCCTTAACTCTCGATTGCAGCAACTTTCTTGCAATCCTCAAATCCATAGAGTTTAGGATTTTCCAGAGAAAGTTGTCCACTTTCTCAGGTGCAAAAGACACAATGTTGGAGCAATTGGGTATGACTGGGATGGGTGGGTACAGAGAGATAGGGGTTCGGGAGACAACATTTTGAAGCAAACACAGAATTGAGGTATTTTGCCTTCTCTCAAACAGAGTTGGCTGTGGTGCCATTTGAAGTGAGGCAAGGAATGGAAAGGGAGCATACATCAGACAGACTTGACAAGGTGCCACCAGGTTTAAGAGGAGGGGGAAAAGTTTGAACGCTTATTCTTGAGATTGGACAGATGTTTTCTGGTTCTTCTTCGGGTAGACACACTTGTTGTGGGCTTTTTTGGTATGATCTTTGGTTGGATTTGCCTTCCAGGAGGAGAATGCAAGTTGTTTTAAAGCAACTGCCCAACCACAGGATTCAGAGTACCAAAAGTGGGAGGATGGGTAAGAAAACTGAAGATGAGATAGGATTAATCTGTGCATAAGAGAGAGAGCAGGTTTCTGTGGAAGAATTCTAGATATAGAAGTATTGTTGGTCTAGGTATAGAAAGCATTATTGAGGTTATATGCGTCGGGGTAGGTTGAGATGGTTCAGACATGTGGAAAGGATGTGAGTGGGTTGTTGTGTGAAGAGGTGTGTAAATATGAATGTGAATGGAAGGAGAGCTAGAGGCCATCCGAGGAAAACATGGGATGTGTTGCTGATAGGTGATCTTAAGAGTTAAAGGCCGAACAAGAGGGCTAGCAAGGGATCATGCAGCCTGGAAATCAGCCAGAAGGTGAATCATGGCTTACACATGCAAGCATGTAAACGGATGATGATGATGATGATGATGATGATGATGATGATGATGATGATGATGATGAATTCCCAGGCTGAATTCATATCAGGGGCAGTGGATATAGAAGACCAGTCCTGAAGTGTGATGGCTGCTTGCAGTCCCTGCCAGTTTGCCTCAGTGAACTACCAAACTTGCTGGCACTGAAGTTGTTCTTTGAGAATGGCTGGAGAGGTGTTGACTTTCACAAGCACATGATCAGATGAGCCATTTGGGGCAGAGGACGCGCAAGATACATTGGCGGGGAAGTTGGTCATCACCAAATCCAGAGGGAAGATTTGCCATTGGGAGAGATCCGGGTGGGAAAAATTCACAGATGGAGTCAGTCCCATGGAGTATCAGAAGTGCCATGGTTGGAAAGAGGTACCAACACCCAGCCAATTAGCATGGTGACAATTGAAGTCACCACATATGAGGAACAGCAAGTTGGGATGAGTGATTAAAAGTTGGTCCATGTCGTCTGAGAGAGATGTAGATGGAGTCGTCACTGTTGGGAGGACAGCACAACACACAGATAAACGCCTGGGGTGGGAGTGGAGGGAGATCACAGCCAGAGGTACTCCTTGGGTTTAGGGGGTGAAAGAGCAGTACACAGTTAGGCCATGAGCCAGACCCAATAATATTTGGCCACCGGTACCATCCGAGGAGAATAAAGCTCATTGTAATTTTTGGGAGGGTATACATTTCTACAGTCAGAAACTATATGATAGCATTGCGTTGGTGGTAGCTTTTTGTGTGTTATTAGCCGTTAATAACCCCATTTTGTAAACAAAAGTAACCGCAATTGTAAAAGGAAGTGTTCACTATCAAAATGTGTGTGTTTGTCAAACGGACTGAAATGCACTGATATGTGCAGACTGCCAGACTGTGAGAACCAGACGATGGGGAAAGTTTAGATGAGGATATTGAAGAACTGGATAATGATTATTGATTTTTAAGTTAATCTTGAACATTTTATATCACTTACAATCAGTGCATATGATCAGAGATGTCTTAGAAACTATAAAGGACCCGTCTTTGGTTCATAAGACAATATATTTATCAGCAACACATTGGGCCTAGGTAATGGCCTTGTTCATGTGGAACAACACATTTGTGTTTCTACTCTGTAATTTTATGTTCTACAACAGAAAATTGCGTTTCATTTTCACCTTTGACTCATTCATTAGATTGCACATGATTAACCATCTTGCTTCTGTCTTATTGGTTTATATTGTGTAATATGGGTGTTTGATACCTTCATGTGTGTATTATTGAGTATCGAAATCCCTGAAATTCTGTATTTTTTGAGAAATTACAGGGAAAAAACATTAATCTTGTTCATGAACATGCTATCATTTACCTTTATTTGATTCTTGGAAAGCATCCTTCAATAACAACAGGAAAAATATCATGACATTGACCAAACTACATAAATCCGTCCAAATTAGGTATTAATTGGGGGGGGGGGGGGGTAACATTGTCTGCTATACTGATCTTAATATACAACATTCCAAAAAGAAATTTAGATTTTTGGATTTCTTAATAAGTTTTCTAAACACCCACCTAACTATATTGTTCCAGAACTTTTATTTACTTTCCGCAGTAAATGATAGACAAATACTTTTCAAAGGTGGTATGATTTATCACACAGGAAATAGACACTGATATATGTATCACCAATGACGTACCTTTCAACCTCAGCATGTTTCGCACGTTTTGTTGAGAAGCAAATGATCCTAGCAAAAGGTGAGACAAATTTCAATTTAATGTTTGACTGATAAAGAAAATGTTGTTAAGTTGAAGTAGGATGTCTTACCTTGAACTGGCCATTTTGCACAAAAGCTTATTTAAGGGTAGGCATATAAACAGGGTGATAACACACAAAAAGCTACCACCGATGCAATGCTATCACATACTTTCTAACTCTTGGGTTATATACCTTGCCAAAAATCATGATGAGAATTATTCCCCCCAGATGGTACCGACCAACCCAACTGGCTCATGGACTAAGTGTGAAAAAATGGAGTTTTTTTATGCACTACGCAACTCTACCACCAGGACGGGATTCAGATCGGTCAAACCAGAGAAGACAATTGTAGCCAGGGAGAGAAACTAGAGTTAGGAACGTTCCGTGAGAACTAGAATTCCGTTAAACAGATGATGTCTGGTTTAAGAGATTTAAGGTTGAAACGGAGGCCTAAGACATTTGAGGTCCACACAGTAAGGGACAGGAGGAGAGGAGTTGCTGATAGGACTTGGGGATGAGGAAAGGAGCAAGGAGAGGGTGCAGGTGGAGGGAAGCTGACGGGGGTGGAGTGGGGAGGGATAAAGTCGGAGGAGGGGGGACAGTGTTCCTCACAAATCATTTTTTGTCACAAGTCTCTTACTCACAAATAAAATCATTTATTGAGCAGGAAGGGAAATTCCGATAGCAATAAAATATATGGCTTTTAAATGCGTATGACTTCACTCGATAGTACTTTTTAAGCATATCATTGTGTACACTTTGAATGGGCGGCCATTTTTTCCCTGTGCCATCCCTACCTTTGGAGTACCAACTGTACTCCATGATAATTAACTTTAAACGGATGTTGTAAATGACACCAATTCTACAACACCTGGACTTATCGTAATTGCAAAACTCAAAATAGTTATTTACCTCGAGTAAAAACTTTGTTAACTTGCAAGCAATTGATAGATTTTCTGGATCATAAGCTTGGCTGCACTCTTCCTCAAGGTTTTGATCCTTTTCGCACAGAACCTCTCCGAGCTGTGGGTCCACAACCACGGCCATGGGTTCACATCAGTAGATGCACAACCTCAACCATGTCCAGTCAACGCAACAATGCAATCCCACGATTTAAAATTAATCACAGCTGGTAGAGGGAGTAGGATCTCACCAACTGATGATTGAGAAGTGTGTAAGTGTTAGGAAGTCAATTTCGAAAAATAAAAATTTATCTGAAGTGCTTTACCAATAATGAAAATTTATCTGATGAATACAAGGAGTGCTGAAAACACAAAATCTTTTTATTGGCAGGTACAGAGAGAAGCAAAGGGAGAAATAAAGTAGAAGTAGAAGTATACTATTTTACTCTCTATTTCTCTCTTTCTTTGTCTATCTGTCCAAGGAGAAGTGAATTCTTGCAGAAAGTTTTCTCACTTGGCTGCACCTGGAAGGGTTTGAAGGTTGTGGAGTAGTGGCTGAAACCCGATACCCATCCAGGTTCCTCCTGATGACTCCATCTTTGCTTCTTCTGGTTCCTTTTGACGACTCCAATGCAGTATTTGGTCTTCCGTTTGATTAGGAAGCAAGTAAAGACGAGAAGGGCACTCGGTAGAGCGCATACCACTGCCACGTAATGTCTGATCCATGAGAACATATCGGGCCCAATGCACTTTTGAAATATCATGCTAAATATCGTTTTTGGCCCAATCTCTCAAATGGTGAAGAATCACTTAAAAAATTATAGTAGTCGGATCCGGATCCAGATCCAGATCTTCACCAAAATCTCATCAGTTCGTCCTTATCACACACCGAACCTGCCCACTAAAAGGGGGAAGAAAAATAAAACAAGTATTGGAAGGAAAGAAAAATGCAATGGTGGACAAGAAGGGGGATGGGGAGGGAGGTTGGTTGGGTTTTTAATTCTACCGTTTTGCATACGTATTATATAGATGCATACAAACTCGAGAATTAAGCAAAAACACCTTCATGGCCCATTTAGCATGCTTATGGAGTTTTCTAAACATTCCATGTTCTACTTTTAAATTAGTTTGAAATGCTAGTCCTGTGCTAAACCAAAGTGAGAAGCAGACTTTGTAAACAGTAAATGTGTGCTCACTCGTATGATCACAAGTTATACATCTTAGCGACGTTGCATGAATTTCACAGGTTCACATTTTTAACGTGGTCATAAAATGACCCAAATCTCTTGAAACTTATTTAGAGATCACAGATCCGTTGAAACCAAAATAAATATACACTAAATGACATATGCACATAAACCTTTGTTTGTGGAAAATAGCTGTTCTCGACAGAAGTAATGGCCCAAAAATAATTTCAACAAGTGCACACACACGTACTTAGGCATGCACACGTGCGTAAGGACAGGCACGCACGCACAGACATGCGCGTGCACGCACGCACATACACGTGCACAGAGAGACAACACACAGGAGTGCACATGCATGCCCGTGCGCGCACGCACACAAACAATCAACAAAGACAGTGGAAATAGAATACCAATAAACTGCCTCCATTTGCATTTTCCTCTTTCATCACTGCCAACCCAATGCACCAGGGTATGTTGGCTGACCCCCAGCACTGAATACCGATGTGGGAACTAGGCCTGATTGGTTTGCATAAGCAAGGCCGAGGCTCGGTGCTAAAGACAGCGGGTTACCAATGGCAACAGAAGTGGCATCAGGCAGGACAGGTGCAGCAAGTGCTCCGGCTGAAGCTTGAAAAGCCTGTGATGGACTGCCATGACCTTGAGGAACCCCAGGAAAAAGAGAGGGCATGGGGAAAGGTGTCCCCAGGGCTTGCTGTGAGCCAAGGGCAGCTGGTTGTGTTTGGAAGGCTGGAGATAGGCCCGATGAAACAAGGAAGGCTGAAGTCAGTCCGGGCTGTGCAGGAAATGCTGCTGGCAGGCCCGGCTGCGATAGACCAGATATTAAGCCTGGTTTGGTTGGAAAAGCTACATTAAGCCTTCCCGACTGGCCTTGGAAGGCAGCCGACATGTGGTACGGTGCCAGCGGATCAGTTTGCAGACTGGAGAGAGAAAGGCCAGGCTGGATTCAGGGAGAGGCAAAAAAATAAAAATATAAAGAAGCATCAACTCAGAACTCAAGCATGAACAAACATTTTGGTGGAAAAAAATTGTTTCAAGAGCAAAATTGAGAAGCTGCACATTGAGGAAATGCAAGACAGTTCATTTTTGCCAAAAGCTGTAATTGGGTGTGTCTTTGGACTATGTGTCCATGATGTTCCTCATTAAAGTCATTCCATGTCAAGCATGTTGCTTGAGGCAGTTGAAAGTGGATTTGACACAACATACCTGCTCTCCAATCCTTCAATGTTGGCTTTTGTTTTGTGGATGCAGCACAGATGTAATGCCAATAAAATGCCAATAACAATAATAATTATAAATAATAATAACAACAATAATAAAAAGCTCTTCACCAGGAAATGAATAACGTATGGACATGCTCTGGGGTTTGTGGGTCTGCACTCAAACTCAAGGTATATTTTCAGATCGGGCGATCCCTCCTTGCTTTTGCCTCATTTGCGATATTTCAAACACTGCATTGGACAATTGGATTGGGTCTAGCTGCAACTGCGCAGAGTTTTCGGACAGATTGGGATTGTGGTTATCCTGTGGGCAAAGGGGATAATCGTGAGTAACATGGGGTTCTTATCTCCCTCACTTCTGGCTGTGATGTCAGAACTGTTGCATTCCCCTCAGTGGGTTGGATTGGATTACCACGGCTCCTCAAGTTGAAAAATTCTGCACCTTGTGATGGAGTGGTGACCTGTTTAGGATCGGTTCTTAGGCGTAGAAATGTTCCTCAAGTCAGAGAAGAGATACGACCTGAAGGCTGCAGCAATGATAGATTGCATCACTTTGCTTGTATGTGGAGATAAATGATTGGTATGTTGTTTGTAAGATCAGTCTTGGGATGGTGCGCATGTGTGTCTTGTGTACGGGTGTGACATTGGCAACTTTCCAAGATAAGGCCAGTGACTATCTGAGAAGGATTTGCAGGACAACAAAGAAAGACGATAGGAAAAAAGCATAGGTTTGGAGGATTAGAGCACGAGAGGAGGCGTCAACATTGATTCGGAACTTCTCAACTTTTGTGAGATAGGGGTTCACAGGCTGTAGGGAGCATACAAGGTAGTGATCTTTACTGATCCCGAAGAGTAGGGGATTTGTCTAATTATAATAATAATGATAAGGAGCTCATTGCAAACATCATCACTATTGGCAGGCACCGTATTGGTAAAGCACAAAATGCCTCTTTGGTAGTTGTTTGGATCTTTGCGATAACATAAATGAGCAAATTTTGAAAAAGGTCGGAAAGAAATGTTTTTTTTGACTTTGAGGAAATTATTGTAAAAAATACATTAATATCACTTCATCCAATCTGTGTCCGAGTGCAAAAAAACTGTGCTCGCAACCAATCAGATTGCTTGATCGGTAGAGTCAAATTGCATTACCGGGAGATGCCCCACACATACCCGGTGAGTCTTTCTTGAGGACAAGTTTGTATTTAAGATCACCTGGTGCCAACCTAAAGCTAAGTTTGGTTTGTTCAAAATTATTTCCCCTTTCATTCACGGTTTGCAACTAAAATAATAATCGATATATAATGGAGCAAGTGTACCTCTATATCTAGCCACAAATGGAAACTTCTATTGTGTTTATCAGTGTTTGTGTTCCTGTTCAAACATGATAAAATAAATTGCATATGTGTTAGTAGTATTCAGGGAAAGGTCAAGAGTACAGAAAGGAAAAAAAGGAAAAAATTATAAATGAACAGGAAAAAGACATATGTAAATGTGGGAAAATTACACTCAGACTGGGAATCCAACCTAGGTCCTCTGATGAACCATACCAGTGCTCTGCCATCTGGGAATACCTCTGCATTCTCTGGGAACCGGACTGGGAACACTTCTCCCATATTCTGGCAACGAGATGAAACGGAAGACCAAGAAGGAACCCGAAGAAGTAAAGACCAAAGATGGAGTCATCAGGAGGAACCTGGATAGGATTGGGGTTTCAGCCGCTACTCCACTACCCATCCAGGTGCAGCCAAGTGCGCCTTACAGAAAAAAAAACTTCAATAATTCACTTCTCCATAGAGAGATAGATAAAGAAAGTGAGGAAAAGGTAAAACAGAAGAAAAAGCAAGAATTAGAATGAATAAAGAGAATTGTGAAAAAAAAAAAATTGAAAGAAATGTGAGAGGAACAAAGATGTCAGGAAGAACCCAGACAGAGAGATTTCAGCAGTTACTCCGCAGGTTCAAACGCAGCAACTTATACAAGCTACAAGAGGTCCGTCCCCTCACAACGAGAACACCTCTCCCAGACTGTGGCAACTGGACTGGGAACACCTCTCCCGGACTCTGCCGTTTCATCAAATACATAATGCTTATATTTATTATGACTGCACATAGGATGCACCCAAGCAGACGAAGGGAACACCAAATGAGGGCATGAGTGAAAATTGGGTGTTTGGGTAAATTAAAATTCCCCTTCTGAAGAAAATTAACGGCCGTATTTAATGATCCTTTATCAAGGCTCATCCTTGGTCACCTCGCGGGGGTCTTAATTGGCCATTTTTTTGGCCTGCTTACTAATGCCTTGACTTTGAACGGGCCGCAACAGTTTCTTACGATAACGGTTTTTTAAAATCACTTTCCTCACTCATATCATCGAATGCCTGATCATCATACCTACGAATCACTGGATACATTGCAATGCTTATAAACACCTGGAGACACCAGTGTTCTTGGCTGTATTTCATTTCTGCACATGCCATAACCTCAAGAATCTGTTGATCTGAGTCAAATTTCAAAATGTAAACAATGAAATTGAACTTATCAGCAGTTCAGACTGCAAAGAAAGTGTTCATTTGTCAAATTGGAAAATTACTTGACATTCTGGGCATCTCCAGCGCATGGTGATTATATGACTGATCGGCAATCGCTAATTGCTTGCAAAGTCAGTCGTTCCTTATCAACCATTTTATAGGAGTGCTTGCTTGATTGCTTAAGCCACTTTGCAAGCTTGGTTGTTTGTTTCCAAGCCATGGCCATAAATGGCAAAAACATTTGCATTGTCACTGAACATATCGATCGACTTGAACAAAATTCAGGTCCTCCTCACCTGAGTTTGGCTTCACATTGCCGTGCGGTTCTTCAGACAGTGGCTCGCTCCCTCAAAATGTGTAAATATATTTTGGCACTTCCCCTTTTTGTACAATCTTCTTACATTATATTGTTATGAATTTGCAAGCTTACTGCACTCACCATTCAGGTCCCAAAAGAACAGTTATATCGGTGTTTGTTTATAGTTAGGGCCCCCTACCTGAGTTTAACGGGAATTACATGTGTGCGCTGCGGAGATTCATTTTCAACAACATGCCTTCACCTCGCTTCCTCACACCGACGCCATTGTCTACGTGCGTTCGACCACGTACGCGGGCGGAGATTTCCATCGCCTTAGATCGAGACTCCTCCCAGGAAGGCAGGGGCATGCCCCTTGCCCAATCAGGCCACAGAGTTCGGTTTTCCCACGACACGCCGGCCAATGAGAGTTGAGATGGCCACAGAAGGCGGTTTTCCCACGAATCGCCGGCCAATGAGAGTCGAGTTGGCCACAGAAGGCGGTTTTCCCACGACACGCTGGCCAATGAGAATTGAGAGTGCCTCAGACAGCGATGTGCTCACCCCAGAGAAGAAAGGAATATAAGAAAGGCCAGGCTGGGTAGTGGGGGTGGAAAAAGGATCGAGGTGGTGGAGGTCATCATAGTGGAAAAAGGATCGAGGTGGTGGAGGTCGTCGTAGTGGAAAAAGGATGGAGGTGGTGGAGGTCGTCATAGTGGAAAAAGGATCGAGGTGGTAGAGGTCGTCGTGGTGGTAAAAGGATCGAGGTGGTGGAGGTCGTCGTGTTGGTAAAAGGATCGAGGTGGTGGAGGTATCGTAGTGGTAAAAGTGCCGTGGTCGTCGTCGTGGTGATCATCATCATCGTGTTGCGGGTTTGAGCCCTGCCGAGCTGGATCATCGTCGCCTCTGATCTTCTCCTTGGTCTTGGTCGATTGGTGCATGGCCGGTTGGAGAGCGTGGTACCTGGTGCTTGGAGCGGCATCGTGTTGCGGGTTCGAGTCCCGCTGAGCCGGATCGTCGAAGACCACACAAGGTGTACAGGTCCAAGCACAGGCTCTGGTCTCGAGCTCATCTGTCCTTGAGCTGGAGGCCTTCAATAAAGACCATTCGGGTCCATTTCTGTGTCTGTGTATGGGCCCGTCTTTAAGTAGCAACTCGATAAGTGCTTTTGCATGGACATTGACTGAATTTCTTATGGTCGGAAAATTCTGCTCTTTGTGTGTTCCCTTTCCCCCCATTATAAATAAATCACCTGTTAAATGTTTCAGCTCATTTTGTGTTTCTTTCATTGGTTTAGCATGGTGCGTGTTGAGAAGTAGTGAGGATAAATTGTGCATTTGGACTGATGGATCTCGGTAACCATCCGCTTGGGTTATGCACGGTTCGAGCACGCTAATGGCTCGTTCCGCTCGAGCTCCACCGAGGGTGAATTTCACCGGTAGTTTGGATGACGTGGATATTTAGGTAAATTGAAATTGGCAATCGACCATACCCCACGTGGTCGACCTATTAGCGATCTTCGGTCTGATAAGGGACCCGTCGGTTTTGGAGTTATCCGGGGTGACGACCTATAAATTCTGGGTGTTCGGTTGACCCGACTCTAGTGCTCCACCGAGCGGTCGTGCTCGTTGCCGATACCCGGCCCACAAAAATATGACCCGTCACTTTGACATAGATACATACGGTGTATATATATATATATATATATATATATATATATATATATATATATATATATATATATATATATATATATATATATATATATATATATATATATATATATATATATATATATATATATATATATATATATATATAAATATATATATATATATATATAAATATATATATATATATATATATATAACGTTTCGTTTTTAAGTTTCTTCAACCGTTTCATTGGAGTGCATGCATGGAGTGCACGCTCTTCAAATTTCAATCCCTACAAGCTAAAATGGTGATAACGTGATGCAGTTATCCATGGGGACATCTCCGGAGTGAGGAAGGCAAAATAAATTGGATGATTACAATGAGTAAAAAAATGATTTCATTTGTTACAAAGAAATGAATCCCAACATCATGGCAGGATAGCTGAGAGGTACGCATGCTCGATATGAGCCGTCGAGCCTGGGTTTGAATACCAATCCAGCTATAAACTGTCATCCTGATGTCTCACAAGCAGAGCGATTTTTTTTTTTTGTACGCTTGTCGAGGCTCGTATGAGAGCTAACACACAACGCACATCAAGGGGGGCATGAGACAAGAGGGGTGGGAGTGCAAAGGACAAAACAGTGGGGAACAGAGACATGAGGAGATCTGTTAAATGGAGAGGGATGGGACGGGGAACATGGGGAATAGAAGATCGACATTACAAGGACTTTCAGGAAGGAAAGCAGGGAATTTGAAGGAGGTGGGCTTGGGTGGATTATCAGGGGTAGAAAAGATCGAGGATTTGGATGGGGGATGATAAGAGGTGGTGTTGAACAGCTGTTTTGAAGGCCTGGAGGGAAGAATGGGAATTAATAGAGTGAGGGAGTTTATTCCAAAGGCGGGAAAAAGAGGAAAGAAAGAGTGAAGGTGAGCAGTGATTCGTGATTTTGGTAGTTTAACCAGAAGGGGGTTGTTGGCGGACCTTGAGCGCCCTGCGGAAATGTGGTTGGGACAAATCGCAGAGAGAGCAGGGGGAGCGAGGCTGGAGAGGAGACGGTGGAAGACAGAAAGACCACCAACCAACCTGCGGTGATTGAGTGAGAGGCCCAAAGACTCATCCTCATTGCGGGAGATGCCAATGATCCGAAATGCCTTGGTTTCCACAGCATGAAGCCGAGAAAGGTGGGAGGCAGGAGCACCAGCCCAGAGGGGAGAGCAGTACTCCATCAGGCTGCATGATTCATTAATACATGAGCCTTCTCTCGGATAGATGTGAAACGGGAGGTCATATCTTCCGGAACCCCCCCCCTGTTTCCATCCCCCCGCTCTCTCCCACCCTCCGTCTCTCTCTCTCCCAACCCCTCTCACCCACCCTCTCCACCTCTCTATCTCCCACCCACTCCACCTCTCTCTCTCTCCCCCCCACTCTCCTGCCTCTCTCCCCCACTCTCTCTCTCCCAGCCCTCTCCCCCACCTCTCTCCCTTTCTCTCTCCCACCCCTCTCTCCTCTCTCTCCCAGTCCTCTCCCCCACTCTCTCTTCCCCTCTCTCTCTCTCCCAGCCCTCTCCCCCACCTCTCTCCCTTTCTCTCTCCCACCCCTCTCTCCTCTCTCTCCCAGTCCTCTCCCCCACTCTCTCTTCCCCCCTCTCTCTCTCCATATCTCTCCCTCCCACCTCTCTCCCTTTCTCTCTCCCACCCCTCTCTCCTCTCTCTCCCACCCCTCTCTCCTCTCTCCCACCCCTCTTTCCTCTCTCTCCCACCCCTCTCCCTCTCTCAACCACCCCTCTCCCTCTCTCAACCACCCCTCTCCCTCTCTCAACCACCCCTCTCCCTCTACAACCTCTCTCTCTACCTCTCTTTCTCTCTCTCTCTCTCTCTCTCTCTCTCTCTCTCTCTCTCTCTCTCTCTCTCTCTCTCTCTCTCTCTCTCTCTCTCTCTCTCACCACTCTCACCACTCTCCCACCATTCTCCCTTTCTCACCCCTCTCCCTTTCTCTCTCCCACCCCTCTCCCTCTCTCTCCACTACCCCTCTCCCTCTATCTTTACCACCCCTCTCCCTCTCTCATCCCCCTCTCTCTCACCATTCTCTCTCCCTCTCTCTCTCACCCATCTCCCTCTCTCTCTCGCTCACACCTCTTCCCCTCTCCCTCTCCCTCTCCCACCTCTCCCCCTCTCTCTCACCCCTCTCCCTCTCTCCCTCTCTCTCACCCCTCTCTCTGTCTCACCCCTCTAACTTTCTCTCTCTCACCCCTCTCCCTCTCTCGCCCCTCTCCTTCCCTCACTCTCTCACCCTGCTCTCTCTCTCAGCACACTCTCTCTCACCCTTCTCCCTCCCTCTCTCTCACCCCTCTACTCTCTCTCATCCCTCTCCCTTTCTCTCACCCCTCTCCCTCTCCCTCTCCCTCACCCCTCTCACTCTCTCTCACCCCTCTTTCTCTCTATCACCCCTCTCCCTCTCACCACTCTCCCTCTCTCTCTCTACCCCTCTCTCTATCACTCCACTCCCTCTCTGTCTCACCCCCTCACTCTCTTACCCCTCTTCCTCACCTCTCTCTCACCACTCTCTCTCTCCCTCCCAGTCCTCTTCCTCCTCTCTCCAACCCCTCTCCCTCTCTCCTGCCCCTCTCCCTCTCATCCGCCCCTCTCTCTCTACCACGCCTCTCCCTACCACCTCTCTCTCTCACCCCCTCCCTCTCTCACCCCTCTCGTCTCTTTCTCACTCCCACCTCTCCCCCCTCTCCCTCACTCTCTCTCCCACCCCTCCCCCATCTCCCTTCTCTCTCTCTCTCTCACCCCTCTCCCTTTCTCTCACCACTCTCTCTCACACCCCTCTCTCTCTCTCTCTCACACCCCTCCTCCCTCGCTCTCTCTCTCTCACCCCTCTCCCTCGCTCTCTCTCTCCCACACCTCTCCTTCTCTCTCTCCCACCCCTATCCTTCTCTCTCTCCCCTCCCACTCTCTCCCACCTTTGACGAATTGGCCTCTTCTTTGAGATTCAAGCCATCCATCCATTGTTGAGTTTGAAGAAGCAGAGTGGAACAGCCAGGATATAAACTGAACTGATGATCAGAGATCATCGAGTCAGAGAAGACATAAGACTTGAGGGCCGCAGCAATGAGAGATTGCATTACTTTGCTTATGATGTCGAGAAGAGTGATTGGTATGTTGTTGATCTCTCTCTTCCACTCTCTCCCACCCCTCTGCCACTCTCCCCTCTCCCTGACCCCTCCCCTTTCCTCTAACCCCTCTCTCCCCCTCCCCTTTCCTATCTCCTTTCACTCTCCCACCCTTCTCTCTCTCTGAGACTGAGACTGAGACTAAGTGACTGTATATGCACCTTTTGGACCATGGCTCGTTTAGTTCTGAGGTGAAGCAGTTCAGTTTTAGCAGTTATGATTTTCACGAGTAGTCTGTTCTCGCTGGCAAACATTTTGGAAATGAACTTGGTAATCTAAAGGCCCTCTCATACTTGAACCTTCACCCGTAGCTAAAAGTTTGTCACAAATGAAACTCGAACTACGTTGTCGATGGCACACAATCGTATATTCCCGCGCGCACTGCTTTGTCCCATTAACGCGAGGTAAAATTTTATTGATTTAAAAAACTACAAGACAATTTTTGTTTTAATCGACCCCCATGACCCCAACCCCTCTGGCCCGGCCTCTAGGGGTCATATCAAAAACCTGAAAGTGTTGTGCACTTCCCCATACATATATCTACTATGTCTCCAAGTTTCAAATTCCTATTTCAAACGGTGTAGGAGGAGTTACAGGGTAAGACAGACGGACGTACGGACGGATGGATGGACGGACGGATGGACGGACGGATGGACGGACGGACGGACGGTGGAGATAATCACAATATTCCCGCTTTTCTTCGAAAGCGCAGGAATAATAATAGCAATGTGTGCATCTGTAGGCTACACTGGAAACTGTACTTCATAACTAAGGTCCTTTCGACTCCAGCATCCTCCTTGTTCTGTCTCGTTCTACTTCAATAAGGATCTTGTCTTTTTCAAACTTTGGCATCAATACCACAGCCAAGGACAAGAAGATTGTACGTGGATAAAATGTAAAGAATCTCTTCATTGCATTCGTCTGACCCCTTTGTGGTGGGAAACATGGGGATTTGCGATGGCACGTCATCAACTTTGTTCGAGTGAAATATTGCAGACTCTTTATATTTTATCCACATACAATCTCCTTATCATTCTAAGAACCTCCTTGGCTGTGGTATTGCAGGTTTTCATGAGGTTATGGAATGATGACAATTTGTGTCACTTCTGGTGCCACCGTATCTGGAATTACTTCTTACCTGCAGCATTACCGGAGGACAGGCAGCATTGTTAAAAGCTGAAATTCCAGCTTGGTTTGTCTGGTTTGCTTGATGGGGAACTGGTTGGGCAGGCCCAGAATGGCTGGTGGGTAAGCCGTAATGCGACACCAGGCTGTGTTGTGGTCGAGATGGGCTTGGCACCGTCATGCTTTCAGAAAGCGAGGGCCTGTGTTGCACACCATAATCAAAACATTAGTGACTTTCACTGCCTACTTGAAAAATTACTTTTACACCAGCGTTGTGTTAAACAAAAACGAGGAACAATATTTTTCATTGCTCAAAATAAACAATTTCTTTCTGTAGAGAGGAAAAACAACAAGTGAACCCTCTTGAAAGTGCAAAACAAAAGAGGATTGAAAGTCAAAACAAACTTTTAGTGAGGCAGAGGGGAACAGGTGGACATGATGTCACAGATGCACCACATTATGACAGAGGAAGTGGCAGGGAGGAAAAGGTGGGTCAGCAAGAGTAGAAGAGCTCTTCAATAACACTGCCTTGACAGCCTGAAAAGCAAGCCCGGTTGCCATGAGAGACAGCATCAAATACACCAGAGATGTTGTTGGCCTCTGAGATTCAAGCCATCCATCCATTGTTGAGTTTGAAGAAGCAGAGTGGAACAGCCAGAATATAAACTGAACTGATGATCAGAGATCAGCAAGTCAGAGAAGACATAAGACTTGAGAACCGCAGCAATGAGAGATTGCATTACTTTGCTTATGATGTCGAGAAGAGTGATTGGGTATGTTGTTGATGGGATCAGTCTAGGCTCTCTTTTTGTGGATGGGTGTGACATTGGCAACATCTGAGAAGGATATGCAAGAGAACAAAGGAAGAGATGAGAGAGAAAAAGCATTCATTTTGAGGATTATAGAACTTGAGGAGGTGTCAAGCTTGATGCGGAACTTCTCAACCTTTGTGAGAGAGGGGTTCACAGGCTGTGACGGGCACACGAGGTACTCGTAGTGATCTTCACCGATAGGAATGGAAAATTCCAAACGAATAATACAGATCCTACAACACCCTCCTCATGAAAACAATGCTTGTAATCAGACATCATAAATATAGACGCATGATTACCCAAAACCAATGTTATGCCATAAAGTGAATAACGCCATATTTGCATTTATTACGGTACTTCCAAGAAGAGTGAGAATGTCAATAACAGCGTTCACCTGAAGAGGTTCACCAAGACACCAGTGAAACAATTTGAACTCATTTGTCTCAAGAAGTTGTTATGTTCGATGCACAACAGGTCGACCATCTTATTGTAGTTTTGTGTGTTTGCACTGAACCATTGCATTGATGAAACAATAATAAGAGATTATCCGAAACAACAGACAAAGAACATCGTGTTTTCAAATGTCTCAAGTTTAAGCCTCGTGGTGCACCGAATGGCCACTTCCACCGTGCTTGATCCAACAACACCAGGCTGAACCGTCGCATGTAAACGATCTGGTTGAGCTGCTTTACCACATCTATCTGCATCAACCACATAAAAATATACACTCATTTGAGAATAGAATGAAAAAAAGGTAAAACCTGGAATCGTCTGCCATTCAGAAACTCGGTATTGAGGTTGAGGAAAGTGAGTGGTCCTCACACAGTAAGCACCAAATATCAATGGTACCTGTTTCTCTTTGATGTGGAACCTTTCAAAATCGCCAATTGGATAGAATTTGATACTTCTGATGGTTTAATCTACCCTGGAATTTAACTGAAGCTTCAATTGCAATTCCATGAGCAGATACAGGTAAAGATCTCTTAAGACAGACAGGTGCATTTGATACAAACAAACATTTCTTTTCAACAGTGAGCACAGGTACCAAAATATGCAAAAGTAAATCAAAACTCAATACAAGTCTTCCACCATCCTT
Organism: Eptatretus burgeri; assembly: GCF_056783735.1. Classification (NCBI taxonomy): domain Eukaryota; kingdom Metazoa; phylum Chordata; class Myxini; order Myxiniformes; family Myxinidae; genus Eptatretus; species Eptatretus burgeri. The sequence continues at coordinate 30,168,361 of NC_140974.1, read as the reverse complement.
GTTCGAGCCTAGGCCTTACCCTGCTGTTGAGCTGTGGGAAGAACGACTGAGCACAGTCCCCCCCTTCTCTTGCGATGTGTAGTTCTGACACAATGCTCCTGCAGTTTATCGTTACGAGTCACAAAAATGTGGAGAGACTTTAAAAAGCAGTAGATTGAAATAAAAGGATACAGAAATGATCGAAACAAGTTTTGTAATGCCAGCAAAACCTTGTGAGGAAAAATTAAAGTCAATTCCATGTTCAGGAACTTCTGGAGAGCTAACACGCACATTACAACCTTGTCCAATACCAAAGAATCACATAATAGAAACCCACTGCTCATCATAAAAATAAAATAAATAGCCTGTTAATGGCTGCCAAGTTAGTACATGCAGCTGCTGTGTAAAGCTTTTAACGGAGTTTGCGGAGCGATTTGGACACGCATTGTCAAAATGATAACATTTGGCCGTCATCTTGGTCAGGCAATGCTGGACGTGTTTGTGTCATCACATCAACAGATTGAGGGGCTTACATGATGGCCTCGAGGTGTGCATACTTGTCTCTAATCTTTCTAGCAGGAGTTTGAACCCCGACCCAGTCATGAAACTGACATCCTGGTGTTTCATCAATGTGTGTACCGTCTCTCAGATGGATGTTAAATTGGCGTCGTGTCTGCCAACATTTGTTGGTGGATTTTGAAGATCCTCACGGTGTCCTTTACGAAGACTTGGCGAGCCATCGCCAGCACCATGACCAACTTATAAATTCCTGCCAAAACCAGCAGAGTGCATTCCAAGAGCGGCAAAGCCGCACGCACCCTCAGGCAATGATGCTGCCCTGCAGCCTTGTGCTGCGTACAAAGGAAGAATAGATTGAGGAGCTGAACCTGAAGGAAGGTTCAGCTATGCTCACAAAGGTGTTTTCATGTTTCTTCAGAGAATTACTCAATGTACGCAAACTGTGTCATTCTTCATCGTGTCTTCTTTGCTGTCCCTTTGGAAGCCAATATCCCAAAAGGCAACATTATAGAACTGATTCTGTCTTTGTTCCAGAATAAATGGCCTCCTTGCTTCTCCTTCCCACTTGTGTGACATAATTATACACCCAAGAACTAAATAGGCTGCATCAAACCATTCCTTTCAACCAAGAAGAAAAATTCAATAACTTCTCTATCACCCATAACATGGCAGTCTCCCAAAATAAGTCGTCGCTACAGTCTCTCCACATACATGAATGATCTTGCTTTCGTTCATGATCAACATCTGGAAGAATTAGTCTTTTGATCTTCTGAGCCTTACGATGAGACATAATTAATTGGACAGACATCTCCAAATGCACGTCTTAAGCTCAATGTCAAGGAAACACCCTGCCAGGTGAAAGCTTTCATCATTTCCTCAATTTTATAACAGACAAGGATTATAAATGCAGGTGAATGAAACATTTCTCCAAACTGAGACAAGACTCCATATTCTCCCTTGCACTCCGGGGCCTGGAGGAGTTTAAGGTCCTGGAAACAAGTGGGATTAAGTGACGGGAGGTTGAGGCATGAAGCCTACTATCATCTCGTTAAAAAAATTGCTGTCATCTCGAAAAACAATACAAAAAATTACCGCCTCATTTTCACAGGCTGACCAAGGCACAAGCGAGCATTCACTGACCAACTTCCTCATTGGTCCAAGATGTACACTCATTTCCTCTTGGGTTCAAGATCATCGACCTCGCTCTCAATATCCACAAAGTGACAAAGGTGTCGGGAAACCAAACTAACGGCAGCATTACATATAAATTTGTAACAATATAGCTCGATGTTTCTTCTTCTTTCACGTAAATGGCTAACTGCTGGTAGCATCATTTAAAGGGGTGTGGGTATGCCACTCGTGCAATGGTCTCCCATTTCATTCCCCACAGATTCCGGAAGAAAATTATAATTTGGACAGAGTGTCTACACACAATGGTCAACTAGATACAGCTAATGTTGAATTTCCAGAACAACTTCACCCACCTTATGTTTACTCATCATTTCTGTACCTGACTAAATGTGGCAAACCCAGACATTACCTCCATTTGATGATGATTCCTTCCAGTTAGGGTGCATTGTACGAGTTTGTTCCACCTGGGATTCACAGGATGACATGGGATTGCTTTCAAATGCTGCAGCAGCTTGAATAATGGCCATTGAAGCTCGGGGCCCAAAACCTGCATCTTTGCTTAAAGCACCTGCAACTAGTGAAGGTGATGGAGCCACGATTGCCCTTGGTCGAGATTCAGAAAGGTGAGTTGGGGTTGGTGAAGGTTGGGCCTGCCTCGAATAGTTGTTAGAAGTCATTTCTTGTGATGGACAACCATGTGGTGTCTGTTCAAAGGTTCTTGCAAGATGGGAAAGCTGTCTCTCAGAGTATGGCAGGGTGGTCGATGTTGATGACGAAGGTGATGCAAAAATTGCTGATGATTTAGCTGTGTATGACTGTGAGGTAAAAGAATCAGAGCAGCTGGATAACGTTTGAGATACTGAGGTGCTATTTGATGGTGTAGAAAATGCAACAGATTGTGGAGGGTAGTGACTTGCTGGAAGCTGTTGTTCTTTTGCAACTGCAGAGGTAGGATCAGGAGTGATGTTAATTTGGTCACTGTAGGACTGCAAGATATGAAGGGCATAATCTCCAGAAAAGTTGGATGGATATGGAGGAGGCTTGGTAGAGTTTTTTATAACGTGTGTATTTGCATGGTATGGTGGAGGGGGAGTTTTATACATTTTTGTGAGCTCCCCGAGGGCATTGGCATGTCTATTATCAGGCTGAGGATGAGCTTGTGCTGATCCATAGCTTGCTGGCATGGTGTTGGGCTGGGAGGGTTCAGACATGGGACGAGGAGGTGGCGCGGATGTCTGCTCGGTTTTAAGTGCTGAACAAACTTTTGTCTGCTGGTTGGAGGGTGTGCAACCAAGTTCAGCTATATCAGATGCTAGAAGAGTAGAGTAGAGAGATTTTGATGCTTTGTTTGAAGACTTTGCTGGAGAAAAGTGCGACGGCTGGGGATAACTGAATGATGCTTGTGTTCGACAGGAATCATCCAGTGCCTTGTTCTTCGTGGATGTAGCAAGTCTCAATGTAGAGGAAGAGGAACGTGGGCTGTGTGTCAAGAACTTCTGGTTCGAAGACCATTGCATTCCTCCAACTGAAAAATAAAGCAACATTGAGAGGACTTTTAGAATAAGTGTATGAAAGAGTGCAAAATGTTTTGATAACTTCAAGACTCAGTATCTATTTTAAAGACATCAGTCAGGGTTTGACATGTGGTGTGCATCACTTTAATACAATGAATGCAGGAAAGCCCCCCCCCCCCAACACTCACTTTCTACTTACAGAAGAACCAGATAGAAATTTCCCTAATTTATTTCTGTGGTCATCCTTTGGGAGGGCGATGGCCTATGAAGCTTTTGAACTTCATCATCAGCCACAACCTATTGTGGGCTGCATCCTCAATATTATCTGCAGGGCCAAGTCCTTTCTCTGCCATCGATAGCTTATAAAGTTGTCCAAGGACTTGATCCCATGTACCATGAAATATACCTCTAAAATATGGGCTGATACTGATGCTTACAATGTCCCCCCCCCCTCCATGTCTTCCCCTCGAGGCCGAGTGAGTGTAAGGCTTTCCGCGTGATAGGTATTCCACAGAAAGATGCTCAGCCGAAGTGTCTACTTCTCGCTCACAACAAGCTGAATGGTGGCCCCACAGTGTTTTTCCAGATTTTATTTTCTCGTTTTTCCCACTTCACCCTCTTACCTCTTCCCACAGCCATTTTCCCCCACCCCCAGCCCAACTTAACACACATTTCTTCAGAAGCTCTTACCTTGTTAACCTCTTCAAGTCAAGAGCTTAATACTCCCCTCCATCCATGCCTCCCCCTCTACTCTCACCAATGGAACCATCTTTCTGAGTCTGTTGTATTATACTGTTCTCCTCTAGGCCTTCCAATCTGCTGTCCACAAACACCTCATGGTCTCTCCCATCTCCCCTCTGATATTTTCTACATCCACTGAGACTCTGCCCCCATTTTCTTTGAAAGTCTTCTTCTCAGGCTACAGTGCATCCATGCATTAGCATCCAACTTTTTTTTTCCATCACCCAATTTTCTCTCTGTTGACCCTTTGCCCTCATTATTGTTCCACATTTTTAGGAGCTTTGACACTTGCATAAAAAACAGCAATATAACTCCATAATCATCGGTCTGTAAAGAGGTGAAGGTACAAGACAAAGAGTGAAGAGAAACATAGTATAATGAACATTTTTACAATGTCTTTGGGTCTTATAATGAACGTTAACACACATGTTGAGAATATTTTTTTATTTTAGCAGAATAACTAGTTTACCACGATTCGGTTAATAACTGTCTGTCGTAGTTAATAGCAGTTCTGCAATGCGGTAAAGATACTTCATGGGACATTCTGGTGCTTTGTGGAAATCTGTAACGACTGTTGATTGAATTGGTCCATCTGGACCTGCACTGTGTGGCAAATGAAAGCAGCAAATTGTTCCTGGATCGTGGTCCATATTGAATTTCGACAGAGTGGGTACTGGTATTGTATCTTACTCTGGGTGGATGAAGATTTGATGACGGTTGGATGGGAATCATTTTCTGTAAGTAAGAGAAAAATATTAGATCAGATGTAAACAAAAAACGTTTTGCAAAAATACCATAAAAATCAAATGACTTCATGAGTGTCAAGCACTGAAAAACTCTGCTTGAAGTGAAATAAATACGTTTTTCAAGGCATCAATTACCATGTTTACAGTTCCTGAATTGTCTACTTCCAAAGCTTTAACTCATGAAAGGATTACAGAGAAACCTCTGGTGAGTTGGTTATCAGGCAGGGATTTCAAAGGAAAGTGACAAAAGTGGAACAAAATTTCACCATACTATATATATATATATATATATATATATATATATATATATATATATATATATATATATATATATATATATATATATATATATATATATATATATATATATATATATATATACATATATATATATATACATATATATACATATATATATATATATATATATATACATATACATATCGATTCTTCAACAATTCCATACCCCAGAGCAAATTTGGCAAAAAAACACATGATAAGACACAAACACATGATATACATGAGATCAACAAATGAACAATACCAACAAAGATGCCGTACATAGCACGATACTTGCAAAACTCCAATAAACAATAGTTGCCTTGGAAACAGCAATTTGACCTCTCAAGTATTTTACATGATTGAATGTTATGCATAACAAATTTGGTTCAAACATTTTCTAATTGTGGTCTAATAGGTGTTTTACATGCTTTAGATGGCCTTGACCTTGACCTTTGAATAAGTTTGAGGAAACTTTTCTCACATGTACTACACTTACCGTCAAATAAGTTGCACAAGTTTAAATTTGATATCTTGAAAAATTGTTGAAGTATGATAATAATTAATTCACAAAAGGTCCCATTGGACTATAATGGGGTGAAGTTGTTGTCATGGAAACCATTGACATGGCAAAATGACAAAATTGATCGTTGGGATTTTTGGTGAACCAATTCTGTGACCCAATAAGTATATCTTGTTCAAATTTCAAATTAATTGGATGAAAACATGATTCCATGCGACCTTGACCTTTGACCCTTTGAGTTTTTATTTCAAAACCAATATGCTTCGAGGTTTTGATTGCTGAACCAATTCGGTGACCCAATATGAAAATTATGTTCAACCTAGCAGAGTACCCACCATCCCGGTCGTTGGAGATTGCACATTACTTGGTGAAATAAGTATAGTCTATATTACTTACTTACTTATCGTGTCCACAAAAACAGCAGTTACAGTACACATGGCTAGATGTAGTTCAGCCAAAGCTGAGCACATTGCTGACCCTTATAATTAAACTCTGCCAAATCCGATGCTGTGCAGGGCTGTTCCAGCAGGGGGCATGTCAGGAGATGCTGCATTGTTTGTGGTTCAGTGCCACAGTTACACACAGCATCCCTGTCATTTAAGTATCCCCATTTGGAGAGAGTGACTTTTGTTCGTCCAACACCAGATCTTATTCTGTTCAGGCATTTCCACATTGCATAGCTGGAATCTGCTCCAGGGGGGAGTGCCTCACTCACATTTAGCTGCATTGATGTTGTTAATGGAAGGTTGCTCGGTCTTTCTTCCCATTGAATAACTCTTTCCCTGCTTGTGCTTGATGTTACAAGGGGGGTGACATACCTTTGGAAGCTCTTTCTAGACTTCAGATGGCTTTGGGCTGGCATATGGCCAAAGAGAGGATGTCTTTCATCTGTAGCCTGTTGTTGACGCTCTTTCTTACTTGCTGCACTTCGTCGTATCTCTGGTGGGGCTATGCCTGCCAGGATATACAGACGATCCGTAGGTGTTGGTTTAAGGCAGGCTGTAATGAGGCGGTAACTAACATTGAGAATGGGATCGAGCTTATTTGCATGTGTAGCTCGTTCCCACACAGGGCAGGCATATTCGGCCGTTGAGTAGCAAAGAGCTAGTGCAGTTGACTTAAATGTCTGTGGGCTAGCACCCCAAGTTGAACCAGTGAGCTTACTGATGATGTTGTTCCTCGCACTCACTTTGCACTTGGTCTTCTCAATACGAGTCTTAAAAGAGAGACATCTGTCTAGGGTTACCCCTAGGTAGATTGGATATTCACAGTGTTCAAGAGGGATTCCTGACCAGTCGACCTGCAGTTGGCGCTTGGCTTCGCGATTTCGCAGGTGGAAGGCACACACCTGTGTCTTGGATGGATTTGCACGGAGGTGGTTCTCTTCATTGTAGGGTGTTAACTCTGCAAGAGCGTTGGAGAGTCTCTCTTCAACAACTTTGAAATCGGCATCTTGTGCACCTATGCCAAGGCAGAGATGCCAACTTTTGGAAATCAGAATTAGGGAGGATTTGCAACCGACACCAAATAATGTGCGCGAAGCGCACATCTCGAGCGCGGAGCGCTCGACCCTTGCGGCGGGGTCCAGGGCCCGCCTTAGGGCCCTGGAAGCTCTGGGGTTCTAGACGCTCTCTAGTGCCCTCTGAGCCCTATTTTGGAGCATTTAACATGTTAAGAATTCCCACTTTTTGAACAAAAAAAGGGGAAAATTGTGCACTTTTTAATGTTACATGTATGTTAATATTAGTAAGTTAGGGAATAATCAAAGATTAACAAAAAGCACAAAAGAAGCAATATTTTTCTTACCTTACTGGCTGGTACTACTGCTGCTTGCTTTTTCCATGGCAGCTTTGCTGAGTGACAGCTGTGTGGCTCTTTTAGCCCTTCTGATTATGTCTTTGCTGTATTCTCTCTGGTAGCAAGGGGTGCTATGAGCTAGTTTTTCAATTAAGAGAGCTTCCAGGGTTTTGACACTTAAATTGGGACGAAATTCAGTATGATTCTTCCGTACAAGACTGAGTGCCCGCTCACATGATGCGTTCGAATGAGGAATGACCAAGATTCCCTTCATCACTTTGCTCAAATTAGGATACTTCTTGGCACCAGTGCAGGGATCTGTGAGCTGTGAAATCCGATGCCACTGCTCATCCACTCTCACTGTCTCAGTAGCAATTGTAGCGATGGAGGCGTCTGCCTGGTAGTGAGCGAATTCACTCTCAAGACTGTCTATGTCACTATCACCGCCACTGAACAGACAGGGGAATTTCTTGATGAAAAACTCCACACAGTCAAACCCCACTTCTTGGTGTAGCTTAACATCCAGCACCTGAGCATGCTTGGCTAATTCATCATCTAGCGGCCAGGTTTTGAAGATGTAATTGCAGGCTTTCACATAATATGAGCGAACTGCACTGAAGAAACCTTGGATGTCTGACTCACTCAGAGTGAAGGTGGATTTCTTGAGACTCCTTTGTTCCCTTATATACAGTTTGGCATCGTTCCCAATCATGAGGTCCTCATCATTCTTCTGATGATTTCTGTCAGATAAGGGTACATTTACCAGAGCAACCGATGACACCGATGGTTTCAAAAACCGTACGAAGATATCTTTCAGAAGACCATTCAATTCTCCGTGCAGGAGATGAATACAGGGTTCGTCTCTTTGGAGCAGAAGATTCCCCTTCTCAAAAAGCTTGTTAGCATATCGAAGGAAGAAACAATAGAGTTTTGTTTGTGGAGACAAGAACATCCTGTTGACACGTTTTTCTCTAGATTCCTGCACAGTGTTTGAGGAAGATGCGCTTTTAGTTGTAGAACTCGTAGTACACTTAGCCGCAGGGCGATCACACTTGCGTTTACTGCCAGCAGAAGAGGTCAGACTCGTAGTACCAGATCCAATTTTACGTTTGAGGAGAGAGCTTGAGGTAGGTGCAGCCAAGGAAGAAGACCTCTGATTCGAAGGTTTTGCTGAGCTTCTATCAAGTGATTTGGCAAAAGCAGAACTTAACTTGGGTCCTTCTTTGCCTGTAGATGGGACTATCACAGTCTTTCTCGACTCTGAAGGGATCTGCTTTGTAGATGAACGTGATGAAGGGCCGGTGATGCTACCTGCTCTCAGCATTGGTTTTGGTGCTGTCCCTGCTGTCTTCTTCGCAGCAGATACTGCAGTGGTAGTGGTGAATGCTGCTCCACTAGTGCTTGATCCTGCAGTGCCAGTACTGGCAGTAGATACAGTGCCGTCCTTCTTGCTCGTTGTTAGAGTCTTGGCTACAGTTGGTTGCATTTTTCTTCGTACTTCTTCTTTGAAGAAGAGGCGAAGTGGCTCCCACTGTTCAATCAGCCTGTCTAGGCACTGACCAAGGGACAGCCACCTTGTTGCGACATGCTTCAGAATCTTGTGTGTCGGGGCATCACAGAGTTCTTGCAGTACTTTCACTCCTTTGACGCGTTTACTACTTTTGTCCAAGTAGTAGTAAATATCGATGAGAAAGTCATCTAATTCAATGGGTAAGGCCTGAGCCGCCTTCTTGGCCATATTGTGCATCATATGGCAAGGGCATCCCATGATGTAGCACTCTGGATTTTGTTTGTGGATATAAGCAGCGACTCCTTTGTGCTTGCCCACCATGACAGAGGCATTATCAGCACAAAAGGAAACACAATTTCCCCACGGAATTTTCCTGTCACTGAACTCATGATCAAGCAGTTTGAAAATGTTTTCTCCAGTGGAATCTTGTTTGCACGCAGGCAAACTTAGCAAACCTTGCTTCACAATCCCAGCACTGTTGTCATAGTACGAAATCAGGACAGGATATAGCTGGGCCTCACCACTGTCATTGCTACCGTCTGTAGCTAGGCTAAATGGAGCTAGTCTAGCAATATCGGCAATAGATGAAGCAGTAACATTTGACAACTCACCAATTATTGCTGAAGTTTTTGTTCTTGCACATCCATACTTTGAAGCAACTTTTGAATCTGGAAACATCTTTTGAAATAGAGGTCCAGCATGATCTGAGACTGATATGGGCAAGTTATGTTCCACAATAAATCCACTAAAGAGAAGTTCCGCTCGGGTAACATCCTCTTCCTCGCTTGTCCCTTGTTTGGTGAAATAATTCAGAAGTGTACCGGTACTCGTGCTCGAAGATCTCTCCTTTGCAATGTCTGTGTGCCGTTTGCTTCCAACGTGCTTCCGAATATCATCGCGACCTCCGTGCTCAACTGAAATATCAACGCTGCATACTGTACAATACGCATGATAAATTCCTCTTTCAGACTTTCAAATACACGGGTATTGGAGACTGTATTCGGTCTTGTACTTCTGAGACCATTTCTTGGTCTTCGTAAGCTTCTTTTCTGCCATTTCGTAATCAACATCGAGGGCTTGAAGCATCGGTAACTTCGAAGTCGATGTTCCACAGCTGCAGCGCGACTCGTAGAACTCTAGCGGCTGTTAAACACCGCACGGTGGTCGCGACCGCCGGGCTGGTACGGGGCCCAGCTGCATGCAGTGAGCGTATCGCATGCATATACACTGTGCATACATACCGCATGCACTGTATTGCACACATACCGCATGCACTAAATCTCAGTGCATGATCGCATAAGCGAGATCCAGACCCAATGTTTCGCTGCTCCTCATTTGAATTTGCAATTTTTTACGTACAATTTGGTAGCAGCGAACGTTATGGAGTTACCACATGCTATACGTAGCAGACGATGCTTTTCATTCAATTCTCATACTAGTACATTCTGATTAGTGAACAGTGCAAAAATATCAAAATTTCGGGAGGATAAGGATAGTGATCGTAAGGGCGGGAGTTTGGGTGAATTTTCGGAAGCCTCCCGATGAAATCGGGAGGGTTGGCATCTGTGCCAAGGTCGTCTGCATAGATGAAACGGCGGGTGTCTACACTGTTTGGTTGGTCTTTGGTGTAGATGTTAATGAGGAGTGGTGCGAGCACACTCCCCTGTGGGAGGCCATTCCTGAGTCCTCGCCATCTGCTTTTCTTACCTCCTAGTTCAACAAAGAAGTGTCTGTTCTCGAGCATGCTTTCAATCAACTCTGTCAGGCGAGTGTCTTTTGTGGTCTCCAGGATCTTGCTAAGAAGATGTCTGTGGTTGACTGTGTCATAAGCAGCTGAGAGGTCGACAAACACAACACCAGTTACATCCCTTCCTCATAACCATCTTCGATGTACTGGGTAAGGTTGAGTACTTGGCTAGTTGTGGACTTGCTGGGACAGGAAACTGCTTGTTCAGGGATGAGGTGTCCACCGACAGCAGGACCAATTTTGTTAAGGATCAGGTGTTCGAAAAGTCTCCATATTGCAAGAAGACCATAGATATTTCTGTGGTGTGCGTCTAAAGGGGTCTAACGGGTCTTAAAAGGTCTAAAGGGTATGTGCCAAAAGTAGTTACACATCTAAAGGGTCGAAGAGGTTTATATGGTCAAAGGAGTTGAAAGGGTCGAAACATCTAAAAGGTGGGAGGGTTAAGGAGTCGAGTGGGTCTGAAAGGGTCGTAAGGGGTCTAAACGGTCTCATGGGTCAAGTGGGTCTCAGCATTCTCAAGGGCAAAAAGGTCTAATGGGGTATAAAGGATCTTAAAAGGTCTAAATGTCTAAAAGGTATGTTCCAGTAGTCTGTAATTCAGAGACGTACTCACAGTCCAACTCACGTTCAAACAGTATGTAATTAATAGAGACACTCATGTGGGGCGACCAAGGCTTCACCTCAACGAGGTTCACCATCCATCCACGTTTTTTGGTTTTATATATAGTGTGTGTGTGTGTGTGTGTGTGTGTGTGTGTGTGTGTGTGTGTGTGTGTGTGTGTGTGTGTGTGTGTGTGTGTGTGTGTGTGTGT
>NC_140974.1:30139563-30152063 GCF_056783735.1 Eptatretus burgeri | reverse complement strand
GAGTTGGAGAAGGGAGTTGAGGGGAGTCGTTCAGCAGACCTTCGGGTCCTGTTTGGTTCGGGTTAGGGTTGAGGCCTTCGGAAGCTTTTTGCTTCAGCTGGCTCAGTGAGCTTCGGCTGAGGCCTGTCTCGGGAGGAGGATTTTTGGAGGCTATTTGTTTTGGTGGTTCAGTGAGCTTCGGCTTCTGCTTGGCTCGGGAGAGCTTTTTCCTTCAAGCTGCCCTGTTTGGAAGAAAGTTAAGCCGGTTGCTCGGCTCGAGCTGCGAGTGGTGGCTTCTTCTTCTTGGTTCATGGAGCTCTTTGTTCTCCATTTTGGTTCCTGGCTTGGTGCGACTCATCGGCCTCTTCTTGGAGGTGGTTCCTCGGGGAAGCGACGCATCGATGGGAGGATCGGCGCCTCGTCTCACCAGCACGTGTTGAGAAGCGCGGGAGGATTCACGGGAGCTCGGGAAGGATCGCGGCTCACGGCGGTTGGATCCAGCTCGCTCTCGCTGGAGCCCGGTTCCGAACAACTTGAAGACCACACGAGGTGGAGAGGTTCGAGATAGGTTCTGGGTTTCAGCTCACCTGTCCTCCGAGCTGGAGCCCGTTATTAAAGGCCTCTGCCACGATTTCTTGGGTGTGCGTGTGTGCACACGTGTGTCCGTGGGCCCGTCTAATAAGTAGGAAATTGTTAAGTGCTTTGTGTGCTGTAAATGTTTGCATTGCATTTCGTATAGACGGTCGTAGTTCTTTTGTCGTGCTTTTGTTGCTTGTATAAATGCATACGTGCTTTGCCTTGTTGAATTGCATACGTGCTTTATTATAATAAATGTCCTTGTGTGAATGTAAACCTGTTCGTTGCGTCCATTCCCTCATTGAACTGCCGTATTGAGATCGGAATAAATAGTTGGTTTCTTAATAGCTGGTAAAGTGATCGGGTCCAACGGGACTGTGCGATAATACCCCGCTCGGTTATCCCAAAAGGAAGCGAGCTGCTTAAGCGGCTCGTTTCCAAGCGGTCCCGTTGAGGTACAATCTCTCGGAAACCTACCCGCGCGAATAATTAGGTAAATCGAAGATTTGGCAATCGGACACTGTAGCGCACGGGTAGAATGCGGACAAGGTTGTGGTGTGGTTAAAAACACACCCGTGGCTGGTTTCCGGGCATTGATCCAGAAAGCCGCGACTGGACTGTCCGTTCGGTGGGCGAAGCGATCGCTATTGGTTAGACGCGGTCGTTCGCACACCGACGGGCGGAAATCTACAACAATATATATATATATATATATATATATATATATATATATATATATATATACATATATATATATATATATATATATATATATATACATATACATTTCCATACATGTATCTATATATATATACACATTTCCATACATGTATCTATATATACATATACATATATCTATATATATACATATACATATATCTATATATATATATATATATGTATACATATACACATATATCTATATATTCATATACATATACACATATATCTATATATATATATATATATATATATATATATATATATATATATATATATATACATACATATATATATACATATATATATATATATATATATATATGTATATATATATATATATATATATATATATGTATGTATGTATATCTTCTTCTTCTTTCGGCTGCTCCTGTTCGGGGTCGCCACAGCGGATCATCCGTATGATCCGCATAGTGATTTGGCACATGTTTTACGCCGGATGCCCTTCCTGACGCAACCCTGGTCGCCTCTTACGACACAGGGATATGCTACACCTATTTTAACCGGGGTATACACCGGCCCAGTACACTGGTACTCATTTCGCCGACCTTGGAAGGATGACAGGCTGAGTCAACCCCCTGGTGTATTAATTCAGTGGCCCAACGGGGCTTGAACTCAGGACCTTTTGGATCCCAAGCCGCTGCCCTAATCACTGCCCCAACACCAGGATATATATATATATATATATATATATATATATATATATATATATATATATATATATATATATATATATATATATATATATATATATATATATATATATGCATGTATATACACATACATATTTCAAGTCATATATCAAGTCATTCAGATGGAAATGGATGATTTTTGTGACCTTGAATTTTTCAAACATTAACCTCAAAAACAATAGGCTTCCAGCTTGTGACTATCTCTTCCAGGTGGTTAAGTTTTGTGAAGTTTGAAGTAAAATTGTGACCTGTAGCTGATTGACAAAAGTACATACAGACAGATAGACAGCCAGGCAGACAGGATAACAGACCAGCCGAACCCATATAATTGTGAATGTTAGATTTTGCAAGCGATTCGTAAATACTCTTGCAATGAGACAACTCCCAAACAACATACGACAATACTACTTTATAAACTAGAACGGGCACTCGGTAGAGCGCATACCTTCGCCGCCACAACTTTTTTCCGGGCACATTTGAAAAACGTCATTTTAAAACGTCCATGACGTCACAACCTTCAGTCCGATTGACGTCAAATTTGGTGTGTAACCTCCTTGAAGGCAGTCCAACAAAATGGAATGATAAACACTGAAAAATTAAAAAGTTGAAAAATGACGTCATCTTTTGACGTCATTTTGACGCACTTCCGGGGACGTCACGTCCAATCGGGGACTACCATTCTGAAAGCGCGTAGTTCACTGAACGTTTTAACTTTGGTTTCATGTCAATAGCTCTATTAGATCTGAAGCTATGCCTACAAGTATATTTTGACCTTGAGTGTGACCTTGACCTTGACTACAGAGTTAATTGGCAAAACCTGTACATCAATAAACAGATATTTTGGTACTGATCCTAATGCCTGGATTTGGGAGACTTTGCTTTATAAATTATATAGATATTTGAATGTAAAATATCAGGACATTTTAGCCACAATTGAAAAACGTCATGTTCAAACGTCAATGACGTCATAATGGTCAGTCCGATAGAAGTCAAATTTGGTGTGTGATGTCCTTAAGGTAAGTCCTACAAAACGGTATGATCAAAACTGATGAGATCGAAAATTGAAAATTTACGTCATCTTGTGACGTCATTTAGACGCACTTCCGATGACGTTACGTCAAATCCGACACTACATATCTGAAAGGTATCTCGTCATGGAACAATATGGTGGTGGTTGCATGTCGATAGCTGTATTATGAAGGAAGTTATGCTCAAAAGAGTGTTTTTGACCTTTTCATGATCTTGACCTTGACCTTTGACCCGATCGCTCCCAAAATCTAATCAAATCGTCCTTGGATACTCACGAATCATCCCACCAAATTTCATGCAATTCGGTTTAATACTTTCTAAGTTATGCGAATAACAAACAAACACACATATTCACAAATAAATAAATGCACAGCGACCAAAACATAACCTTTCGCAGAATGCGAAGGTAATTAAAACCTTACTTTCAGTTATATAACATTCTATCCCATGCCACTGAAATTAACAGCTTTTTGGGGGTGGGAGAAGGGAGGGGAATTGCAGTATTCATCGGGCCATTTCTGAACATGCATGGTCGACAGCTTCACGAACCTCACTTGTTTCAATTAGGAGCCAGTTTTATGATTGCAGTGGTTAATTTATCACCATGTTGCCTGCCTTATTTTCTTCAACATTTAATGGCATTGCCATTGGGTGTCATAAAGCAGTGGTGATGTAATCCAAAATCCCTCCCCACCGTCTCAGGACAGTATTCTTGACAAGGCTCAGAACGGAAGCTTTTAACATGATTCATCTCTGCTGGGTCTTGTCAGTCCCAAAATGGATGCCTGCTCTTCCACAGCCATACTGGCCTCTGCCTTAAACAGTGCTTATTTATTTATTTATTTATTATTTATTCATCTGCAGCCCGAGGCTGCTTGGCTGCATTATTTACTGGGGTGCAGCTGTATTCCTGATACAATGCCCGTTACCAGTAAGCTGTACTCATTTTGCTGACCTCGGAAGGATGGCAGGTTGAGTCAACCCGCCTGGTGTTAATTCAATGGACGAACAGGGACTTGAACTCAAGAGCCTAATTAATATATTAACCCAGCTACCCTAACCGTTAAGACAACACCAAATAAACAGTGCTGATGTAAATACTCTGTCGGTTTCCTGTACTCCATCATTGTTATACAATTTCAGATGAATAAAGTTTATCAAACTGCTTGAATCTCAGGATAAATTGAGGATGTTTCATTATTCTTGATGATGTTTCCCAGGTAGCCGGTACTGCCACTGAGTCGGGTAATATCCAGCCACCATTGGGAAACATAAGGGAGGTTTTGGAAACCTCTAATTTTTTTTCCATATTAACCAGGAAGCCATGCATGATCATTGAGCATTTCTAATCCTGCCATCTTGCATTAAGAAATGCCGATTCAAGCTAACATATTTGCACATTAAATGCCTTTTATAACCAGGTGGTAAAAAACTAGCCAGAGAGTTGAATGCAAGATTCTTCATATATTAGTAATTGGCTCCTCAAATCTATAAGGACAGAGAATTGACCAATCCCCCACCCCCTTCCTCCCTAATCCAATACAGGAGTCCAGTTTGGTGTTTAGGGATTTAAAAATCGGTTCTGCAGAAAGAAACCACTTTCTCAGCATGGTTTTTCAAGTCCATGATGATGACATGTGGTATCAAAAGAGCTTCTGGGATTACCTTGCTTGATGTTTGTGCAGTGTGCAGATGGTGCAGATGATGCAGAGCTTTTCGCCTTGCTCGGGGTGGCGGGAGATTTGAGCTCGTTCTTTGTACTTGCACCAGTTGGCTCAGGAAAGCCTGCATGACAAACAATCTCAACAAGCATGATCAATCCCATGTGAATACATTTTCCTTTACTCTTTCATCCCCCAAAAAGTTTAATGTTACTTCTATGTCAATGCGATAGCGATGTGTGAAATGTATTGAAAGTTTCAAAGATATCGAGTTGTTGACTTCTTAAAGAAAGCATCATGTTTCTTTAGTGGAAGTCGACCCTCTCTGGCACATTCTGTCAAATAGCTCCTTCAGCTCTAAAATACACACAGTCTTTATTGAGGACCCCTGGTGCCTTCCTCGGCTATTGAATCAGTAAAACGAATGTATTAACAAATCACCACAAAATGAGCTGAAATATGGATGATAAAGATAACTTTGGAATACCTAAACACGATAGACACAGCTTTAACGAGCCTCCGACTCCCACCTACCAGGCCACCACCTACTTGACTTAACCTCAGCTCAAAACCAAATAACTTTAATTTCACAACCACCATCTTGTTTCAAATGTTTGAAATAAACTTTGTAAAGAAACCAAAAACTTTGTTTTCTTTCAGGAAATAATGTAAATACAAAAACAAATAAAAACAGTACCCAAAGACCCATGTACATCCACAATCAACGTCTATATACATATACAATCAAGGTCCATGTACATATAAATCAATATCCAAGTACATATACCATTATACATGTACCTGAAAAAAAAAGAATCAATGTAATTTTTGAGTGACCAAACAATAAAAGGTGTATTGCTATCGAGATGAATACATTTGTCGTTCTGAGGAAGTTGTAGATGGGAATATGAAATACTAATGAAAGAATGGCTCATTATTCAGGGAAATGGGGTTCAAATCCTGGATACTTTCCAGTTTAATTATGAGTTCACTTATAATAAACTACAATGCAGGAGGAGGCCATTTGGCCCATCAAGCCTGTGTTGCCAACCTGTGGCAACATCATCAAGGTTGCCAACCTGTGGTTGTTTGTGCTGTATCCTTAAAAATGCTGAACATTAAGCAAGGAAGCAGCAAGTACCATTTTTAAATCTCTCGAATGACTGAACCAGGATTCGAACTGCTGACCTCCCAGACTCAGAGCTGATGCTCTCACCATTATATCACCAAGTCTAGTTAGTTCATGTTGACGTCCATTTTGTTTTCCTTAATCTGTCCTTTGATCGCAATGGAAGTTGATTGAAACAAACCTTTGATTATTTTTGTCTACCATTTGTTCCTTTTCTACAAATGTCCTTGTAATGCAAGTGAAATCACATTGATGTCCACTCATGTCTTTGCACTCCACACGATCTATGTATCAACTCCATACTGAACTAGAACGACTCTCAGTAGAGCGCATACCTCCTCTGGGCTGACCAGTTTACATTTTGAATCCCACTGATAGATTTTGGTTCAGGTCAGCAGATCCAGCCTCATCGGATTGTTATTGTCCTCCAACCAACTCATCCCCCAAGTTTTGTCATAATCTATCCACAACTTTTTGATATATAGTGCTATATAAGTAAACCCTCATATATCGTGTGTTCTAATATTGTGGTTTTCAACCAGTCATTGGCAACCTATTGTGTTCCGATTTTGTTATCGCAGCATTTCATTTTGACCAATCGCGGTTTTTGAGCTGAGATGAGTCATCGCTGCGTCCCGTGCGAGTACGATTATGTCCCATTACGAGCCTTGTGTTGTTTCTCGTGCATCACTTTTAATGAGCCCAAACGTAAAGTGATGGACAAAGCTAGTTGTGCCAAAAGGCAAAGAAAGGTTATGACGTTGGGAAAAAAGATAGAGCTGTTCAATCGGTTGGCTTGAATGTGGCATCTGTGGGCCGCCATTATGGGATGAATGATTGTAGGTAGAACCTTCCCCATTGTTCTCTTCCTCATTTCCAAACCTTCATTATCCTTCAAACCTCATTCCCAAACCTTCATTTTCCAACTCCGTATTCAAAACTCATTCCCAAACCCTCACTTTCCGACACCCGTACTCGAACCGCCATTCTCAAACCCTTATTTTCTGACACCCAGACTCAATCCCCGTTATCATCATGCTTCATTCTCAAACACATTCTCAAACCACGTCACCTCACCATTGTTTCGACCGAGTAATCACCACTTTAGCATTGTAATGGTCGTGGTTCCTCACCGTTCCAGCATCACAGTCAAATCGGATCAAAAGAGGTGCTTCCTGAAATGTGGTAACCAAGCCAAAGGATCCAGTTCAACCATGGCTATACCCACACATTCCACACCAGCAAGGACTGGTTTGAGAAATTCAAACGAGGATTCAACCTCAATCATGTAAAATTAGTCGAGGAAGCAACATTGACCGACCATGCTACGAAAACGTATCCACCATAGCTCATGGAACTAATCGAGCCGAAAGGATTTATGCTGGAGCAGGTTTTTAACACTGATGAGATGGGATTATTCTGGAAAAGGATGCCACCTCATATCTCCCTCTCCATGCAGGAAAGATTGGCTCCGGGGTTCAAGGTAAGATGGTTAAGGGTCTTCTTACCCTTCTCCTATGTGGCAATGCTGTAGGCGACTTCGTCGTAAAGCTAATGCTGTTCTTCCGATCACTGAATCCCCCTCCACTGCTCCCCCTTCACCGCTATCTGCTCTCCGCTCTCCACTCAAACAGCATCATCATGATCCTGAGCTAAGTCTTGTGTTTTCTATTTGAGGCAGAGTTCAGTAGCAAACACCAACAGCTGGGCAGAGGGAGAAAGTAGATAGAGACAGAGAAACAAGGGATGCAGGTAAAGATGTGGGGCAAGGGAGAACACAAAGAGTGGACAATATGGATACATAAGCCAAATTGTGTTTGACCAGTTTGCAGTTTTGTCAAGGTCTGAGGAGAGGGAAGAGGCTGCTGCCTACCTGCTCGAAGGATGACAGATGTCACGACAGAGAGTTGCATCAGAAAAGACATAAAGAGGATTTTTCAGAGAGTCAGTGAGATCATTGATGAAGATTAGGAATAAAATGAGGCCGACAACACTGCCTTGGCGCACTCCAACCTTGACAAGGAGAGGAGGTGAAAGGGATCCATTGAGAGCCACATGTTATCTATGAGAGTGGAGGAAGTCAGCAATCCAAGAGTGGAGTTGGCCTTGGATTCAATCAGCAGACAGTTTGGAGAGCAAGGCAGGATGCCAGTTTTATCAAAAATTCGAAACATGTCCAGAGATATAGCCCTGATCTCATGTTTGATAATGAGGACCTCCACCATTGTTGGGAGAGTAGAAGCAGCATGTCGAAGGTAGCGTGACCAGGTCTGTATCCAAATTGGTGATCTGAGATGAGGTTGTTGGAGAAAAGGAGTGATTTTATGTTAACTGCGATGATGGATTCCCTGACCTTGCTGATTGGAAGTACAGTAAGCTAAATGGTCTGTCGTTAAGGGGATTCGTTTTTGCACCTTTTTATGTAATGCTGTGATATTGGCCGATAACCAATTTTCCATGTGGATATAGGAGACCAGTGTTGAAGTGTTAAAACAAATATAAAAAAAAACCTGCAAAAATGCAAAGCACAAATGTAGAAGCAAGTCACACTTTATGACTCGCGAATACGCTGGATCCGCAAACAGCGAATCCGTGAATAGCAGAGTCCGACAGTATATATGTATATATGTGTATATATATATATATATATATATATATATATATATATATATATATATATATATATATATATATATATATACATATTGTTGCGAATTCGCGCCCGCCGGCGTGCGAACGGCCACGTAACTCGAATCGCGGCACGTCGCCCACCAGACGGACAATTCTGTCGTGACCCTCTCGGACTAATGCCGGGGGCTAGTTACGGGTAGGCCTTTCGGCCTCACCACGATCGTGCCAATCGGCCCCCCGCGTGGGATAGGGTTGTTTGCCAAACTCGACCTACCTAAGTACCCACGCGGAGGGTAGACCGGGCGATCGCACCTCGCTGCAGGTCGACTCCGGACACGGGCCGCTTAAGCGATCCGTTCCGTACTATCGGGATAACCGAGCGGTGTTATCGTCGGCCTCGACGGTTCCGATTAATTATCGGGCGTATTAAGCCCACTCCCAACCCTTTACGTGAAGCAAGATGGAGATTCAATTAAAGAAAAGACGAAGCGAAACGGGAAAACAGTTCAACATGATGGCACACGGCAACAACATTTATTCCGCGGCACACGGAGAGCACACATATACAATTAAAACAATTATGCACATATATCAAATGCTACAAAAGAAACAATGACGCAGAGATACTACCGACTAAGACCGACACACGGCAACACTTAACAGTTTTACTTCACCAGACTGGCGCCACACACACACGTTTACACAGAAACAAAAGAAAAGGGCCACCCTCAAAGACAAGGGGGCAGACGGGGCCTGTGGGCCAATATTTGCGCGGGACCTGAAAGAGCGGTCAGGTCCGCGAGACCGGATGGGTCCTACCCGCGTCTTTGTGATGAGCCGCAAATGTGGCAGCGCGGCGGTGCCCCGACTTCGTGCTCCTTCGCGGGTTTCGTTGGCACTGCTTGGAGTGGGGTGGGAACGGGGCCCCCTTTTCGCACTATCTCAGCGCGGGGGAAAAAGGGGGGGAATTGTTGATGCTCTGGGGAAAGAGTATAGCTGGCTTGCTTGGGTCCCGTGATGAGCGATTACACCGCGACCTCGTCGCCGACCGCCGTCTTCCTTGCCTCGGACCTGAACTCCTCGGTCTCTTCCCCCAATTCTCCTCAGCCGACTGCCGAAAACCACCGGGACGCCCTCTCCTCCCGACTCCACTCCACGCTCCAAACTGCCTCCGCCCAAAACTCTCTCCGCTCTTCTGCCACTCTCCGCTCTTCCAAGGCCGACTCTGCCTGGATTTGCCTTGCGCTCGGCGCTTTAAAGGCCGGCAGGAGAACCCATATGCAAATTTCCGGATCAGAACGAGCTCGGGGGCGGAGCCACGCTCGCCCATTGGACGAAGAAAAAGGGGCGTGAATCTCCCCTGATCCTAGAATTTGCATATCTCGATTCCACACAGACGCGCCTGGAGGCGGGGCCAAACCGCCCCGCGCTTGCTGATTGGACGGATCAGAAGTGGGCGTGTAGCATTCCTGATCCGAATTCTCCTCGGAAAGGCCGCATTTTGCACTCGCGGCTCGGCGCGCGTCCAGTACGAGCCCAGGACAGCCTGACGCTCGGTGCTCACAGGTGGTGCGGGAATGGCCGCAGAAGGAGAGAGGTGAAGGTGGTGGGGGGTTTATGGTGGTGGTTTATGGCCATGGTGCCGTTCGGAATGGCGGTGATGCGATGTTTGCGGGAGCGAACGTTTGTTGTGAAGCGGTGTTGTGGTTGGTGGATGTTGTGTGATGGCGGTTGGTTCGTGGTTGGTTCAAAATAAAGATAGAACAAAAAAACGGCTATCTCAAAGTGTCGCAGCCCGAATGAATCACATTTATTCCCTCTAAACAACGGGTTTGGGGCTAACTACACATGTACTTACAGAGATATCTCACCTACGGGACCTGAATGGTGGTTTGCGAATTTCCACAACCGTAACAATATCTACACAATATCATTTGGCTTTAGGTTTCTTTCTTTTTCCAGCATCTCATTCACTCCATTCATTCAAGGTTCCTGCTCATGGCTTCCCCTTTTCCAAATATGAAGAATTGCTCCTGTACTTCATTAAAGTCACCACTATCTCAAACAAACTCGTCATGACTACAAGGAGGGTTAATATAATCGAAACGGATGTAAAAGAAGCTTCATCATGTTGGTAATGTCAAGACAACTATCAAACTCACTTGGTGCAAAGGTGGCATGGACGATGGGTGCTGGGATGGGATAAGGAGTCGGTCGGCAGGGGTTGTAAGTGATCGGAGCCTGGAAGATGCATCAGACATTCCAGTTATGGTGAACGGAGGTAAAGGTTACTTGCATCAACATCCAATGCAATGAAAGATGTGTTTAAATACTTTCAATATCTGTCCTTCCAAGGTTCTTCTTTTTTAGTATGCAGCACAACGTTATGAGTAGCATTATTGGCTGAGGGCACAGATGCAATGCCCTTGGTAGGTTAGAGCAGGAATGTGGAATTTGTTCACGGTGCCAGCGACAACTCGCCCATTCTTGATCGTGAAAGACACCGTGGGATATTTAACATCCACAAACTCGTGCTAACAGATGGGAAGCCGAGCTGAACGTCCATCCAAGGGATTGTATGCACGTTGATGCCTCGCCCTGCCTGTGAGACACTGGGATGACAGTTCGTAACTGGGCTGAAATTCAAACCCAGGCGAGACAGCTGAGAGATGAGTGTGCAATGTGCAAACCCATAAGCCACCCTGCAAGTGCACTACCAAGGTGAGCATGTACCTCAAATAGTGTGAGATATTCTAAAAAGGCTTTGCTGCTGTCGCCGTTTCCATCACAAACAATCTTGTGCTGCCAGTTCAAAATCGATCCCATGCCCCATGAAATAGCAATAGGGTGTTCTCAACCCAAATAAATATCAGAAATTCATAATAACAGGGTGTTCTCAACCCAAATAAATATCAGAAATTCATAACCACTGAAACGCATCGACAGTTGGATAGAAAATGACTTCATCTCATTCATGCTGACAATGCAGAGGAAGAAAGTATTTTGCTGGCACATTTTACCTTTGAGAACCCCCACATGGATAGGCCACAATGACAAATTAAATATTATTTGTTTATCTTGTAAGCAGAGGTAACCATGAAGAATGCCATGTCAGGGTAAACGTTATGCCAGACATGGGATGCTCATGTTTCTTTCAGCCCAGAGCATCCATATTAACAACAAAAAAGTTTTCCAAAAAAAAAGTTTCCTTTCATTTCTTTTTCAAATATCAGGAAATTGCAAAGACAGTTTGTGAGGATGCGTTTCTTTCCAGTCTGTTTAATCATCTACTTATATGACTGTACTACAACTTTAATGACCCCAATTAATCCCACCTTCTTGTGGAGTAAGCTGAGGACAGTTTTTGTCCAAAGTCTTTCACAAACCAGCTGGCCCAGGCCTGACGTCCAACAAAAGGTGATTTGGACAGGAATTTGTGATTTGTTCAGGGTGCTGGTGATAACTCACTTACTCTTCACAAAATAAACTCTGGGATCTTTAACGTCCACCGACTAATGGTGCCAGACTGGTCCTTCGTTTTAACCGTCCACCCGAGGGATGTTGCACACACTGATGTGTCGCCCTGAACGTGAAAAAAACCAGAATGGTAGTTTACAGCTGGGTCAGGATTCAAATCCAGGCTAGATTACTCAGAGGTGAGTGTGCATACTTCTCGGCTCACCTTCCAGCCCTTGTTGTCAATGTGTTCAGCTCAACTCATCAATATACAAGCACAAAATTCAGATGATTATTTGTTTCTCTCTGGCCGTACCGCCTTTCCGGGACCCAGGACCGACGCAACAATTCCCTTGAGGGCAGAGTAGGGATTGTCAGCATCCTTCGGTAGTGCATCTCTCTGCAAAATAAGTCAGAAAGGGAAACATTTAATGAAACGAGTACAGCAATACTATTGTCTTTCCTGCAAGCATGTGATCAGAGGTGAGTGGCACCAGGTATGTCGTCTTCATCAGGTAGGTGAGTATTCCGCCGATGTATACCAACAGCAGGCATGGGTGAAAGCCTGGAAGCACTTCCTGCTATGGTGTTGGTAACAAGACGATA
>NC_140974.1:30132063-30134563 GCF_056783735.1 Eptatretus burgeri | reverse complement strand
CAGCCCCCACCAACAACCCAGCCCTCCAACAACCCAGCCCTCCATTCCAACAACCCAGCCCTCCAACAACCCAGCCCCCACCAACAATCCAGCCCTCCAACAATCCAGCCCTCCAACAACCCAGCCCTCCACTCCAACAACCCAGCCCCCACCAACAATCCAGCCCTCCAACAACCCAGCCCTCCACTCCAACACCCCACCCCTTCATTCCAACACCCCACCCCTCCACCCCAATAACCCAGCCCTCCAACAACCCACCCCCCACCAACAATCCAGCCCTCCAACAACCCAGCTCTGCAACAACCCAGCCCTCCATTCCAACAACCCAGCCCTCCAACAACCCAGCCCCCACCATCAATCCAGCGCTCCAACAACCCAGCTCTCCAACAACCCAGCCCTCCACTCCAACAACCCAGCCCTCCAACAACCCAGCCCCCACCATCAATCCAGTGCTCCAACAACCCAGCCCCAACCAACAATCCAGCGCTCCAACAACCCAGCTCTCCACTCCAACAACCCAGCCCTCCACTCCAACAACCCAGTCCTCCAACAACCCAGCCCCCACCATCAATCCAGTGCTCCAACAACCCAGCCCTCCACTCCAACAACCCAGCTCTCGAGCATGCCAGTAACTCCAAACCTCCAACCCCCAGCACTCCATCCCGTGAATAACTCCAGCACTTCAGCACGCGAACAACCGCAGCCCTCCAGCACACTGCCGCAGCGGCGCATTAATAGCCGAGAAGATTTGAAGAGAAACTCATCTTATACATCATTCCCACTTGGCCACATTGAAAAGAAGATTTGCCATTTTGTGAAAACTCGGCAGGGATTACAAAGGTAAAACATTCCTGTCTTCCATCCTGCAAGGTTGGGGAAAAGGTTCGGAGAGACCAAGGAAAGGTTTTTGGAAACGGAATTTATGCTTTGCAACAGCGTGTTAGCTGCTCAGTAGAGCATGCCTTCTTCATCACATATTAAAAACGTGCAATTTACCAAATGCTACTGTATTTATTGTCAGGATATGAATTGAACCCATATCAGATATAGAATCGCCATTGACCTCACAACCGATGACATAAATCCTTACCAATCTAAATTCAAACAAAATAAAATAAAATGTACTAATTTATCATGATGATAACTCAAATTTCTTCTGTTTGTGCAGTTCAATGTGGGAAAGGCTACAATAATATGACAATCAGTTTGTTTTTCCACTTTGGTGTAAAAGTTCCAGATCCTCCAGTTAACGTTTGTCTTAGACTTACAATCAATCATCAACACCACCTATTGGTGTTGCCCAGCAACCCATTAGAATGTAAACAATAGTTTTCTGTGATAACTTTTGACCTCTTCATAGAAAAAAATTGCGAGAGTTGTAAACTTTTAAGTAAAGGCTCATTCACACTCCAATCACCCATTTTAGGGGGTGGTGTAATAGATAGTGCTGATCACTAATTTATTTACTAGAGTTATTTAGTTGCTTGCAAATGCAAACACAATCCTCTTTGTGAAATATTATGCAAAGGTTCAACATATTGTGTACCAGCAAATACTAAGAGGGGGAAGAAAGGGGGAGAGTGGGAGGGGTGAGGGAGCAAGGAAGGTTGGCGGCAGGGAAGGCAGACGTGTGGTGGAGCATAAATTACGATTCATACCGTTTCATCAAAATGATTCTGCATAGAATAACAGAGAAGATGGAAATGAAATAATGTCCAAAATCCATTTTCTACCGGTCATACTATAAATACAACTTGGAGACAGACATCGCCCAGACACGTCCGGAGATCAACACAGTACGGAGACAAACACCACCCAGACACATCCAAGACAAACTCCCTTCTGTACATAAACACCACCCAGACCTGTCCGGAGACAAATTCTGACCTGGCACGTCCAGAGACAAACACAGACTGGGCATGCCCAGAGACAAACACAGACTGGGCATGCCCAGAGACAAACATAGACCGGGCATGTCCAGAGACAAACAAACACCACCTGGACAGGTTCCAGCGACAAACAAACACTACCCAGACAGGTCTGGATAAAAACACCGTCTGGAGATAAGCAACACCCAGACACATCGAGAGACAAACTCCGCCCAGACATAAACACTGCCTGGACACGTCTGGAGACAGAGACAGAGAGAGATGTGTGAGAGGGCGCTGCACCGTATTAGGAGGGGCCAAAGCGAGGATGGGACAGAGAAAGAGAGGTGGGGGCAGAGGAGTTATCAGAGAGAATATGTTATGCTTTATGAACACACATATATATATATATATATATATATATATATATATATATATATATATATATATATATATATATATATATATATATATATATATATATATATATATATATATATATATATATATATATATATACATATACACACACTCTATTAGTGCTTGGCTGATATCGGGAAATTTTTGGGAATCGGCAGATTGGAGTCATTGTGATTACCAACTACAGTACGTATTGTATAAAACCCAAAAAC
>NC_140974.1:30084563-30127063 GCF_056783735.1 Eptatretus burgeri | reverse complement strand
TGCCTGGAATGTCCTGTCCCGAAGAGAGGATAATCACCTGTCTTTGTTATCAACTGAGCTCCAGCGTTTGGACATCGGTATTGCAGCACCTTCTGAGGTTCGGAGACCGGATTGCAGCGAGATCATGGCGCATGGGAACACCGACGATTGGTCTGGTCACGCTGATGGTTACAATGCCTAATGAGTCACTGGAGCTGTGTCCACTAAGCTAACTCCAATGATAATTGAGGTAACGCCTGTCAACGAGTGTATTATGAGACCAAGGATGAGTCACTCCTTGAATATCTGTATGTCTGTTTTATTTCCATGGTGTCTGTATATGCTCTGACTGAGGCAAGTGATCTCACTGTGAAGGACGCATTTCATGCCACGCTCGAGTCTGTGGTTGATCAGTGCCCCAGGTGAGATACTCTTCTCTTCTACTCTACTCTACTCTACTCTTCTGGTCTTGGGGGATTTCAATGCATCGACTGGAACTGATTGGGATGGGTATGAGACATGTGTTGGTCCCCATGGGTCTGGAATTGTGAACCAGAATAGCATAAAGTTCCTTGACTTTGCAAGAAGTCATGGACTGAGAGTGGCTGCTTCATGGTTTCAGCACCCACAGTCTCATCGCTGGACTTGGTCTTCCCTCGCTGGTCGTGTGGCAAAGAAGACTGACCATGTGATCATTTATGGTCGCTGGAGGATGATCCAGAACTGCAGGGTCTCCAGGATTGCTCAGTTCCTAAATAGCGACCACAAGTTTGTTGTAGCAACTCTGAAGTTGCAGCTTAAGTCTGGGAGAATGGTATCATCCCAGCCTTGGCTGGATATTGGTAGGCTGAAGGATGAGGGGGGAGCTTCAGAGTTTGCAAACAGGCTGGGTGGAGAATTGGGTGGTTTGGGGAATCCTGAAGAGTTGTGGAGTGCCTTCAAGACCACCGTCCTTGATGTTGCCGGTGGATGTCTTGGAACTCACCAGAGGGCGAAGAAGAATTTTGTCTTTCACGGGACAATGGATACAATTGACCAGAGTCGCAGGGCCAGGCTGAATGGCAGAGCTGAGCTGTTCAGGGAGCTGAGGGATAAAACTGTACGTGCACTAAGGGTGGACAAGGAGGCCTATGTGCGAGGAATCTGTGAGGGGTAGAGCATCACCTGTGATCAAGTGATTCTCATCCTGCTTACAGGGGATTTCTCACATTGTGTTCCTCCAAGTCCATCTCTCGGTGTACTGCAGTTACAGTGAGAGGGGAAGGTGGTGGGCTCTTTACAGAGGAGTCCGGTTTAAAGTCCACTGAGCTGGTTACTTTGAGCGGCTGGACCAGGCTGATACAGCAGCTGTCGAGTTTGATGTCAGAGGTATTACAATCCCAATTGCTGAACCAATTAACTGTGATCCACCTTCGTTTGTGGAAACACAGGCTGCGGTGAACCAGTTGAAATGGGGTAAAGCTCCAGGGATCTGTGGAATCCATGCTGAACTTCTCAAGGCTGGTGGAAATGCTGCACTCATGTCATTGCATGCAGTTCTGTGCTCTGCCTGGAACACAGGCATCATTCCAACTGACTGGAAGAGGGGCCTTGTTGTCCCTTTCTGGAAAGGGAAGGGTGTTCTCCAGGACTCTCAACAACGACCGAGGGGTGACGCTGCTCTCAGTGCCTGCCAAGATCTTTGCTTCGATAATTCTTGATAGGGTTCACCACCATCTCCTTCAGTGCCAGCGCCCAGAGCAGTCAGGCTTTACACCAAAGAGGTCAACGATTAACCGTATCCTTGCTCTTCTGGTCCTCACCAAATGCAGACGAGAGTTTCGGCAGGGGCTGCTTGCAGCCGATTATATGTTGATTTCTGTAAAGCATTTGACTCAGTGAATCGGGATATCCTCTGGAGGATTCTTGGTCTTCGTGGGATACCACCAAAACTGATCAATCTGATGTCTGACTTATACTCTGGTACTGAGAGTGCTGTGAGATGTGGTGGTACCATCTCTGACTTATTTCCAGTTGTTACTGGAGTTTGTCAAGTGTGTGTACTGGCCCGCACACTTTCAGCACTTGCATGGACTGGGTTCTCGGGAGGATGTCTGAGAGATCAAGATGCGGTGCATCGTTTGGGAATGTCAAGATCTCTGAGCTTGATTTCGCAGATGATGCAGTCATCTTTGCGGAGACTCTAGATGTCATTTTGGGGGCCCTCGAGGTGCTGAATGAGGAGTCAGAGCCGCTGGGATTATGGGTTTCCTGGGTCAAAACGAAGATCCAGGCTTTAAATGACATCTTAGATGCTGCTGTCTTGTCTGTACCTGTTTTGGGCGAGGATGTTGAGGTCACAGAGAGATTCGCTTACCATGGCAGTGTTATTCATGCCTCTACTGCCTGTGAGCCAGAGGTCAATAGAGGTCTGGGTCGGGCCCGGGGTGTCATGGATTCACTGGTCATGGGGTGTGGCGCTGCCGGTACCTGTGCAGGTAGATGAAAGTCCGGGTCTTCAGGTCCTTGGTGCTTCCAGTCTGTCTCTACGGATGTCAGACTTGGACTCTGATCAGGGATTTGAGACGGCGACAATTCCTTTGGTCTCTTCGGAGAATCCTTCAATATCGCTGGTCAGACTTTGTGTCCAATGAGTGGTTGCTGAGAGAGACTCAAATGAGATTTATTACCTGCATAGTCTGTGAGCATCAGCTGTGGCTGTATGGACATTTGGCTCGTTTTCCTAGCGCTGATCCTGCTCACCAGATTCTTTCAGCAAGGGAGCCTCATGTGTGGAGAAGGCCAATTGGCCGACCACATACCTCATGGTTGCAGCAGGTTGATCAGCATCCCAAGGAAATGGGGATGGGCCAGATATCTGACCTGACCCTCCCCGTAAAGGCCCAGCCTCTCTGGCATGCAAACACACACTGCTGCAGCATGCCTCCTCTATAAAGGCCTTGGGACACAAAACTTGCATACCTTTTGAGCATGCTCCTGCCACGGATTATGTAAAAGTCAAGTTGGACCACCTCCATGAATGCCTCGAAGCACAGTTACCGGATTATCCGACTTGTAAATAATTTTTCAGTGATAGCCTGGTGTTGACGCAGTGGTGAGGGCAGCGGCTTGGGATCCAAAAGGTCCTGAGTTCAAGCCCCGTTGGGCCACTGAATTAATACACCAGGGGGTTGACTCAGCCTGTCATCCTTCCGAGGTCGGCGAAATGAGTACCAGTATACTGGGCCGGTGTATACCCCGGTTAAAAATAGGTGTACCATATCCCTGTGTCGTAAGAGGCGACCAGGGTTGCGTCAGGAAGGGCATCCAGGGTAAAACATATGCCAAATCACAATGCGGATCATACGGATGATCCGCTGTGGCGACCCCTCACGGGAGCAGCCGAAAGAAGAAGAAGAAGAAGAAGAAGAAGAAGAAGAAGCAGAAGAAGAAGAAGAAGAAGAAGAAGAAGAAGAAGAAGAAGAAAAGAAGAAGAAGAAGAAGAAGAAATAATTTTTCAGTGAATGTCAAATACAACTTAACCAATCCCTGCTTTATAATTACAGGTCCTATTCAACCGCCTCAGTTTAACCACAGTGTAGGAGGTACATGTTAACCGGGCTTTCAAGTCATGGAAGCCATTGCATGAAGCAGAATCTATAAGACCAGCAGCGACCCATGGAACATCTACACAATGCAAAATTTGACTTCAAGTCCTCAACTTCCCACTCCCCCTCACACGTGACTAATGGCTCAACTTTACAACGTTTGCTGTGCATCTATGGAACTTTGTATCTCATAACATTCATCATTAAAATTAAAGGACAGGGGAAAAAATGTGTAGACAAAGGAAGACATCATTTGGCCTTTCATATCCATATCAGTGGTTCCAAAGACATGTTGGGATCTTTAGTTTGTACATGATTACAGGTGGGGAAGCGAGGTTTACATCACCATGCTCCATTAGGAAACTACCGCTGCTGACAGTAAACCAGAACAGCAATTTAGGTGATTAAATCTGAAATCAAGACCAGACAGCTCCAAGGTGAGCGTGGTAGCCAGGCAACTGCTTCAAGTTTATAATTTTGGGGTTGCACTGTTTGCTGTTCCCCCCTGAGAGCAAATATCATGATGTTGTGATCCAAGATAAGACAAGTTATGCTCTTTTGGGTTAGCTCATCATTTGCTGGTGTTCTTATGGAGTGGAGGTTCACCAATGGCCTATGTCGATTTAAAAGTTCCTCCATGAGCCTTTGAAATGGAAAAAGGTTAAATTGTCTTTGGTAAAAAAGTTTATTTTTGACAGCAAACATGAAAAGTAAAGGAAGATTTACTTGAATATTTGGCCTAGAAGTACGCACATTCACCTCTAAGCTGTCTAATCTGGGTTTGAATCTCAGCCCAGTTATAAACTGTCATCCCGGTGTGTCACCTGCAGAGTGATTCATCAACGTGTGTGCCATCCCTTGGATGGACGTTAAACGGTTCCACGTGTTAGCATTCATTGGTGGATGTTAAAGATCCCACGGTGTCCTTCGTGAAGAGTTGGTGAGCTATCGCCGGCACCATGAACGAATTCCTGCCCTAACCTTAGTTGAATGTCAGGACTGGCCACCTGGTTCGTGAATGACCTGGGTCAAACTTCCCCCGGCCAAACCCACAAAAATGTGGGAGTAATTGTGGCCATCAAAGAAGAAGAATATGACAAACGAGGAAGAATACAACAGAGAAAGGGTGAATGATGACGAAAATCACATCTCCATGACCAATACGGATCAGAGCAAACCAAAACCCCTGTCCCTCAAGCAAAGACACATCAAGAGATCCAAAGCAAAAACTTATTACCTCCACCACCAAAAGTGGACGGATGTTATGTTCTTACCCCTGGTTGTTTGTCTGCATGTCTGTTGAAATTTGGTGGATGAGTTGGGTCGGTGACAAGAACCAGTCGATTCAATTTTGGCTACGGTCTGAATGCAGATCTGGCCTATCAGTGGGATACAAAACGTAAACTGTTTAGCCTGGTGGAGGTATGCCATCTACCGAGTGCCCTTGTAGTTCTGCATGTATTTTAGTGCATCACATGGCACATACAATATACACCCATAATCTATTTAATTGTTGTATCAAACTATGAATAACCCCTGCCAGATGTAGGCTGAAGCTGATTCTCTGATAAAGGCAAGTAAAGTGTAAAGACAACTAATAAGATAACATAACAACAGGTACTGCAATCAAAAGGCAGTTGCAAGTAAACATCGATAGGAAAATAATGCATTTCCTTCCTTGAAAGGTGTTGCTTCTGTTGGAAGCATTCATCCAATCTGCCTACACTGATGAACTTGCATGACTATTTGCACCACACCAACCTACCTGTTTTTATTGTGCAGGTGAAGGACCCATGGCGACTTTCCTGCGGCATGCTCTGGACAAACTATGCTGGCTCTATTATCAGTACCTGCTTGTGACTTGCTGCTATGTCATGGAGCCCTGGGAACAAACCCTCTTCAACTTCATATTTATCAGCACCATTGCCATGGTGTTCTACACAACCTACGTTTTTGTATCCATCCATGTCTATTTAGCCACACGTTTTCTCCTCAAATTGCTCGGACTCACTGCTGATCAGTCAATAAGTGGGTAATCATCATCTTGATTTTTTATTTTATTTCTGGCCTGCACTCTATCCTAAAACGATTTAACAAATCCATTCACTTTGATCTTTAAAATGCTTGGTTAGTGTTCGGGTTTGTGTCTTTCAAAAAGCTTTCAACTCTGACAACACACCTGATAATTTCCAACAACTCCTCACTTCCTCCAACCACTCTGTCCTTCATCCCGCAAATTCCCTCCCTTTCTTCCTAAAGCATCGCCATGTCAAAAAAGTTTTCTCCATCAAGTAAGAGGAAACAAGTTGAGGTACGTTCAAAGTACACCGCCCCGATGCCAAATAAATAAATAAATAACAAATCCTCCAGCGCGTGACATTGCCAGGGTGCCTTCGGAGCCCGTCGATGCTGCCGTGCAACACATGGAGATGGAATTTGGAGGGAGCAGTGAAAATAAGTGATTGACGAATTGATTAATTGCAGAATTAAAATAAATAAAAAATAATCGTAAAATAATTAATTTCTGAATCAATTGGAAAAGAGCATACCTAAACCACCACTCTTTCATCAGAATCTTTAACTTTTTGAAAATGAATTCATCAACAACAAAAAAAAATTCATCGATTAATCAATAAATCAAAAATACCCTTAAGAGCCAAATCACTTCCTCACTGTCATGTCGAAATATCAGATTCCTTGCGCAAAAGGTGCCCGAGATATTGCTCAGATGAGAAAGAAAATAAATGAGTAATTAATAAATCGATAATTATTACATAATTAATCAATTAATTGATGAATCAAAAATATTAAATACTATTTTTGTCAAAGCACATCTTCACTTTTGCCTCCAAATTTCAGCTTCCTAGCTCGAAGGATGGCCGAGATATCGCCCAGACAAACAACAAAGAAACGGAGTAAATATACCATCAGAGATGGGGAATCCCCCGCCATTGAATGAAAAAGGTCATACATATTCCAGATAATGAGAGAGGTGAATTGGAAACAAGACACCATTTGGTCATCATCTCGAAAAAGTTCCCCAGGGGTGAGGAACGTAGTAACCAAAATAATTAAAATCAGATAAGCAGTTTTCCATTTATTACAAAAAACATTTTTTTTTCAAAATGGCCACCCCAGTCGGCCATCTTGGATCCGGCCACGCCCAAAATCAATGGGGTTCTTCCTTTTCAGGTGGTTCATGTGTGACCCAAATTTCAAATCGATATGGCGAACAGTTTATGAGTTATCACACTCACAGCTATAAATGTTGACGCCCGGACGGACGGACGGACGGACGACCTGGGTGACAACAATACCCCCCGTCCGCCACGCGGCGGGGAATAAAAACCGAGTTCTCCCTTCCTTCAGTGCCCAGCGATGATGTCATGCATCACCTGGATATGGAATTGGGAAGGGGAGCGGCGTACAATAAATGAGAGTACTTCTGAACAAATACTTGCTTTTCATTCCTTGTGACATTCTCATTTGGGGACACAGAATAGTAGGCATCATCCATCACCTTATCAGAGGAGAAGGAAACTTCACCGATATGCTCCCCACAACAAGCACCAACCGCACAAGCCACATTCTCACACAGATAACAAATGTCATTGTTTGAAACAAGCCATAATTGCACAACCTCTCTCGGATAATTAGTGACAAATACAACACCG
The DNA here is from genome assembly GCF_056783735.1 of Eptatretus burgeri. Lineage (NCBI taxonomy): Eukaryota > Metazoa > Chordata > Myxini > Myxiniformes > Myxinidae > Eptatretus > Eptatretus burgeri. Next base: position 30,119,823 of record NC_140974.1, on the reverse strand, counting down.
GTTATATATCCCTGTAGTGGATCGAATTGTATTCCAGGACACAAAAACCACTTAGAATTTTGGCCCATCAGTGGGAGAGAAAACGTAAACCTGTTCAGCCTGGCAGAGGTATGCACTCTACTGAGTGCCGTTGTAGTTATGTCTCTGTTTCTCCACCCCCCCCCCCTTCCTCACCCTCCATGAAATATATACACTGACAGATTGATTTAATATGATGTTGATATAGCACAAGCCTAATGACCTAAATGGCTTTGTCCTGTGTACGAGTTCCTTGACTTCCCTTAAAACCCTTTCGCAGAGTCAATGGAGGCTTTCGGTCACCTGACAACAACTGAGCAGTTATAGTTCATGCTTATAATGATACAGCAGTGACAAGATATCTGCACATTTACAACCACAGATATGGTGTTTTCGGACCTTATCTTTCTAACAATAATACAATACAAACTTCAACTGAGTTTTTTCCATTTTTACATATTTTAGTTGTTTTGTGCACACGAACCGATGTTTGATTTAAATGCAAAACAACTGATTTTTAAAAAAAACACAAGTTAATTATTTCTTGAGGCTCTTCAACCACACTCTTCACTCAAGAACTTCCAATTGGCAACACATCATAATCCTATGTCATCCCCCATCCCAACCTGCAATTTCACTTTTACCCCCATTAATCCCCATAACCCAACCTTCTTACTTCAAGGTTACTGGGATTCCTGTCTGTGTCTGTGTCTGGCTCTCCCTCTCTCCATTTATTCCCTTCCTAGTTGTCTCCACCTGTGGCCCCAATGCTTGTATATTTCTTTTTTTTCGTCCCTTTTCACCCCGCTCTTCTATCAGCTGAGATCCTATGCACACCAAAAATTCACAGGGTCATGCATTCCACGATCGTGTCCAATCAGTAAGGGTTTCGTTGGTTTTCCATTGTTGAGGTGTGGCTCTGAATGACATTGCCAGGAGGTTGGTGACCAAAGTTGCAACATAGCAACAAATTACTATGTTATCCTATGGCTAGTCAAACACGAAGAGGTCAACCTGCAGAAATCGTGGCATGTTTGTTCAACTCTGACATGTTCATCAGGAATTCCTAACCCACTTATTTCATTTGGATTGCAAGCAATCTCAGAATTGGTTTAATGCAATCCCATTGCTTTTGCCCATGCCTGGCCATTCTCTTTTGTCTTCATGACGTCCCACACCCAAATGTTGTGTTCTGGTCTGGTTAGCAGACACTTTGTCGATGTAATTCATATTGAGAGTCGCTGTTCCAGTTGTACTTCCTGACGAGGCCACCATGTGTTCAACTTGTTAGCCCGAGTCGTTCTTGAAACATTGTACATTTTACAACATTTCTTATTAAGCTCTTTGCAAATTGCAGGAGCATATTCATAACCAGAACAGCACTCGGTAGATTGCATACCTCCGCCAGGCTGAACAGTTTACGTTTTGCATCCCACTGATCGGCCAGATCCGGACCTGAACCAAAATCTAAATCGGCTTGTTCTTCTTGTCACCTAAATGGTGAAGACGTGTAATGGCAATATCCCTGTCCACCTTCATACCAACTGCTTCTAGGTACCTGTCCAATTCCACTTTTAACATCTACTGTTTTTGTTGCCACTACCTTTCCAGGGAGAGTATTCTATGCACTTACTCCCACCTTAACTCTCCTCTTTACTCTGAGATAGTGCCCCCTGATTCTGTTACTGTCAATCCTGCTGAGAAACCCTTCTACATTCATTTTGTCCACACAATTGATAGGTGTAGGTCAGTCCCACTCTCTCAATCAATTCCTACCCCTCCCCTCCGAAACAACAAAAAGTAAACTGACATCCATGGTTCATCCGACATTGAAGTATTGTCATTAGTCAGTCATTTATGGAAGAACATCATGGTGTATAATGTATATATTACAATCACGTGATGATCACATGAAATGACAACATCAGTGACAAAGACAATAGATGGAGTAGGGCAGTTAAGGCATGAAAAATTTCAATTATCACTAATTAATTATTGTTACAATTATACACTTTGCAGTGTTTTGGAAAATACAGTAGCCCACCAACCAATTGTTCAAATAATTCAACCCCCAAAAATACACAGCACTCAACCTCCATGCAAGGGTCCAAACCTCAATAAAATAGGTAACTCTCGTGTTGTGCAGCAGACTTTGCCTCCCCAAAATGTTTTCTGTAGAGTTGAACACAAACAAAAATGCTTATGTGCAAGGCCGAGGGCTGGAACTGTTGTTATAGTACAGGAATTTTAGCAGAAATATTTGGTCAACCTCACACAAATTGCAACAAAAGCAAACTCAACAGATTTTTGTTCCTGAATATGTCCTCAGTGACAGAAAAAAAAGTCCTAAGGGATCCTCCGGGGGGAAAGTCCTGAAATCATGGAAATCCAATATGGCCGCAACCGGCTTCGGCGAAAATGTGAATATTGTAAAGATTGATATTTTAAAATGTAAATATATGTTTTTCTGCATTCTAATTGTTTCCAGTTATGGTCAGTATATTGATATACAAGAATCATTATAAAAAAGTGAAATGTATTGAGGGTAAAATAAAAAATTATAGCTTTTTTGTCCAAAAATGTCAATTTTTTGTCCCGAAAAAATATTTTGACTTGAGAAATTTTTTTCATACAAGAACATATGTATCCCCAGGCATACATGCTATATATTTCCAGATACAGGGACATTAGTACTATCCTCTGGTGAAAGAATTAACACACAATATTAATTTTTATGGAATTTATTTCCATTTTCCTACCCCTACCCCCTTAATTTGAAATATGTGCACTTTGTGCGTATTCGGTCCAAACAAAGGATAAACGCCTGGCTATAGCTAATACATTAATAGGATTAAGACAAATTCTGATTTTAAATACCATAGCTATGTTTATTTGTTAATATAACATAGTCAGTTCAAACTCTAAAACAATTATACTAATTCTGGATTTTTATTTTCAGGCATGGAGGGACCTGAACGGTGTGCCATCTGCAAACAGGATGGAGGAGACCCATCAGCTTCAACTCTAACAGAAAAGGGGTGTTCAGCCATCAACCAGGCCAGCAGCGCAAGGAAAGACAGCATTCACACTGTACCTGGGGAAAGGGTGCACAAAGATTGCCGGCGTATATACTGCAACCCACATCAGATAGCCAAGGATAATGGGAAAGAAGAGTCAAAGGCCAGTACAAGCAGTGATAGACATGTACTTAGGTCATCTGAGGAGGGGTTTTCTTTCAACACTGATTGCCTTTTCTGTGGTAGACCAGCCAAGTTTGGGAGGAAGCAGAAGACGCAGGATGTGCTTCAAGTAAAGACAATTGAATTGAAGGACACGCTCCTGGCAATATGCCGCGAACGAGCCGATGTTTGGTCAGATGCTGTGAAGGCACGGATTCTGCATGTGCATGACTTGCACGCAGCAGATGCAGTTTACCACCAGACATGCAGTGTTAACTTTCGCACAAATAAACAGATACCAATAGCTCAGATGACGGACACCGAAGAATCCAAGAGGACAAAGCTTGGACGGCCTCGAGGCGATGAGAAGACAGCAGCATTCTTGCAAGTGGCAAGATATCTTGAGGAAAATGATGATGAGCAGATCACCATCAATGATGTCATTGACCTCATGACACAGAAACTGGCAGGCACTAACCACGAAGCATACAGCTACACCCACATGAAGGCGAGGCCGTGGGAACACTGTGGTGACAGGATAATCCAAACTGCGATGAACGGCAAGCTGAACGTGGTCACCTTCAGGACAACAGCCAGGGCAGTGCTTCAGGAATATTACAACAACCAGCAGCAGGAAAAAGACACTACTGAAGAGAAAATCAAGCTTGTACAGGCTACTGCCAAACTCATCAAAGAAGACATTAAAACCATTGAAACATCCCATGAAGTCTACCCATGTGGTGATGACCTGCAATCGCAAGAGGCTGGCATTAAATACTTACCAGATACTCTGCTGGTACTGCTTGAAGGACTGTTTGTGGGAAAGAAAGATGGTGTTAAAGTGGCTTCAATTGGGCAAGCCATAGTACAGGCAACTAGACCCAGAGTCTTACTGGCACCACTGCAGATTGGGTTGGGTGTGCAGCTATATCACCACTTCGCATCACGATTTCCCATTGACTCCGTTCATCATCATGAGTTCTGCTGTTCATATGAAGAGGTGCATCAGTTTGAACGAAATGCTGCTCAGTCACATGGAACAGACATCCCTAACCTGACAACAGAGTTTGTGCAGTATGCAGCTGACAATGTGGACCATAACATTCGCACACTGGATGGCCATGGCACATTCCATGGTATGGGGATGATTGCCGCCGTCACCCCTGGAACCAGATCAGGCCGACCAATACCCAGGGCTAAGGTGACGTCTCGTGATGTCACAATGGTTGGAAGGGTGCAGATACGGTACCACGAGGAAGAAAGTCATGGGATGACAGCAGTGACGTACCAGAAACTTGTCAACCTAAAAGCCCAGAACTGCTCTGAAAATCTTGATGTTCTGTGGAAGACATCCATCTTGTTTGGGTCCCCCAGACCTGCATGGTCAGGAATTATGCAATTCATACACAAGGGTGACCACCCTGGCAAGGTGGCTATCATGTTTCTTCCCATGATAGACATGAACTCAAGTGACAGCACATGCATATACTCGACCCTGATGTTTGTCAGTGAACATGCACGACACCACGGTGTCACTCCAGTAATCACCTTTGATCACCCCCTCTGGTGGAAGGCCCTCATGATCATCAACTCGAAGCCTATGGGAAGTGATCTGAAAGGGATTGTCCTACGCTTGGGCGGCTTCCACACAGAGATGAGTTTCCTCGGATGTATTGGACACCTGATGGTGTCATCCGGGCTTCAAGAACTGATGGAGTTGATATATGCCCCCAATGCAGTGATTCATATGTTTAGTGGCAAGGCCATTGCCCGCGCAGTTCGCGCACACCTAATTGTTGATGCAGCCCTCAATGCCTTGCTGTTGACAAATGTGCTCAATGCGCCTCTACCATGCCTACCTGAAACATCAGACGGCAATGGGAATGAAGATCCGGACTTAGCCGAAGCAGCTGCAAGGCCGCTACATGACCAGCATACAGATCTCAGCAATAATCCAGACTTCAACGAAGCTTGTACCCTCTATGAGAAGCTGATGGCTGGGACACTGTCTGTGGAAGAAGTATGCAAGTCTGACGTCTTGAAACGAATCAAAGACCACCTTCTGAAGCATGCCGAGTCTGCAAAGATATCTTCTAGAACTCCAGCGCTCTGGGTTCAGTATATGGACATGCTAGACATTGTATGCAAATACATCTGGGCAGAGCGCACTGGGAACTGGGCACTACATCTACAGGCCATCCAGGAAATGCTGCCTTACCTGGCAGCCTCGGGCCACAACCTGTATGCCAAATCTGCGAGGGTGTATCTGCAGCAGATGTCCAACCTCAAAACTCAACATCCCAATGTCCAACAACGTTTTGATGAGGGGTTCCATGTGGTTCGATGAAGTGACCACCTGTGGGCAGGTCTTTCATTTGACCTGATCATCGAACAAGTTCTGATGAGAAGTTTGAAGACCAGTGGGGGGCTCACACGAGGGCAAGGAATGACAGAGCAACAACGGCTGGTATGGCTACTATCAATGCCTGCCTGTGCAGAAATAAACCAGGCAATGCAGGAGCTCACAGGTGTGAACTACAACGCTGGAGAGCAGAAGAAGGACATGACCAAGGGAAGACAATCTCGTGACTGGAAGGACACACTTTCAGCTCTTCAGTATTTACAGGAACGGAATCCGTTCAGTATTGATCCACGTCTGAGGAACATTGCCACTGGAGTTCATGCACACCCCACCATCAACGTCGATACAGCACATGCTGTAGGAGCCAAAATATTGAAATCTATGGATGGGAAAACACCTGCCGAGTACACATTTAAGAGGAAAGACCAAGTTGTCACCCTCTGCATGAAGTCATCTGTCAAGATTGATGGAGAGCAAGTCCAGGTTGACCCACAACTCCTCTTCCAGAGACTGATCACTGTTGCACAGACAGCAGAAGAACTGGAGTCGGCCTTCAAATATGAACTATGCAGCTATCCACCAGCCCTCTTTGATTCCTCTCTTCAGCTCCGAGAAGCACACAAGCCAGTCTTTGCTGATGCCATCTGGGATCTTCTTGGATCCGATGTCCCAGCCGATATCCCCAATGATGGGCAAATGTATGTTTTGGATGTCGGGGCACTTGTTCAACGCATTCCATGGTCTCGTGCATCTACATACAGAGACATATGCCACCAGTACACTGATTATGTAACGAAGAAGTACGGAGATGCCATATTCATGTTTGATGGTTATGAGAGTACCAACACAAAGGACATGACACACCAGAGACGGTCTAAAGGGAATGCTGGCACTACTGTGACATTTACAGCTGACATGCATCTCACAATGAAGAAGGAACAGTTTCTTGCCAATAGGCAGAATAAACAGCGATTCATTTTTATGTTGAGTGAAGAGCTTCAGAAGAAGAACTGTGAGACACACCATGCCTCAGGGGATGCTGATCTCCTGATTGTACTGAAGGCCGTGCAGTCTGCTACTGTCACCAACACTGTGTTAGTTGGTGATGACACAGACCTCCTCGTCCTCCTTTGCTACCATGCAAGCTTAGAATCCCATGACCTCTTCTTTTGTCCCAAGCCAAAGAAGAACACGAAGAAGCCTCGCATCTGGAACATCAAGGCTACAAATAAAATGATTGGGACAGACATATACAAGCACATACTCTTTCTACATGCAGTTCTTGGGTGCAACACGACATCTCATCTTCATGGGATTGGAAAGGGAGCTTCCCTCAAAAAGTTCAAAGCAAACAACACATTCCGTGAGCAGGCCAAGGTTTTTGATACATATCCAGCTTCCGTATGTGATGTGGCAAATGCAGGAGAAAAAAACATTGGTGATAATCTACAACGGAAAGTCAACTGACACCCTGGACACCCTCCGGTATCAGCGGTACTGGGACAAGGTGGCTTTGAGCTCCTCTCACGTGCAACCACAGACGTTACCACCAACATCTTAAGCAGCAAAGTATCACAGCCTGCGCGTGTATCTGCAAGTCCAAGAATGGAAGGGATGGGCAGATGAACTTCTTCTGACAGACTGGGGTTGGCAGAAGTATGACGAGGGTTTTGTGCCACTTCAGACATCAATAGCTCCAGCTCCTGAAAATATGTTACGTGTCATTAGGTACAACACTCCATGTGACAATGATGAGGACGATGACGACATTGTCGAGTTCTAACTTTAATACGCTTGATTTTTCTCAACATGTAGAATAAGTTTATAATGGATGTAGTTTCTGAGTTTAATGCGAATTTTCATTTTCATTTCGAAACCTTCGTCAGGCAGATGTGATTTTCCCGAGTGGAATTGTGAATTTTGTCATGTTTCAATGATTTACATAATTATATTGTATTGCCATAGACTTGATTTCATCTTGTGTCTTCAACGTTTCTTTTTTTTTTGTCCAGGAGCCAAAATCAGTATCAGGTAATTTTTTTTTTTTTTCGGGACATAAAATTGACAGTTTTGGACAAAAAAGCTATAATTTTTTATTATACCCTCAATACATTTAACTTTTTTATAATTATTCTTGTATATCAATATACTGACCATAACTAGAAACAATTAGAATGCAGAAAAACATATATTTACATCTTAAAATATCAATCTTTACAATTTTCTCATTTTTCCCGAAGCTGGGTGGTGGCCATATTGGATTTCCATGATTTCAGGACTTTCCCCCCTGGAGGATCCCTTAGGACTTTTTTTTTCTGTCACTGAGAACATATCCAGGAATCAAAATCTGTTGTTTGCTTTTGTTGCAATTTGTGTGAGGTCATCCGACATTTAACCTGGACTATTACTTGTATTTGTAATGTATGGAATTGAATGGCATTTTATTACCTTCTCCAAGACATCCCTCGGGGCACAGTACCCTGGGGAAATTTCTCCGGGCCCGATTCTCCCTCGGTGGGCCTGCTTGCTCCCAGCCCACACTGCACAACCCCGCATGTCATTGCATTTGACGTCACCCTGCGATGGCGTAACGATCTGTTCGGTGTACATTCTCAACTTGGGAAATGTTCATGACCGAGTTGTGGACATGCCAGATGGGTGTACCCCCTTTGTGATGAGAGAAAAAGTATCATACTACATATAATCGAGAAATGTTTGTTTGCATGTTTGACTTGAATGCAGTTGTGAATCACTGGACACGGAATAGAGCTAAAAACTGCTGGTTACACTCGGGGTGTGCATGGGAGGGTTTTCGGAGGTTAAAAATAAATAAATTCATTGTCCCGGAGTTTCAAGGGCGGGGAATCAGTTGGTGGGGAGAGACCCCAATTTGCCATATTTAAATGTATATCATATTGCACCACTTGGTGGGAGCCAGTATGACAAGTCATCAAAAAATACCAATTCTCTGCATGAAAACCATAGACATCAGGAAACGGGGGAATTAAACCGTCCGCAAGGACAGGTTCTCTGCTAGTTATTTAAGCTTATCAAACAAAACTGAATCATATTGAACACATTTATGACAGAACGAACTTAGAAGGATAACGAGGTTTATCATAATAACTCGTTTCTGCTCCCATCTGAGCATCTCCCTCATGATACTAAGCTCATTGATCACTTAACTCTCAAGGTTGATTTGTCCACACTTCCTTAACATCCTTGTCATTTTAGAAAATAAGGATACGTGTGCAAAAATCACTGTCCTGTGTTGCTTATACATTTTTGCAAGTGCATAAGTAACCTGAGACAGTGTTAAAATGTGTTTTTTATTGGTCACACTGATATTAGGCTAAATCAATGTGGAAGTGTCATCAAAAGATGCAAAACCAAAATCACATTCTCAAATGATATGCCGTATGCATGGTCAATGTGGATGTTTGAAAGAAAAAAAAACATTGTTTGTTTATAAAAATGAGCTTGTACTAATCCTAATCATTGCATAAAAATCGGTACAACTGCTCTAAGTGTACAATTGAAGATATTTAAACAAGATAATGAGTTTACCATGAAAACCAAAGACAACATCTACTGGACATCAAGGATTCCACTTACCGTGAACAGACCATTGGAGTAACTAGGCCGTCCAAGAGGGTAAGGGTTGCCATGGTTACTGCCATAAGACTGCATTGGAGCTCGGCAACCAAGGCGAGAAGCCTAGTAAGGAAAAAAAAAAGCAGAACGGAGTTCGAGTTGAGAACAATTATCTGAAGGTCACCATATGTCATACTACAGTAAAACTTAAAACTTCCCCACAATTAAAAATCTAACCAGTCCATCTGTACCCTAAACGTACCTGCTCCAGAATGGCACGGCATCGCTTCTGCTCATCATAAAATGCCTGGAACTGATTCTCCAAGGCAGCAGCTTTTAGGGGGTTCCGTATAGCCCTGGAAAGGCACATGAGAGCATGGATGTACAGATTCGACAGAGAACCATTGATGTTCACACAAAGACTTACATGCAGCCTGGCGGGAAACAGGAGACATTCCATAATTGCCACAAAATGTGGTGAAGCTTCTCCCTTCTAATACCCCATTTCCTCCTTGTCATCTCATGCTTCCATCATCTTATTTCATCAACATTCTCATTTGATCATTACCACCAAAGAATAAAATTTGGTGATAAATGATCAAATCAGAATGTTATATTATCATGTGCTAGTACTATCCACTTACCATAAAGAAAAATACTGTATGTAGGAAATTTGTGGAGGAAACAGTTTGTAGATTTTTGTACAGTAAATAAATATAAATTATCGAAATAATTAATACCAGTTACATTAATGTGTTTTACAAGAAACCAAAAGAAAAGTTGTAAATTAGTGAATATGTGAAATTAGTTTTCATCAACTTGTTCCCTTGTTTGAAAGTCTATGAATGGGTTCAAGATGGCACCAAGGAAGTAGACTTTCAACAGAACAGCGTGTGAAGATCCAAATTCTGCAAGAAGAAGGGCAAAATATGCATAAAATATCACAAAAGCGGAATATCTCCTACAATGGTGTGAGGTATGCTTTGTAACGCCTGAAAGAAACAAGACAAGAAAAGGCCAGGAAGACTCGGAACAACATCCCCATGGCAAGACAAGCACTTGAAGCTGTTCAGCTTCTGCAATCGAAAACAATCAAGTAAGCAGCTGACAAATGAAATGAGAGCAGGACTGATCATTAACATCTAGTCCAGCACTGTGTACAGAAGGTTGGTTGCAGCAGGCTTCCATGGCAGAGTTGCAGCAAAGAAACCACTGCTGAGACAACAGAATAAGGTGAAAAGGCTGCAATCTGAAAGGCAACACCAACATTCAATGACTGACCTATGAAATTGGGTACTCTCGTGTGATAAATCAAACTTTGACCTTTTTGGATATGAGACACCAGTTTGTTTGCCAAAGACCTGGAGAACGTTCCGACACAATGTTTGCAACCTACTGTAAAAAAAAAAGTTGGGGGTGGAAGGGGGGGAGCTCTCTGACTGTCTGGGGTTGGATTTAAGTTTTTGGTGTGGGAAGACTTGTTAAAATCAATGGGGCACTAACAAAAGAGAAGTACAAGCAGATACTGCATCATCATGCAGTTCCTCGTGGGAATTGTTTCATCGGAAGAGGATTAATTTTCCAAAAAGATAATAATTCAAAACACACTTCCCACAGAGTAAAACAGTATTTGGAGAACAAGATTACATCTGGTGAGCTCCAAGTGTTAGAAGAGCCACCCCAGAGTCCGGACATGAGTCCCATCGGGACCAATATGGGATTATCTGGAAACAGAGAAGAACAAGAGGAACATAACTAACTTTACAGAACTGTGGAATGTATGACAGGATATTTGACACAATATTCCTGTAAGAGTGCTTCAGTCAAATTCAAGAAGCATGGGTAAAAGAGAAATGGCACTCAAGAAGGAAAAGGGCTGATAAGTATTGACAAAGACAACAAAACGACACTGTTCTTGTTGCTCATTTAAGCAGTTTGTTTTATGCACATTTATAAAGAATGTTAATGTAGATATGTATTTACTTTAAGCAGTTTGTTTCATGTACATTCACATAAAGGATGTTAATATAGTAATTTACTTAAACAGTTTGTTTCATGCACAGAGATCTTTCAAGGATGTTTATATAGTTATTTACTTAAACAGTTTGTTTCATGCACAGAGATCTTTCAAGGATGTTTATATAGTTATTTACTTAAACAGTTTGTTTCATGCACATTTATAAAGGATGTTACTATTGTAATTTACTTCAGCAGTTTGTTTCATTTACATTCATAAAGGACGTTAATATAGTTATTTACTTAAACAGTTTGTTTCATGTACATTCATAAAGGATGTTAATATAGTTATTTACTGAAACAGTTTGTTTCATGTACATTCATAAAGGATGAAAATATAGTTATTTACTTCAGCAGTATGTTTCATGTACATTCATAAAGGATGTTAATATAGTTATTTACTTAAACAGTTTGTTTCATGTACATTCATAAAGGATGATAATATAGTTATTTACTTCAGCAGTTTGTTTCATGTACATTCATAAAGGATGTTAATATAGTTATTTACTTCAGCAGTTTGTTTCATTTACATTCATAAAGGACGTTAATATAGTTATTTACTTAAACAGTTTGTTTCATGTACATTCATAAAGGATGTTAATATAGTTATTTACTTCAGCAGTTTGTTTCATTTACATTCATAAAGGACGTTAATATAGTTATTTACTTAAACAGTTTGTTTCATGCACATTTATAAAGGATGTTAATATTGTTATTTACTTCAGCAGTTTGTTTCATGTACATTCATAAAGGATGTTAATATAGTTATTTACTGAAACAGTTTGTTTCATGTACATTCATAAAGGATGTTAATATAGTTATTTACTTCAGCAGTTTGTTTCATGTACATTCATAAAGGATGTTAATATAGTTATTTACTTCAGCAGTTTGTTTCATGTACATTCATAAAGGATGTTAATATAGTTATTTACTTCAGCAGTTTGTTTCATTTACATTCATAAAGGATGTTAACATAGTTATTTACTTAAACAGTTTGTTTCATGCACAGAGATCTTTAAAGGATGTTAATATAGTTATTTACTTAAACAGTTTGTTTCATGCACATTTATAAAGGATGTTTATATAGTTATTTACTTAAACAGTTTGTTTCATGCACATTTATAAAGGATGTTAATATTGTTATTTACTTCAGCAGTTTGTTTCATGTACATTCATAAAGGATGTTAATATAGTTATTTACTGAAACAGTTTGTTTCATGTACATTCATAAAGGATGATAATATAGTTATTTACTTCAGCAGTTTGTTTCATGTACATTCATAAAGGATGTTAATATAGTTATTTACTTCAGCAGTTTGTTTCATGTACATTCATAAAGGATGTTAATATAGTTATTTACTTCAGCAGTTTGTTTCATTTAAATTCATAAAGGATGTTAATATAGTTATTTACTTAAACAGTTTGTTTCATGCACATTTATAAAGGATGTTAATATTGTTATTTACTTCAGCAGTTTGTTTCATGTATATTCATAAAGGATGTTAATATAGTTATTTACTGAAACAGTTTGTTTCATGTACATTCATAAAGGATGTGAAGGCAGATATGTATTTACTTTAAGCAGTTTGTCTCATGTACATTCATAAGGGATGTTAATATAGTTGTTTACTTCAGCAGTTTGTTTCATGTACATTCATTAAGGATGTTAATGTAGACATGAATTTACTTAAACAGTTTGTTTCATGCACACTTATAAAGGATATCAAGATCGATATTTACGTCAGTAGGTTGTTTCATGCACATTAATAAAGGATGTTAATATAGATATGTACTTAAGCAGTTTGTTTCATGTGCATTTATATGGGGTGTTAATTTACAATAATAAACATGTATGAATGTTATCATTGATAATTTGATGAATTTACCCTGAAGTATGAAGATCATTGGGATCACCCAAACTTTGCACAGTAGTGTATGTTCAGACCAGTGTGACCACTCCTTGGTTTTTTTCACAAAATCTTGGCTATTCGTTGTTCACCTTGGCGTCTTGGTTTTCTATAGGTTTTCTTGGCGTATAGGTTTTCTATTATCATCGCTTTTCCGAAACCTTGTGAATTATTAGCTATTTTCATTGGCTCACCTTGGTATTTATGAAAATGAGGAGTTGTCACACTGGTTCAGACATTCCCACATCTGGTAAGAACAAAACTGCATGAAATGATGGATTCCCAAGTTTTAAGATCATTCTCCATGAATAACTCTCGAGATCATCGCAGTCCGCGTAAATGTTGTCATTCTCCATAAATGGAGCTCTTGGTAACAATGGCTTGATTTCCGATCATTAATTCGGTTTCAGACGAGGTCACTCTACCCGGGATATGCTGCTTCTGCTCGCTCAACAATGGATGGAGGTCCTCAATGCCAGACATGAAATCAGAGCCGTATCCCTGGACATATCACGTGCTTTTGACACGGTCTGGCACCCTGCCCTGCTCACCAAACTCTCTTCCTATGGTATCCAAGGCCATCTCCACTCATGTCCTGTTGCAGTAAACTTGTGGCCCTAAACAGAGTTTTTAATCCCCTCTTCCTGTCCAGGCTGGAGTTCCTCAAGGCAGCGTTCTGGGCCCTGTTCTTTTTCTGGTTTTCATCAATGATCTCTCCCACTCTTTGGAAAATCTTCTTTATCTCTTTGCTGATGATTCCACACTCTGCCGTACCATCGGTCATCCCTCAGACTGGAAAGCAGCAGCTTCTTCGCTCACTGCAGATCTGGGTAAAACTACAAACTGGTCCAACACATGGAACATGTCTTTCAATCCGGACAAATATCACACTCTCACTTTGTCTCTCCGAAAGGACCGTTTGGAACCCCTCCCCCCTCCCATCTATTTTCTCAACAATCCTCTGGAAGAATTCCTTTCTTCAAAGCCTCTGGGTCTCACTATCTGCCATATGATCTTTCCTGGGAAAGGCACCTTTCCAACCTCGCCTCCAAAGCCAGTCGCTGATTGGGAATCCTCCGTCGTGCAAAGTCTTTCCTTGGCCCACCTGAGCTCCTGACAAAATACAAAGCTTTCGTCCACAGCCTGATGGAGTACTGCTCTCCCCCTCTGGGCTGGTGCTCCTGCCTCCTGCCTTTCTCAGCTTCACGCTGTGCAAACCAAGGCCTTTCGGATCATTACCATCTCCCGCGATGAGGCTGAGTCTTTGGGCCTCTCATTCTCTCACCGCAGGCAGGTCAGTGGTCTTTCATTCTTCTCCCGTCTCCTCTCCAGTCTCGCCCCCTCTGCTCTGTCTGCGATTTTTCCCAACCATATTTCCGCAGGGCGCTCAAGGTCCGCCAACAACCCTCTTCTGGTAAAACTACCAAAATCACAAATCACTGCTCACCTTCACTCTTTCATTCCTCTTTTTTCCCCACCTTTGGAATAAACTCTCTCACTCTGTTCAATCCCATTCTTCCCTCCAGGTCTTAAAAACAGCTGCTCACCACCACCTCTTGTCATCCCCCATCTAAATCCTCGATCTTTTCTACCTTCGTTAATCCACCCCAAACCCACCTCCTTCAAATTCCCTGCTTTCCTTCCTGAAAGTCCCTGTAATGTCCATCTTGTATACCCCGTGTTCCCCGCCCCACCCCTCTCCATTCCACAGATCTCCTAATGTATCTGTTCCCCACTTTTTTGTCCTTCCCACTCCCACCCCTCCTGTCTCATGCTCTCCTTGCTGTGCGTTATGTGTTAGTTCTCATACGAGCCTCGAAAGGTAAACAAAAAAAAAAAGAGAGAGCTTAAGCAGAATGGTCCTATTTGTGAAACTGAAAACATCACAGATAACAAAATAAATCCATCTCATCAAATGTGGATTAGACTTTGTGGCAAACGCCCTTCAACTCACACGGCAATGATCTCCAATGCCTGAAGCTTGTTCTTGCTGAATGTGAAGCAGTTCATGATGGAAGTTGCTGATGAGGTATTCAACGCATACATTTTCTATTGTGAAAACCAACAAAAGAAGTACATCAACGTGAAAAATCATGTGACATTATCGTGCAAACTGTTCCATCTAAGCACTTTTTATTTTTGCATAATCTTGATTACAAAACAAAGAAAGAATAAACAGCTAGTCTATTTCAAAGAATAGATAACTCATGAGATAAAAACTTTCTTCACCTCCTCGCTCTAACTCACGATCTTTACGACGATTGCCTCGTTAAGCAATTTTTCCGACAAACTTATGGCCCATGTTGTACCACAGTGTGCTGCTCCTGACAATGTCATGATTAAAAAATAAATAAATTATATAAAGATCAATATATAATGGAGGGAAAGTTTGTACAGGGGCCTCAAAAAGTATTCACCCCCCCCCCCCTCACAAGGTTTCACATATTTATGCCACCTGAACTTATTTCATGATGCTTTCAAATCAAACTTAATATATACAGATTCTTCACAAACTACTCCAAAGTGATAAAGCTGAAAAATTCAGATGAAATGTGAATAAGTGAGATTAACAGAGAACATCAGATGATTCTCAGTTGCATAAGTCCACAAACCCTTTCCCTAATTAACCCTAAATCAAGACAAGAGCAAATTATTTCTTTGAAAGGTTACAAAATAAGTGTCACACGTTTCACCTGCATGTAATCAGTGGTTTAACTGAAAAAATTAGGTTTCTCCAATTATCTAAGGAGTATTAAGGTTCAACTCACTTGTTCAACCAAACGGCAAACATGAAGATCAAGGAGCTTTCCAAAGAAGTCAGACATATATTGGTGAATAAGCACCGGTAAGGAGAGGGTTATTATTGTATTTCAAAGTCACTCATTAATATTATCCCTTTGAGTATGGTGAAATCCATCATTAAGTAGTTGAAGACGTATCACACAACCCACACTTGACCCAGATCAGGTGCCCATCCAAACTCAGCAGCTGGGCAAGCAGGAAACTGGTTTGGATGTCACTGCGTAAATCCAGCAATGGCTGAAAGGTCTGCAAGGCTCTATGTTCGAGATTGGGGGATCAGTGTTTATCAATCAACAATATCCCGTTCCCTTCACAAAGCTGGCCTCGATGGACAAGTGGCAAAAGATAAGCCATTCACTGAAAAAGATGCATCTAAAAGCTCGTATGGAGTTTGCCAAAAAGCATCTTAATGATACTGCAGGCACGTGGAGAAAAGCTATGTGGCCAGACGAGACAAAAATTGAACTTTTTGGTCTAAATTCAAAGTGTTACATCTGGCGCAACCCGAACACTGCACATCACCCAATCAACACCATCCCTACTGTCAAGCATGGTGGTGGCAACATCAAGTTATGGGGCTGGTTTTCATCAGCAGGGATTGACAAGCTTGTCAGGATAGAAAGGACAATGAAACTTGTAAAGTACAAGAGAATCCTTCATGAAAACCTGCTTGAGTCAGCCATGAATCTGAAACTGGGTAGGAGATTCCAGAGTGGCCGAATAAGAAGAAAATAAATGTTCTTGAGTGGCCCAGTCAAAGTCCTGACTTGAACACAATTAAACATTAATGGCAAGACTTGGAGATTGCAGTCCATCGACGATCCCCATCAAAGTTGGCAGAAGTAGAGCAGTTTTCGCTTGAAGAATGGGCAAAGGTTTCACCATCTCACTGTGAAAAGATGGCAGAGACCAACCCAAAAAGACTCGTAGCAGTCATTGCTGAAAAAGATGCTTCCACCAAGTACTGACATAAGGGGCTGAATACCTTTGCAACCAGTGAATTTTGATTAGCACATGTTTTTTGCAGGTATTCCTGATATGTAACCTCCTTCAAATACCACTCCGACCCATTGCAGCCCTACGAGGTTCCCCTACCTACAAACTCGGTAAAGGGCTCTTCTGTCGCCCCGAGCATTTGGTGTTGGATTCACCTCACACAGTCCACAATGTTGAGGAGTTCCTCTCGCATATCAAAGATGTCTGCATTGAAGATGACAACATCATGGTGTGATTTGACACCACAGCCCTATTTATCTGCATCCCCAATGACCGAGCAAGAAGAACCCGAGAGGACACCATCACCACGGACCAACACCTGGCAGACAACAAGGGACTCAGTCCAACCCAGCTAATTTCACTGGTGGACTTGTGCCTCACATCCATATACTTCTGCTTCGGAGGTCAAATTTACCACCAACACCAAGGTACATCCATGGTATCTCCCAGATCAGGTTTAATCGCTGAGCTAGTAATGCAACATTTCGAGCTACAGGCATTACAAGGTGAGAACATGCCAAAACTTTGGCTCGATTATGTGGATGACACGTTCACCATCAGCAAAAGAGACAGCTTTGACAGATTCCAAACCCACATCAACAGCATCATACCTGCCATACAGTTCACACATGAACTCCAACAATTGGGCTTCATTGCTTTTCTGGATGTGGGCGTCACATGCGCAACAGACCAGCATTTGATCGCCCAGGTGTACCGCAAACCCACGCATACAGACCAGGTGCTCAATTACAACAGTGGTCACCAGACTACGCACAAACGGTCTTGTGCATGAACCTTGTTGACCGGGCCAAATCGCACTGCAGTGAGCAACACATATGGGCCAAAATTGAACGTGTCACCTGCTTACTGCAGAACAATGATTATCCGGCAGCATTCATTCGGCCTTGCCACCGGAGGAGGGCATCCACATCACGATTTGAGGAACCGGTCAAAACAGTAGTATTACTGTACATCGACAATTCTTTGGAGATTGTCAACCGTTTGCTGTAACCATTTGGAATCTGGGTCGCAAATAAACCTCAGACAACACTCCGTGCGCAGCTTTCTCGGCCCAAAGACAGGGTGAACCGACTCGACAAGATGAACGTGGTCTACAAAATCCCCTGTCGAGACTGTGATGCCAACTATGTGGGTCAGGCGACCAATGAACTCACGACGTGGTTACTGCAGCACCAGCAAGCTGTGGCACGCGGAGACAAGCTTTCACTGGTAGCAACACATTGACACAATCTACATCATACCTTCGCATTGGAAAACAGCAGTGAAAGCCTTGGCACCCGGCGGGGCTCGCCGGAAAAATGTCAAAGCATGATTTTCGGGCACACAGTCTGTTAACCATCACATTGACCTGTATGCTGCCTATCGAAGATTACACAATCGTACACAGTCCCCACCTGTGGGTGTGAAGGCCAAAGCCAATACACAAACCCAGATCAGACATGGAACATGTGACATGGAACATGTGACACCGAACCTGTGACCCAAACATCCAAACTGGAAGCAATTCCACCCTCCAATCCCACTCTCTTCATTAAATCCGTCCCAAACCTCATGCTGATTAGTCCCCCTCGCAGCCCAATTGTGACACGTAGCCGTTCCCATTGGACACAAGGACAGCTTATGTCTCTGCAGCTGCATGTGTGGTGTTTAAAAAAATTTTAAACCTCCGAGGACGGAAGATAGCAGCCTTTTGAAACGTCAGAGATTTAACAAAGAATTTTGTTATTCTTTGAGGCTCAGTTTGCTTTTACTTTTCGTGAAAAAAATAAAAATAATTATATATATATATATATATATATATATATATATATATATGTGTAGCTATATATATATATATTTATATATATATATATATATATATATATATATATATATATATATATATATACATATATATATATATATATATATATATATATATATATATATATATATATATATATATATATATATATATATATATATATATATATATATATATATATATATATATATATATATGGCAGTCAATAAATAACCTTAAAATGGCGATATAAATTTGAGAATGTAATGTGTGTAGTTGTAGATAATATACGTCATATCTGTGGGTAAGAGTCATGTTTTGCCTGTTTTAGATCTGGCAACATTGAACATAGGCCGTCAGTAGAGCAATTCCAAGAGGGCGGCTCCCTTAGAAGCACGCACCAGGGAGGAGCAACTTTCTGTCATCCCTTTCTTGGGACGTGAGGGTGTGAATCCCAATGAAATCCATTGCAGAATGAAAATGCAATATGATGACGCATGTTTATCGCTGCAGCAGGTGTACAACTGGGACCGGAAGTTTAAAAGCAGAGTGTCCAGTGTGGCAGACGTTGCTCGCTCGGTCCGGCCTCACACAGCCGACACACCAGAAATAATTACAGGGGTTGAGCGCGTGCTGAGGGAAAACCGTCGCATTACGCTGGATGAAGTGGTCTCCGAATTGAACATAAGCCATGGTTCAGCACATCTTATCATTCACAAGGAGCTGGAGTTCCGCAAAGTGTCTGCAAGGTGGGTGCCCAGACAACTCACATCCGAACTGAAAGAACTCCACTTTTAAACTTCCGGTCCCAGTCGTACACCTGTTGCAGCGATAAACATGCGTCACCTTATTGCATTTTCATTCTGCATTGGATTTCACTGGGATTCACACCCTCATTTCCCAAGAAAGGGATGACAGAACGTTGCTCCTCCCTGGTGCGTGCTTCTGAGGGAGCCGCCATCTTGGAATTGCTCTACTGACGTCGTACGCTCAATGTTGCCAGATCTAAAACAGGCAAAACATGACTCTTACCCATAGATATAACATATGTCGTCTACAACTACACACATTACATTCTCAAACTTATATTGCCATTTTAAGGTTACTTGTTAAGCCTGGTGTTGGCTTATTGGTTAGGGTGGCGGCTTCGGATCCTAGGGTCCTGAGTTCAAGCCCCGTTGGCCGCTGAATTAAAATACACCAGGAGGTTGACTCAGCCTGTCATCCTTCTGAGGTTGGCAAAATGAGCACCAGTGTACTGGTAAGGGGGACACTGCATCAGCGGCATAGCCACGTCATAACCAATGATGCAACCAGCAGCCACAGGCTGCACTCGCAAGAGAGAGAGGTGACTTATTGACTGCCACTTGTGTGTGTGCATACACACACACACACACACACACACACAGTCGAACCCTGCAGTTCGTGGGGGACACGTTCATAAAAAATGCCGACACTTTGCTAAGAAAAATGCCGCGAATGTCGGGACATTGTTTTTAAAATGGGGGCAGTTAATATTCAGAAATAAGATGGGGACTAGAACACTGCCTTGGGGTACTCCATCCTTGACAGGGAGAGGAGATGAGAGTGTTCCGTTGAGAGCCACACGTTGACTCTGAGAGTGGAGGAAGTCAGTAATCCAAGAGTGGAGTTGGCTTCAGATTCCATCGGCAGACAGTTTGGAGAGCAAGACAGGATGCCAGACTGTATCTAAAGCTTGAGATTTGTCCAGAGAGATGGCCCTGATCTCATGTCTGATATTGAGGGCCTCCAGCATTGCTGGGAGAGTGACCCGGTCTGAATCCAAATTGATGATTTGAGATGAGGCTGTTGGAGAAAGCGAATTATTTTATGTCAATTGTGATGATGGATTCCATGACCTTGCTGATGATTGGAAGTACACCAAGCTAATTGGGCTGTAGTTCATTGAGGGGAGCCGTTTTTTGCACCTTTTGTAATGCAATGTTGTGATGTTGGCTGATTTCCAATTTCAGAGACCATTTCTGAAATATAATAAAACAAAAATATATATATATATAAAAATTAATCGAATGTATAAAGCTCATTCTAACCACTGATGGACTCACTTACTCACATTAAAATTGGTATCTTACGGGTGACGTAGAAAGCTAAAAATTTGTGTACCGGCGTACATCGAAGCAAATACACCGGGAAAAAATCACAGAACTGTCAGAAAGCATCTGTAAATGAAAATATCTGAAAATAAGTGCAGCTTTTTTGGGCTCACTGCAGGTGAACGGCCCGAGATAATGGGGAAGCATGGTTAGTGATTGCTTGCAAAGTGTAAGCATACCCCATGAGTATATATATATATATATATATATATATATATATATATATATATATATATATATATATATATATATATATATATATATATATATATATATATATATATATATATATATATATATATATATATATATATATATATTGTTACGGATTCGCGCCCGCCGGCGTGCTGACGGCCACGTAACTCGAATCGCGGCACGTCGCCCACCGGACGGACAATCCAGTCGTGACCCTCTCGGACTAACGCCGGGAACCAGTCACGGGTGGACCTTTCGGTCTCACCGCGATCGAGCCAATCAGCCCCCGCGTGGGATAGGGTTGCTCGCCAAATTCGACCTACCTAAGTACCCACACGGAGTGTAGACCGGGCGATCGCACCTCGCCGCAGGTCGACTTCGGACACGGGCCACTTAAGCGACCCGTTCCGTACTATCGGGATAACCGAGCGGTGTTATCGTCGGCCTCGACGGTTCGATTAATTATCGGGCGTATTCAGCCCACTACCAACCCTTTACGTGAAGCAAGATGAGGATTCAATGAAAGAAATGACGAAGCGAAGCGGGAAACAGTTCAACACAAAACACATTTATTCGCAATGAACGGAAAGCGCACATATACAATTCCACCAAAAGCACATAGAAAAGAAGAGAAACACAATGCAATTCCACCAAAAGCACATAGAAGGAAAAGAAACACAATGCAGAGCTAATACTGACTACGCGAGCACACGGCAACACTTATACAATTTTACTTCACAGACGGTGCCGACAACACACATTCCCAAAAACAAAAGAAAAGAGAACCCTCAAGGATGAGGCGGGCCTGAGGCCGATACCGGGTCGGGCCTACCCGTCTGGTGATGAGACGCGGAGCGGCGATGGTGCCTCAACTCCGCGGGCCTCGCGGACAGTGTCTGGTAGGGGGTGGGAAAGGGGCCCCCTTGGTCGCACTATCTCAGCGCGGGGGGAAACAGGAGGGGGTTGCTGATGCTCGGGGGAAAGGAGGATTTCTACTCTGCCTCGAGTCCCGCGACGAGCGTCTCCACCTCGACCAGGTCGCGCCGTCGGCCTCCCTGGTGTGCAGCTCCCGGCACGACGCGAGCACCCCCTCGTCTGCCCTCGCCGCCTCTCCACAGCTCCGTCCCCTTCGCTCCGACTCCAACGCACACGACGACGACGACCAACTCCTTCTTGCTTCTTCTTCCCAACTCCATCGACTGCGAAGTCTTAACTCTCTCGACTTGACGAACGCGGTCGCTTATATAAGCCCCGTGGCTTCGCTCTCTCATCTTTGACCCCCTGCCTTCGACCTTTCACCTCGCTCCCCATTGGCCCGAGAAAAAGTGGGCGTGAATGCATTTTGATCCATAAATTTGCATATAGCGATCGCCCTCCAACGCCCTGGAGGCGGGGCCAAATCGCCCCTCGCTCACCGATTGGACGGAACAAAGTGGGCGTGTGTCGTTTTTGATCCGTTTTTGAAGCGGAAAATCCGTGGTTTTGTACACGCTGTTCGGCGCGCGCCCTGCACGAGTCCAACACCGGTACCCACAAGCGGCGCAAGAACGGTGGCGATGCGACGGTTGCGAGGTGTGACGTGAAGCGGCGCCGCGGTGGGTGGTTGATGTTGTGGTTGGTGGTGGTAACAATGGCGGTTGGTCCAAAATAAAGATAGTAAAAGAAAAACGGCTATCCTGAAGAGTCGCAGCACGCATAAATGACATGTATTCCCACTAGACAACGGGTTTGGGCCTAACTACACATATACTTACGGAGATATCTCACCTAAGGGACCTGAATGGTGGTTTGCGAATTTGGTAACCACAACAATATATATATATATATATATATATATATATATATATATATATATATATATATATATATATATATATATATATATATATATATATATATATATATATATTCTCCGATATATTGTCTTTATTTTGGTTGGTATGTTTTGTGCTACTGTGAATCTCTCATTCACACAGGATATTGAATCCCCCTTGTATTTATTATTGGAGTGTGAGGTCAGGAAGGACAGGAAAGATGTACCACCATTGAGCTGCCATTGTCATGCTGATTTTCTCGTGTAAACATGCCTCAAGATGATTCAGTAATGGTCAAGTTGGCTGACTGATTTGCAGTCTATACCTGGTTTCACTTTGTTCTGGGAGATGCATCAAGTGCAGAGCCATACTCCCAAGCATAGCTAAAAGGCCCTAAATGCTTTTGATGCCAAAATGGCACAGCACACTCTGAAAGAGTCTACAACTATTAAAATGAGATGTTTGTGTTTGGAAGAAACCCAGCTGTAGAGGTAAAGACCATGTTGACAGACGTTGGAGATACAATATTGTTGATTCACAAAAAAATATTTTCACCAAAAAAATAAGTGACCACTATATTCGTTATTGTTGTGTGTCTGTCTGTCTGTGTGCATGTCTGTCTGTCTGTCTGTATGTCTGTCTTTCTGTCTGTATGTCTGTCTGTCTGTCTGTCCCGAGCATAGCTCCGTGGGTTTTGATCCGATCCTGATAAAATTCCGGTGGGAGGTTTATATCATGATCTAGTTGTGTTTTTCTGAAAATGGGCGTGGTGCGCACATTATGGGCAGAGCCACGCCCAAAACACATGTGTTTTTAGGGGGTAGCCGATTTCAATTTGCATCTTCTCCGAGGGGGCTTGTCAAATCTGGCAGGGGTTTTGGTATTTGGTTAGCCCAATGGCACCTGCATAGCCCCACGGAGCTCGATTTTTCATTTTCGTCCCAAGGTCAAGGTCACAAGGCCACGAGCTTAGAAAATTGAGAATTTTGACGTAAATTTTTTTCTTCTCCGAGGGGTTTGTCGAATCTGGAAAGGGTTTCGGTATTTGGTTAGCCCAATGGCACCTGCATAGCCCCACGGAGCTCGATTTTTCATTTTCGTCCCAAGGTCAAGGCCACAAGGTCACGAACTTAGAAAATTGCGAATTTTGACATAAAAATCCATATTCTCCGAGGGGTTTGTCGAATCTGGCAGGGGTTTCGGTATTTGGTTAGCCCAATGGCACCTGCATAGCCCCACGGAGCTCCATTTTTCATTTTCGTCCCAAGGTCAAGGCCACAAGGTCACAAACTTAGAAAATTGCGAATTGTGTTTTTAGGGGGTAGCCGATTTAAATTTGCATCTTCTCCTCGGAGGTTTGTCGAATCTGGCAGGGGTTTTGGTATTTGGTTAGCCCAATGGCACCTGCATAGCCCCACAGAGCTCGATTTTTCATTTTCATCCCAAGGTCAAGGTCACGAACTTAGAAAATTGCGATTTTGACATAAAAATCCATCTTCTCGGAGGGGTTTGTCGAATCTGGCAGGGGTTTTGGTATTTGGTTAGCCCAATGGCACCTGCATAGCCCCACGGAGCTCCATTTTTCATTTTCGTCCCAAGGTCAAGGCCACAAGGTCACAAACTTAGAAAATTGCGAATTGTGTTTTTAGGGGGTAGCCGATTTAAATTTGCATCTTCTCCTCGGAGGTTTGTCGAATCTGGCAGGGGTTTTGGTATTTGGTTAGCCCAATGGCACCTGCATAGCCCCACGGAG
Source organism: Eptatretus burgeri (assembly GCF_056783735.1). NCBI lineage: Eukaryota > Metazoa > Chordata > Myxini > Myxiniformes > Myxinidae > Eptatretus > Eptatretus burgeri. Next base: position 30,095,248 of record NC_140974.1, on the reverse strand, counting down.
CTCGATTTTTCATTTTCGTCCCAAGGTCAAGGTCACAATGACACGAACTTAGAAAATTTCGAATTTTGACATAAAAATCATACGACCGCCCAAACTTTGAGGGCAAGGATGACAATATTTTTATGCATAATCTTGAGGTCATTCCCCACCTAAGGTCTTGAAATTATTTTTCTCTATCTCAAACACCTTGCCCGTGGCCCCCCTTCAAGTTTGTTTTTACGCTAATTTCATCAAAGTATGGATCATCCGAGGAGTGCGAAATGCCATATAACCTATATGACGTTATATTGTTCCTGGAATGTTCCATAGAAAGTTTTGCACCAAAGGTCACAATCCTTGACCTTTGACCTTTAAAGTTCACAAAGGTCAAATTTTCAAAGTTGTGGGAATCGAACCGGGTTTTCGACCTTCTTCGACGAACTAACTTCAATAAGCTATAGCACGTATCCTGTTTCCTTATTTTAATGTCCACAACATTGTTTTGTGACCTTTAAAGGTTATGCAAAGGTCAAATTTTTAAAGTTGTTGAACGAAACCGGGTTTTCGACATTTTGCAGCTAATAACCTGTCACTCGTACCACATCATGTTGATCATTTTTATAACTTAGTCAAACATTTTCACATTGTCTCATCCTTGATTTCTGAAACAATCTACATCGTCAAATACCGTTCGTGAACCATCGTCGTCTTCAGACTTGTTATAATTATAATCAGATATGCCAATGGGAATTAAAGAAAGAGAAAGAAGAAAGGGCAAAATCGTTTCACACTTTGGTAAAAGTGAAAAAAAAAAAATTTTTCAAATGATAATTCAAAAATAATATTTGATCATAAACATCCCAGGTTACTTGTATCATGACAAGAGTGAGAGCTTAAAGCTATTTGGCATTCCCTTCTGAGGAATTCTCCCAAACTCCCCCTTCTATTCTGTTGTGCCGAGTCAATAGTAAACTTTTCTCAAAGTATTCACCGTACCGGATGATGTCACCATATTCCAGTGGGCAGAACTTCAAGCCCGTCATGAGAATGTTGTTGTTATATGGCGATCACCTCCTATAAAACCCAATACCAGCCCACAACCCATCGTTAGCGGGTATATCCAAGAGTACAAAAAAATGGTCGTCGTGCTGTTGTATTTGCCAAAGTTATCCTCACCATTTCGACAATAATTTCCAATACTGTGTACGTTGGCATGACAGAATCAAAAATACATTGCGTAACTTTACAACTTTAAAAGAAAACAAAATCATGACACCATTTACACATTTGTAAAAGTTGAGTGTGTTTCTGAAATCGACCTCTGACCTGTTGTAGAATGTGCAGTGCCTTTAGTTGAGCGTCAGCGCTGGGGAATATTTTCAGCAATGTCGACACCTAAGATAGAGAAGGCCAACATTGAACAAAAGTGAAAATAAAGTCATTCAAATGTTTATAGTCACGAAATCAGTTGCATCAATCCAACATTTTTATCACCTGTTTGTACATGATGAAATGCAATCCCACTATATTAAACGAGAAGGACACTCAGTGGAGTGCATTCCTCCACCACGTAATGCCTGATCCACGAGAACATATGAGGTCCAATACATTTTGAAATGTCATGTAAAACAGTACTACATAGTTTTTGCCTCATTGGTGAAGAATCACTTTTAAAATTAAATAATTATCGTATCCAAATCCGAATTTGGATCATCACCAAAATCGAATAAATTCGTCATGGTCACGCACCAAATGTGTCCACCAAGTTTTGTCTTAATCTGCCCACAACGTTTTGAGATATCGTGCTATATATCATTTTTCGCCCGATCTCTCAATGGTAAAGAATCACTTCAAAAATTATATTAGTCGGATCCGGATCCGGATCTTCACCAAAATCTAATCAGTTCGTTCTTGTCACACACCCAAACTGCAAACCAAATTTCATCCAGATCTGTCTACAACTTTTTGAGATATCCTGCACATAGACAGACAGACAAACAGACAAACAGACAAGCAAACAAACAAACAGGAAAAAGATGTTGTACAGAGCACGATACTTGCAAAATCCACACCCTCTCCAAAGGTTGTAATGGATACATCAAGTTGTCCGTTTCATTAAGAATAAAATTGGCAATCTGAATCAAAGCTAAAGTGAATTGGATTAAAACTGCTCGTTTTTCAGATTGAAATTGATGATTTTAGAAGTTTGACCTTGAGTTCACCTTTGACCTTTTGAGCTCAAAAATAGTTGGTTTCCCAATTCAGTGATGCAATATACAAATCCACTTTAAATTTCAAGTCAATATGATGAAAAATGGCGATTTTAGAAATATGACCTCATGATGACTGTTGACGTTTGACCTCAAAATCAATGGGCTTCTCAGTTGAGACTACCTCCACAACTTGGTGAAGTTTCATGAAGATCGGTTTAGAATTGTGACCTGTAGGTGATTGACAGACAAACAGACAGTAACACAAGCCGGTAGGCGGCGATGGGTCGCCGAGCATGGAAACTATAAGATATAGAGCAAAATGGATGTTATTTCGCAGATTGGGAATCACGTTAAGATTATGCATATCAAATCTCATCCAGTTCAATCTACTGATCACTACTCGGTAACCATTTGAATGAAAAGTACCGAAAATGCGGTTTGAAATCGGAAATCCCCAAAGTTCGAGGGGGTGCTGTGGGTGAACAAAGATCTAAATCGAAAATCCGGCTTGATCGTTTGTGCACAATGTATTCCAGACGATTAGTGTGAATTTTCATGACCATCCGACCATAACCCTAGGAGGAGTAGCATTTGGCGCGAAGGCACCTCCAGCTCTCGCATATTATCGATTTTTGCACTAATTGACCTTTGACCCCTGACCTAAGTGAAATCGGTCAATATGTCCTGAGGCAAAGTTGTAGTACTCATTGAGTACCATGAACCTGCAAAGTTTCATTTGTATCGATGCACTCACCTGGTCACGAGGGGGCCTTCAATTTTCGCCAATTTTCGCGCATACCCTAATTGTAGGGGGTGCTGTGGGTAAAGTATTCCATATATCACAAAAACCGGAATATATTTGATAGAGCATCACCTGTGGATCATTCGTGCCAAATTTCATAACCCAACGTGGGATAATGGCTTTCTGAATTGATTTCGCGTGAACGGTACCGATTTTGAAGGTTTTTCGGTTGTTGCTGGGGAACCAAAGCGTCCCAAGCAACCATCACAATTTCCAAAGCACGATGTCATAAGATGTACCTACCACCCGAGTTTGGTCAAAATCCGCCCACGTTTACTACCAATTATGCTGATGACAAACGAACAAACATCCAAACAAACAAACAGAATTTCTGACAATAAGGGTCACCTATTTCGGCGACCCAAAAAATTGACTGACCAATATATATGAAAAACCTTCGATTTTGCAAGTAACAAACAAATAGAGAGGGGTGAAAACATAACCTCCTTCACCTTCGGTGACGGAGGTAATAAGGCAAATTCTCTGTACGTATGTACATTTGTATGTAATCTGAAAAATCAGAGTAAAAAACAAGCTGGCCTTCTTCTTCTCCTTTTTATTATTCTTCTCCTCCTCCTCTTCCCTTTATAAGGGGTGAGGTCTGACGGTGCCAAGCTTCTGCCTTGCCATGACCACAATACTCCTCCACCTCCCTCTGTCCTCAGGCAACTCTCTCCACTCAACAACCACCCCCACCTTACTGATATCCCTCCTCACACAATCCTCCCATCTCAACTGTGGTTGACCTCTTTTCCTCCTACCTTGATCCTTCAACCTATCCGTTCTCTTTGCCATTCTCTCTTCCCCCATTCACACCAAGTGTCCAACCGATTTCAGCCGGCATTTCACCAATCTCCCCATCAAACTCATCTGCACACCAATCTCCTCCCTCAGTTCACCCATCCTCCTTCTATCTCCCCTCTTCACCCCCACAATCCTCCTGATCCAGTTGTTCTTGCAAACCTGCAGCCTCTGTTGTTGTCTCTCTGTCAGTTCCACCGTCTCCAGGCCGTGAAGGTAGACCAGCATTACACATGACATCAGAACCTTCCCTTTTAATTCTCTTGATATCTTTCTATCTGCCTTTATGCGCTCCACCCTTCTCCATGCATTGCACCCATCTGAATCCTCCTTCTCACCTCTGTCTCGTATTTACCATCCCCCGTCACTGTTCCTCCCAGTTACTCAAACCTATTTCCTTGCCTGATCTCCTTCCCCTCTAACCTGATATCAATTTCCTTTCTCTGCTGCCCGATTCACATCACCTCAGTATTCTCCATACTCATCTTCAGCCCATGCTTCCCAAATGCCTCCTTCCACTCTCCCAGAACTTCCTGCATCTCCCACCCACTCTCCACCACAACAGCCATATCGTCCGCATGCAGCATCCTCCCCATACTACCCCTCAAGCTAACGTTCCTGCCTCCCAGCTCCATCACCATGGCAAACACGAGTGGGCTGAAGTTACATCCCTGCCGAAAACCAATGTTCATGCTGAACTCCTCAGACATCCTAGGACCAACCAAGACTCTTCACTTCGTTCTGTTGTACATCCCTTCCACCAACCTAACTTCTGCTTCTGGTATTCCCATCCATCTCGGTGTCACTATCACCATCTCTCTTGGGACAGTGTCATCAGCGTTCTCCAAGTCCACAAATCCCAATGCCATCTCACCTTTCACCTCCAACCTCTTCTCCACCAACTGTCTCAGCACGTACATCCCATCAATTGTCCCCCTCCCCTTTCTAAACCACTGCTGCTCTTCTCCGATCTCCATCTCCACCCTCTTCCTTATCCTTCCATGCAGAATCCTCTCTAGCACCTTCATAACATGACTTAGGAGCGTAATGTGCCCCTGTACTTCCCCAGATCTTTGACATCGCCCTTCCCCTTCCATAATCGGCCCAATTTAAACCTGTCCTCCACTCCTCCAGAATTGAACCCTCATACATATTGTTGTGGATTTCAGAATTGGATCCAAGTTATGCATGCAACATCCAAGTCCTCAGACAGTTATTTTCATAAATGCATGCTCAGAATAGACCCATCCCCTTGAGTGGTGAGATTCCAACTCTTTGATGTGTTGGAGAAGGGTAGAGAACAGATTCCCTTTCTTTCGTATGGGATAACCTTTTCCTCTTAAACGACACATTCATGACGTATGATCTTACGTCAGTTTTCGTTTCTGCATGAGCAATTTTCACCGTTCGTGCACGTGAGATAGCCGTTAGTTCAACGGAGACTCATTCTATCCCCTTTCCATCAAGACACATTGGCTTGGAAATAGACAATATATTTACACATTTTATTTTTGATGATCATTTTCACTTTGGACTTGTGGGACATTTGAGTCATTGAACACACCGCGTGTTTTTCCTGAACGGTTCATCACTTTGACGGTCAGACATGGTGTGGTCTCGGATCATTTGCCTCGGGACCACCTTTTTCCATTGACATTCAACACCCGCCATTCTTTCATCGACGTTTGACGTCCCGCTCAGCAGCTCTATGGATGCTGGCTGGCTCTTGTGCGCGTCAGGCTGAAAGAGAGGTGATAATTACCCGTTGACGTTTTGTGAACGTGGCGCCCTGAACGTGGCGTCGTAAGCCAGGCCTGTGTTAATTGGGAGTTGCATCTCATTCGATAGTGAGGAGAGAATGATCATGAGAATTGACGGTTGGATGTCACATGCAGCGCTGCGTCGATAGGCAAGCTGCGTCATTTAAGTCTGCTTGAGGCTCCGCTCACACTGGTCGCCTATAAAAAAAAAGGATGGGAGGACCGCCTTCCTGATGGTTGGTGACAGCTACTGATAGATCCTGACAGTTGGTGACAGCTCCTGACAGTTGGTGACATCACCTTACAGCTCCCGACAGCTCCTGACCTTTGTTGACAGCTCCTTACAGCTCCTGACCATTGGTGACAGTTCCTTACAGCTCCTGACGGTTGATGACAGTCACAGATAGCCCCTGACAGCTCCTGACAGCAGCAATGGTGGTTGGTGACAGTTGAACCGTTCCTGCTGGGTACCTGGCTCTTGGCATACCTGATTCTTGGTGTTCCTAGTTCCTGGAGGTGACAACGTGACGTCGATTGCTGTTTGAGCTTGTTTGCATGTGGGTGCATGGCAAGACAGGGGACTGGCAGCGGACCAAGGCACGCTCACACATTTTGGTTGATGCGAGTGGACACACTACTTCTGCCTTGGTAAGCCGAGACCGGATTTCTTTTCCCCCCTGAATGATCTACAGGGTACCCATGTCTCGTGTTTAATTGTTAAGTAAGGCATAGTGATATAAGACCCTGCTCTTTATCCATTTTTCTATAAATGCTTGTTGACAGCTTTATTTGTTTGAGATTATTTTTGTTGATTGACCATTTGAATGATTTGACTTCATCCATTTATTCAACAAGGAAATAAAAAGTTCTTTAGTTTATTTGCTTTTCTAAATAATAAATTCCTTGTTGATGTTTAAACATGTTCATGCTTGTGTTTTCCTTCCATTGATCCATCATTGTCCAAACCGAAATAGAGTGGGAGGTAATTCCCAAACTAATTAACCTGTCGTCACCAGCATGCACCAGCGGTAAATGCTCGGCCGCATTACTTAAGATCTAATCAAGATAAGATTGGTGTATCGCCGAGGGCGCGTTCCCCGGTCAGGAGGCCATGTGACATCAAGTTAAACGGCAAATTAGATAGTGGACACTGGAACTCGTGGTTAACTGATTGGCATTCATGGTTGTTAAGCAACCCACCACACCACAAAGTTAATTGTGAGCGGTGGCCCCAGGTCTGGCTCTTCCAAGGAGAAACGTGGCTTAATCCCCTCATAATACACTCGGTACCCATGGCCGTAATAACATATTCAACAGCCTCTTCATCCAACTGACTCTGACTTCTTCCACTGCAATTATGATTTCTGTACACACCTCATCAATGTCTGGTGCTCTTCCCTTCTTAATCCTCTTCAATGCTGTCCATCCTTCTTCCTCTGTGATTGCCACCAACTGCACTTTCCCCTCTACATGCAACGGTAGCTCCAGCTCACCACTGCTTCCTTCCCGGTTCAACATGTCTTTGAAGTACCCTTCTCACACCTTCAATACTGTCCCCCTCTGTGCCACTACCCTCCCACCACTATCCATAATCACCCCCTCCCCCCCTTCACGTCCTTCCTATTCTCATCCTTGTCATGAGCCAATTTATACATTAACTTCCTCCCACCATCCTCTTCCAACTTGTTGTACACCTCATCTTCCATATCATTCCTTACCTTATCCACAGCTATCCTTGCCACTTTCTTTGTTTGCCCATACAGGTGTAGCAACCCCACATCCGGTTGTCTCCCCCTATCCTTGATCTTCTCCATCCTCTTCCAAACCTCCTTCTCTTCACCTACTACCTTCGCTACCATCTCTGTTGCACCAATTTTGCATATGTGTTGGTAGTACCCTACGAGAGGGTTGGGGGAGAGTTAACTTGCCAGTGCTCCCAAAGGGAGCGGGTGTACCTAATATGTGAAACACGACACCCACGCTAGCACGCTGTGCACAATATTTAGTGATCAATATAAAAGACGAAAATGTTTCGGGGATATTTATTATTAAGTTTTATCAATCATCTAAACTTCTTTCTCTTCATCTTCGTCTTTCGTGTGGCTGCTCGTAGCATCATTGGCTGATGGGGGCACGGCTCTCCGCTGATGCAGAGCCCTCTGTAGGCAAGGGCAGGAATTTGGAATTTGTTCAGGGTATCAATGATAACTCGCCTACTCTTCCCGAAGGACACTGTGGGATCTTTAATGTCTACCTATTCATGCTGGCAGACAGGACACCAGGCTTAACATACATCCGAAGGATGGCACACAAATTGATGCCTCGTCGTTGTTTCAACTTAACTAAAATCTTCCTCCAAACTGGCATACTGATGTGCTGGTGTTGTTGATGTGTGACTAAGCAATAATGGCTGATGCATTGAATTGTGGGACAAAACATTTCAGACAGGTCTTACCTGCTCCCCATTGAAGAAACCTTGTGCACAGGCAATGGCTTTGAGCTTGTGTTCTGTAAGCACTCCCTGCAGAAAAAGCAGAGCTGAAACCAAGGTGTCCTGACAAATCCTTCAATTTCCAATACATGCGAAATATTCTGCATGGTACACCCACCACTACAAAAATGTATCAATGGTCAATAGGAATGGGATACCTGTGTGCACAGCCCATAATGTGCAACACAACAATAATAAAAAACACAAGTCACAAGCACAACAAGAAAAACAGCAATCAGCGATTGCAAACCCTCGCCAGGTCTTGTATTGTGTGGTGTTTGTGTACTGATGTATTGCATAATTAATAATAGACATAACGAGTAATACCACTTTATAACTGCTGGTAGTGATGACCAGGTACCAAGACGTCCCGCTTTGATCAGATACTTGATCCTGACCCATGACGTTTATTATTATTGAATTGAATTCAGAATGGGATTAAAATAAATTCAATTCAGATCAAATGGAAGACCAAATTGGTAAAGTCATGCAATGGAATAATCAGAAGGAACCCGAACAAGGAAAAAGAAAAGATGAAGTCATCAGGAGGAACCTGGACAGGATTCGGTTTTCAGCGACTGCTCCTCCACCCTCAAACCCATCCAGGCACAGCCAAGTGAGCCTTATACATATACGAGGTGTGTTCAAAAAGTATCCAACCTTAATTTTTTGTGCGTAAACAAATGAAGCTCGGGAGGCGTGGTTTGGTGCACGTATGTAGGCGATCCTAATCCGTATGCGTGAATATTTTCCCGCCTGCAGAAGCTGTCAGTCGCCGACAGACCGCCGATGGGTGAGGAAGTGTGAGCGCCGTCGGATTTTCGTTTTTGACAAAGTGACGGATCACTGTGGTCTCATCGCCAGTGATCACTGTGTTGAAGAAGTTGGGATCGCTGTTCACAGTCTCCAGCTTGTCCCGTGCAATCTCCAAATGGAGTTGCTTCTGCTCGATCGTTAGCAGCTTTGGCAGGAACTTCGCTGAGATTCTCCTTAAGCCCAAATCCTCAGTCACAATGGAATGAACGGATCCAATGCTGACGCCCGTCTCGTCTGCAAGTTCTCTGATCGTGATTCGACGATCCTGCATCAGCAGGGTCCTCACTTGGTCAATGACGATCTCATTTCGGGATGTTGAGGGCCTACCAGAACGTGCTTCACTTTCAACTGATGTGCGACCATCTTTGAAGCGGTTGGGCCACTCTTTTATCTGTGTAGTGCCCATTGCTTCGTTCCCGAAGGCCTGTTGAATCTTGCGGATCGTTTCCACTTGGGAATCGCCAAGCTTTACACAAAATTTGATGCAGTAGCATTGTTCAAGTTTTTCCGTCATTTTGTCAAAAACGAAAATCCGACGGCGCTCGCTTACACTTACTCACTCATCGGCGGTCTGTTGGCGACTGACAGCTTCTGCAGGCGGGAAAATATTCACGCATACGGATTAGGATCGCCTACATACATGCACCAAACCACGCCTCCCTAGCTTCATTTGTTTACGCACAAAAAATTAAGGTTGGATACATTTTGAACACACCTCGTGTATATATATATGTATGTGTATATATGTATATATATATACATATTGGCACACAGGAAGGCACAAAATTTTTTTTTTTTTTTTTCAAAAACAGCCAAGAATCCCTCGATCAAAAAAATTAATTCTGGCTGCCAGACAATGTGTCCGACCAGGTTGAAATTTAAAACATATTCCCTATCACTATCCTAGATGATAATTATGAATTTTCACATCGATTGATGAAGCAATTCAAGAGAAAGAATATATATTTTAAGATTTCTCCTCAATCCAATATGGCCGCCAGACCGTATGACCTATCAACTATTCATGAACACTATGGTCCGGCGAAAAAATATACAACTTTTCATATCTACATTCGGGTATTGGAATTCTGAATATGCCAGTAAACCGAAAAAAATCGAGATGAAGAAAAAAAAAACACGTTATAGCACCAACAAATTGAAAAAAAAGGTGTTTATAATAATCTTTGAACATCGTACATGGTTTAAAAAGCTTTGATGCACTCGACGTCTCGGCTAAACATGGAACAGGAACAGTGGAACGACTGATGTCAGGACATAACAGGGAGTACGTACAGCATGTGTTAACTTTTAACCCACGACATCCGAACACCCGAACACCCGAACAAGCAATTGCGTTTTCCTTTGCCCTCGTGGTTGGTTTTAAAGCAATTGCCAATTGGTTATTATTTTATATGAATCGGGTGTGCTTTAGAAATCCTGTGCCGAGTCAGTGATCTGCGATAGCGATACCATGGAAGTGATACCGGTATGGTCAAGCTGGTGCAGTGATCTGCGATAGTCAGACCATTACGGTGATAGCAATGGATTCCAACCTGTGCCGATTAACAACACTGATCTGGCTTCAAAAGAAAATCTTTTTTTTTTTAATACAAATTGAAGTTGAAAGTAAATTAACCATTCTCATCATGGGGAGGGGGGGGGGAGCCCCATGTGGGACTACAGTATTTTGAAAAATTACAGTGTGTCAATGATGTGTACATCATATATAAACAATGGACCATTGGACCATTGCTTATTTTTGGAACCTGCATTACAAATATTAATTAATGTTGAAAAAAATAATATCGATATACCGGTATATA
>NC_140974.1:29997063-30079563 GCF_056783735.1 Eptatretus burgeri | reverse complement strand
AGACCATCTCCATGCGACACGTGTCCATGTCTCGTGTCCCGAGCCGGACCTTATCCCAAGGTGAACCTCTGAGGTTCCGGCGAGTCCGGGATGAGATCGCTGATCGCTTTGTGCCGCAGGACTTCGGCTCAATGAGACTTAGACGAGGGGGTGGGGTCGTCTGCGAGACGAGGAAGAGGTGCCCGAGGGTGTCGTGAAGGAGGGGAGGGACCTGGGGGTTGGATTTTGTTTCTCCATTTAATTTTATTTCACTCCCCCCCTCCCCCCCCCCTTTACAGACAAACAAACGAATCGATTCACACCAGGAGTGAAAGGGTTAATGTTTACTTATGAGCCTTACTCTCGAGCTTCAAATTAAAATCAACTTACAATAAACGTTTACGAAACGAAACAAACGCTTTTCTTAAAGATGGAGTGTGTGAGTGTGAGTGTGAGTGTGAGTGTGTCCCCCTGCACCCCCCCACCACTAATGGGAGAAAATCAAAACGGGCAGGTTAAAGTCATTGCACGATTTTAAATGGGGTGGCACCTTGGGAATAGGGTCGGGGGCATATGGTGCAGTTATGTGGAGGGGGTATGTAGGGGGTAAGGTAGGGGGAATATCGTTGATGTCAGTTGGAGATGAGGGGGGTGGGGGGAGTGGATCAACTCTCTATCGAGTGCAGCCTGTGGCTGCTGGTTGCATCATTGGTTGGGACGCGGTTATGCCGCTGATGCAGTGTCCCCCTTACCAGAACACTGGTACTCATTCGCGGACCTCGGAAGGATGACAGGCTGAGTCAACCTCCTGGTGTATTTTTTTTTTTTAATTCAGCGGCCAACGGGGCTTGAACTCAGGACCCTCGGATCCCAAGCTGCCACCCGAACCACGAAACCAACACCAGGCTTGGATTGTCACTGACGTGAATGAAAGATGAAGAAGAGAAAGGGTTAACTATAAGGGAATGAGGGTTATTTCCCAGGACCAAAGTGAAGTGAAGAGTTTGGAGCATAACAAAGAAGAATAGAGAAAATCTTTATTTTCATAAAAATTGGACATCAAAATATGCAAAGGAAGGAACAACGATGGAACAAAATGGTGCTCAAGATCCACGTTGATAGATTTCAAAAGTACAAAATAAATCAGGCACAGACACTCGATCAGCATGAGCGGTTTTGGTCACACACGTTCATATTGTGGAGATCTTGAGAGAAGCGTCAAAGATGCAGCGAGGATAGCCGCACACACCAACAACAGGGTGACGAGCATAATGAGTGTGGTGGTAAGGGATGCCGAGCTCGGAGACTCCGCAGGAAGCATGTTGGTCAGATTGAGCATGTAGCCCAGAGACCATCCGAGCTCGGTGGAGCCCACCTGCCAGGTAAAGGTGATTTGGAGGTCAGGTATAAACATTTTCATACAAGTCTCATGGAACAGTTGAAGGGAAAATAGGAAGGGGACCGACACTGACAGGTGGCCATAATAACCATGGGAATGAAGGAAGAGGGAGAGAAGAGAAAACCAAATCACTTGTAGTTAGAGGGCTGGGATAGCTAGGGTTAACGGGGGTGAAAAGATCATGGGTATCAGGACAGGGGACAACATGAGGTGCACGGGAAACCCAGATTTTAACAAGGAAAAGGGGGGGGATTAACTCCAAACTTCCAAAATAATATATTCTCTACCCACATGGCCCACTCGAGGTAGTTTTGTCTTTGTATTAAGCTTCTGCTGTATAATCCAAACCGGAAAATTAATTAATTCATTCGATACCTCAGACTATACAGTGCAGCGAAACATGAATTTTTCGTCCAACTACAATGTGGCAGCAACTACAAACATGATTCTATGTTTTATAATGTTAAAACACCTTTCTTATGTGGCCATATTTGCGTGACAGAAGGGACTATGACACACACACACACACACACACACACACACACACACACACACACACACACACACACGATGAAGTTGACATTTTGAGGACATTTACCTTGTTTAAAAATGTAATGCTCCTCCAACTCTTTTCATCAAACTTGTATCCTCTGATGAGGAGGGTGTAAATATAATTGCCAGAGAAGCACAAGTCCTTCATGTCAGGGTCCACCTGCAAACATACACGGAATAACTTCCTCTGATTTGTGACGTTTTTACTCCACTTCAGAGCAATGAGCTTTCACAGTTTACATAATACGTATGCAAAGGCACCATTTTGAACCCCTTGTCTCAACTTGGTAGGTTACATTCGTTCCCCTTCACCTTTACTCATTTTCCTCTATTTATACCTCCTCCCACGGGATGTTTCCTCTTGTATAAATGCAGCTGAGAGGATTACTTGGACACCTGAACTGTTGCATGGGAAACTATTTAATCTTAAGGAGGCACATGTTCACATGCCGATTGTGTTACATGTTCATGGACATTTTCTTTTCGTACAACAAGCAGAATACCTGCCCGTGGGGCGATCTTGTTCCAAGCACACAACATGTTCTTCTGACACAAAACTTTATTTGGGCGGTGTATAGGCAACTGACATCTCTGTATACATCAAATTAATTAATAACACAGGTTACGTGCATGAAGCAAAACCATACCAAATGCTTGTAATTCAAAACACCTCACTGCACTGGAAAACGTGGGGACAGGACGACTGAACTGCAAATGGTGGAGACTTGTAATACCCTTCCCCACCTGGAGGTGGCGCTATACAATATTTGGTGTCATGCTGATCCAATGTAGCAAGTATGGATGTGCGCATTCTGCCCAGAACTGAAGGAGTAGCAAGACAAACACGCACACGCGCGCGCGCGCACACACACACACACACACACACACACACACACACACACACACACACACACACACACACACACACACACACACACACACACACACACACACACACACACGTCAGTGAATTATAGTAAGGATTCCTTCCCACCCTCCCATTTTCATCCACCAACCTCCAAAGTGTGGTTCATAATGTACTTTTGTTTTTTGCTTCACTCCAATCTACTATAAATAGCCGGATGAGGTGTGTGTGGTGTGTGTGTGTGTGTGTGTGTGTGTGTGTGTGTGTGTGTGTGTGTGTGTGTGTGTGTGTGTGTGTGTGGTGTGTGTGTGTGTGTGTGTGTGTGGCATGTTTTTGTGGAGTTCTCCTGGAGCATTCTGATGTGGAATGTGATGTACCAAAATTATCGTCATGATCTCCTGAGGTGATTAGGTTAATTACCAAAAAAAAATTGTCAGAATTCCCATGTTTTAAACGAATGCCATGTTAAAGTGTACAGGGCAGCTGAATAGGTCCCACGGCATGGCATTCAAATTACAAAATAAATAACAAAATAATGCTAACATTGCAACAAAGCATCTATTAATTAACATTAATAATATTAACAACAATAATAAAAGTAGGACAAATTGGTGATAATAATAACGAACGTATAATCCCCACCCTGGCCCAAGGACATCTGGGATTGGTGAAAGGCAAGATAACGCTCAACCACAGGCAGCAGGCAGGTATGCTCGCTACAAGGCCGTGAAGACCAATGAAAATTTGGTCCAATGGACCAAAGGACCAACTATTTACGGTAAAATCTTGACAAACCCCATTTATTTTGGGGGAACTCCTGTCTGTCTTCATGATATTTGTCCAACTGGATTCACAGACAACTATAACTGTTGTAGAACAAACACAACCTCACAAAAATACTTTTAAAATGATACAAATCATCATGAGTCATCATAGTGATGTAATTGCAACTTCAAAGGTATATATATCTGAAGCACTGGTAGTTTTCAAGATTTAATGCCAATCACACAAGGAACCAATTATACTTCAACTTGGTCTGACTAAATCATTTTAATGGGAAGCTGAGGTTGGATCCCACCTCGACCCCCTCCCCAACCACAGATAAAATTAATGTCATAATGATAGCTTACCAAGTACCGTCTTGTACCAAATGTTTTTTAAAAATAAAAATTAACATTTTAATTTTTCAGGTAAAGGTAAAGTTTATAAAACGAGAAAGATTGGTAGAGGAGGCAAATAGTTATCGCAATTTAGGAAGCTTGATGCACATCTTCCTTTGAGGTTGTATTACCAGAACTTATCACTTTAGAGAATTCAGAACATTCACCAAATATTACATTTGATCCACTTTGAGCAACTTTTGACAGATTGTGAAAAGATGCTACAAACCTGAACCCAAGGCAAACTGCAGAACGAACTCAGTGTTGCGTTGAAATCATGCAAACTTGATGACCCAAACTCATCAGTCAAGTTCAGATTCTTCATCTTGTAATAATATCCTGAGAATGCCTGTATGAAACAAGAAAGAGCTCCACAATGTTCACCAGACCTGACATCAGCCATTCGAGCAAAGTACATGACACTGCACCATCAACAACAAAACAACATCATTTGGCCTTTCAGTTGGAAGGGATTTGAGAGGATAAAATAGAAACTACTGCACTTTAATGACACAATCAATAGTGTTTGAATATGTTTCCTACAAATTAGGAAGGGACCTTGTCTGCATTTTGAATTATTCAATGTCATGGAGCAAGCTTTTGGCCTTGCAGTGCTTTCAGGTTTATACCGATCCTAATGATGCCTTAACAAGAGTGAAACAAAGAGGTCAGTTGGCCTCATGATACCTGGAGGGTCACTATTGGTGCTTTTGCTTTATGGAACTTATTTGGCTATTAAAACAGCCTTTGGTAGTACAACTCAGAGGCTGTTCACTGCATACAAATGCGAAGCCTGAGGGACTTTAAGCTCGTAGGGAAACGTTTTAAAAATATGTTTTCCATAATAGATTATACTTTTTTTTTTTAAAGGAAACTTCCAAAATACAGACTCACTGCTGACCTTAAACATCTTTGTTCCTCTATTCTCCCACTTGTAAAACCTTCTACTTCAGTCTGTTCAATACCACTCTTCTTGCAACTTTAAATTGGCAGGACACTGCCACCACTCGGGTCATCCTTGAAAAAATATATATATATATATATATACACAATTATCCTGTTCCCTCTCCTCATCCCTGTTCAGGCCTTCCCATATTGCATACACATGTTGTCTCTCTGTCCAATGTCAGTACATTACGTTCCATACTCAGTCACCTCAATCTTGCGCAAGCTGAGACTTTGTATACAAAAATAAATAAATAAATTTTATATGCAATACAGTAATCTGAAAATTTGCCCTTGATCTTGGAAATCTCTTGGAGCAGAACACCACACATCTATGTGCAATGAAAACCAGAATCAAAATTAAAAATGCTTATCCAGCAGAGATTCAATCTTAAGACAAGAGAAAACAAAAAAACATCAGGTGGAATTTGAATGAAGAAATAGTCTTGGTGATGAAGGCGAGTGTAGATCAGGTAGGTTTTTCTCTCTCCGTTTTTACCTACACGTTAACAGGGCCTGAAATGCACCCTCCTGCCAAGTAATGTGCATTCCAAAGATCTATAGGATCGAGCTCAACCGGCCTTACAGCACTTTCAACTCTGATAAAGAGTGGGGAGGGTGGGAAAATCAGGAAATCAGGAAAACATTTAATCTGGTAATCCTTTACATCACCAAATTCAAAGATGTCTTATGTTGTCTGTTTTTAATTGGTAAAATAATTTCTGATGGCACAGCTCTGTGGTTGCTTGATCAGTGATTGTGGGGAAAAAAGCTTCACTACCAAAATGGGGGAAAAATAATTCCCTTTATATAACCACACATGCAGAAAACTACAGTAAAGTGAGCATTTGTCAAACATCATCTAAATTAGACCAAGTTCAATGTGCCCTCCAATATCATTACCCGAAAATGACCCTGAGGATTTGGCTGGAAAACACCATTGAAAGAGCAGTTTGCTTTCAATCCACAGCTTGAGAAGTTGAATATTGCCTCAATGGAATGTCGACACTTCACAGAGTCTCCCGATCCGACGAAGACTTTCGTCTCACCAACTTCTGGCATGAATCCTGTGCCATTGAATGAGGTGCAAGGAGAATTAAATATTAAATCGCTCGATATAGTT
The DNA here is from genome assembly GCF_056783735.1 of Eptatretus burgeri. Taxonomy (NCBI): domain Eukaryota; kingdom Metazoa; phylum Chordata; class Myxini; order Myxiniformes; family Myxinidae; genus Eptatretus; species Eptatretus burgeri. Next base: position 30,073,540 of record NC_140974.1, on the reverse strand, counting down.
CTTCGGTCACCATTAAGGAAACAAGGGTTTTGTACTTCCGAGGCAGCTCCCTAGGAAGAGAAAAAGAAACCAAATCAAGCAAATACTTCATCTATACTTTCATTTCCCTTCAATTATTTCCAACATGTCTAAATCCACATCACTAACATTGCTGACAAATTGTCACCACTTATAACTCAGCATTTCTCAATATTATATAACGATAATCAAATGATACAACTAATCACTTCTGGTTTGGGGATTTTACATGTGGAGGGTGAAATCTGCTCCTTTCCACCTCGCTAAAGCTGGGTTTTCCAAACCGGATTCGTCCTGTGTTGTGTGTCATTCGTCAATTTGTTGCTGGTTCTTCCCATTGTAATATTTCATGTTAATTCGTTTGTTTTGTGCTCTTTGTTTGGTATAGTCAAGGCCTTACTCGGATAGAAAGTTTCCCATAGCAAATCAGTCCTGGGTGTATTTCCCGGGTACTCCGCTTCCATTTCCTCAACTTTACCCTATCCTCTTTCCTCTCCTCCTTTAAAAAAAAAAAAGCCAGAACAACCAAACAACCAAAAATAAAAAGTATTTCATATCACCCAGTAATGATTCTCATTTCTATTGAATTTATATAAGCTACTGGTTCTACATTCCCCTCCCTACTCTTCTCTCCAAATGAAATCTCCATTAAGTATAAACGCTTATTCTTTAAAAGAAATCATTTTAAGAATGCATGTCAACCCTTGTTTCTCCTTCACAAATGCTGCACATTTCTTTCCAATTTCTGCACACTCAAACCTTTCCCCCGCACCCCACTCTCTCCCCAAATCTTCACATTTGCTCTGCAAAGCCTCCCCCACCCCATCCTGCACCATCCCAATGGCTCCTCCCACACATCTCTAACTGTGTGGACTTAAAAAAATCCGAGGTCTCCGCTCCAACATGACAGATCTCTCAATCCAGGCCGATGCCGATAAACCAGACATCATCTGTAAAACAGAATCCTTCCTCCGACAGGACGCTCCCGACTCCTTAGTTATGTTCTCCTCCAATTTGATAAGCTTGAACCATGCCCTGGCATGCTCTTGCTGGTGGACTTGCACTTTACATCAATAACTGAATTTTACATTGCCCCTGTACTGACCTTACACCTCACAACCACCAGTTGTACCTCTGGCTGCTACTTCCACTCTGCTTTAATCTATTGTTCATCTGTGTGTTGTACCACCCTCCTAACATTAACAACTCCATCTACATCTCTCTTATATAACATGGAGAAACTTTTAACCACTTATCCCATCTATATATATATATATATATACATATATATATATATATATATATATATATATATATATATATATATATATCTCTATCTCTCTATCTCTCTATCTCTCTATCTCTCTATCTCTCTATCTCTCTATCTCTCTCTCATATGTAGCGATTTCAATTGTCACCATGCAACTTGGCTGGGTGTTGGCACATCTCTCACCAGCCATGGCACTTCGGCAAAGAGCTTCTGTGACTCCATGGGACTGACTCAGTCTGTGAACTTTCCTACCCAGATTTCTCCAAATTGCAAATCCTCCCTTCTGAACTTGGTGATGACAAATTTTTCCCAAAAATGTGTTCGGCTCTTCGGCCGCCCTCTCACTGTGGGTCAGTTGCCACTCTTGGTCTGTTCTGCACATGTTTTTGTGGCGGGTGTTCTGCTGGACTTTCTGATTTGGTGCATCTTGTGGTGTGGGTGTTTGGACGTGGGACTCCGTTTGCAGTCTATGTAAGCCCATGCACTGTGGCTGGTCCGGGGTACAGGGTGGGGGTGGGGGGGGCTGTGCGGCTGGTTTTGTCCCTCATGCTGTGTCGCTTTGGGGTTCACTGCCTGTGGCATGCTTCCCTTTGTCCTGCGATCTTGCTCAGCTTTGGGAAGGGGGTGGGGGGTGTTGGCTCCTGCTTCTTGCATCCTTAGGGTTGCATTGCATTTCACATGGCTTCTGCTGCTTCATGTCTCTTGAACGTTTTTGTTGTTTTCTTTTTCTTTTCTTTTGTTTTGCTTTATCCTTATCTTTATCTAACCTTCCCTTAGTCCATTACCGAGAATGGCTTTATGCCTTGTTTGGGGTGATTTCCACAAGAATAAAAATAAAAACAACCTCATTTTAGATGCCCAATTTGGTTTCAGATCAGGTCACTCCACCTTGGACATGCTGCTTTGACTCGCCTAACAACGGATGGCGGTCCTCAACGTCAGACATGAGTTCAAGGCCATCTCTCAGGACATATCTCTTGCTTTGATACAGTTCAGCATCCTGCCTTTAGTCAAGGATGTTAGGGATTTTTTGGTTCAGGTTCTTCCAAAAGCACCAAATTTGGCCCATATGTTGCCCATACCATACTTTTTCGATTTTGGACGGGCGCCCCCCCCCCCCCCGGGCCGCCATATTGGCGAAATCCAATTATGGCTGCCATCCGGGTTAGAGGTCAATCGTAGTTTAAAAAAAAATCAAAAGGGCTAGAATCATGAATAATGCCACTTTTTAGGGGTTTTCAGAGTCAGGGAATCTGATTCTGATCTAATTTTGATGATTTCAGGTCATGGTCTCCCAATTTTGGGTTCGAAGGTCAAATATCAAAAGTGGTACTACTAAAAATTAAACAAAAATTATTCAGGAACAATTTTTATTAAAATACTTCGGGAAAAACATCTGCTGACAAGACGCCGCTATGTATGCTCAGGACATATCCGTGGAACTTCTCCAGTGAGAAGTTGCCCTGAGCTTTACTATCGATATTATCCACATCGTGGGTGGTGAAGACCTTGAGACGGCTGTTGGTGGGTACCACCACCCCATCCTGAGAATGGCGAGCACACACCGTACGCGCAACATCTCGCTTCACTTCCATGACGCAATTGTATGATACCGAGATACCCTGTTCTTGGTCAATCCCAATCTGTTTTTTGTCCCGTGCGTGTCTGTGCAGCTTGAGGCCATGATACAGGTGGAAGGGGGTTTCTCGCTCCTTGTTGTGCCATACTGCAGACGTCTTGACTGCATGGTGCATACTCTTGCTAGTATTGTAGATGAGCAATTGTGAGATGTTGCATGCGATCTTCTCCCGCGCATCCAGATTGGCGTCACCACCGATCTTCTCATGTCCACGAAGAGCTGACAGGCCCCGGAGAACTATGTTAAAGAAACTCATCTCCTCATTGACTGGAGCCATGAGGCAGTTAAGGGGGGAGGAGCCGTCGAAAGGCTACTGACTTTGTAGACAAAACTTGTGCATCATCACCGCAGCCCGCATGAACGTAAGTGCGTTCTCTTGACCAATACGAGACCTATATGTCTTGGCCAGCTCATCAATGACCTTCAGTTTGTGAGATATGTAAATATCCTTCCTGCCTTCATTCCCCTTGGAAAATTCAGCCCATTCAGGTAGGAGGTCGAGAAGGTGATCCTTGTATCGAGTTGAGTGTGGCTCTTTTTTTTGTCTCAGCATAGGCGACCTTGATCACTCAAGTTTTTGATACATCTCGCGTAGCTCTAAGAGCTTAAATACGGTGGTGTCGGAATGTTCTATCAGGGCTATAATTTGAGCGCAGATGATGGGATCGAAGGGCAGAGGTGCGGGACCCAACGAGTCTCGTCGCTTGGCAGTGCGAGCGGAGTCTCACATACATACATAACACTGATGGTGATAATAGGCATCAGCCGCATGTGCATCAGATGCTACGGCAACCAGTCTGCCAAGTAAATTAAAGTTTTTGTTTGTCTTCACCCAACTCTTTAGATTGGCATCTACGACATCGGTTACTACCTTGTGGAGGTTGGCCTGGTCCTCCCCCTCACAGATTACACAACACTTGACATTGGCTGGAGGCTGAAATTCCCCAGATGACCTGATTTTTTGGGGACTATTCTGAGAGCCGGCTTCTTTGTCGAGCTCCTCTCTCGCCCGTTTGACATGAGAACTCCTTCAATAACTCCTGCAAGTTTTGTGATACCTAGCCTTATGTGATTTAAGAGTTGCTGTAATACCTGAGCCATCATTCAACTGACTAATTGTGACATTGATACCAGAAGGAAGATTATTGGCATTGATAGCATTGAAGTCTTTGAGATCTCTCTCAAGTGATACAAGTCCCTCCTCCTTAGGAGTTTGCAAGGCTTTTCCAGTTTTGTCCGATTGACAAAGAGAACAGTCCCCAATTCATAATTTTGGTAGAGGACATAGTTCGACACTCATATTATGTAGTCTCGTCGTTGCGATGAATTTTCGTCTCGTCATCACGGCGACACGATAGCAGGCTGAGTCGCAGGTTCCGGATCCACTCCTGAACACACAAGAACAGGGATAGGATAGTCTCGTGAGATAGGGTAGACGTCACAGCTCCGAATGGCATCATGCACCACCACTGCTGCTGGACATGTGGACGCTCACAGACTTGGTATTATCTTTAAAATGAAACAAAAAGTTTATGACATTACGAGTCAAAATTAAAAACATTCAAAATTTAAAACATTCAAGTCTTATTTTCTAAATGATTAACGGGTTCTTTTGATTGATAACCCAGGTAGGCCATAGAGGCCATAAGTAGGCCATTTTTGAAATGACACCCCAAAAACACTGGGTTTGACCCCAAAATGACCTTTCGGGTGACCTTGATCTCAAGTCATTGAAATAAAATCAGAATCAGATTCCCCAACCCCGAAAACCCCTAAAAAGTGGTATTATTCACGATTCTAGCCTTTTGGTTTTTTAACTACGATTGACCTCTAACCCGATGGCGGTCATAATTGGATTTCGCCAATATGGCGGCCCCTGGGGGCGCTAGTCTTGGCGCCCATCTAAAATTGAAAAAGTATGGCATGGGTGACATATGGGCTAAATTTGGTGCTTTTGGAAGAATCTGAACCAAACAGTCCCTATAATGCCCTAACATCCCTGACAACTTGCTCTCCAAGCTGTCCACATATGGCATCCAAGCCCAACTCCACACGTGGTTTTCTGACTTCCTCCACTCTCGTCGCCAACATGTGGCACTCAACGGAATCCTTTTGTCTCCTTTCCGTCAAGGGTGGAGTGCCCCAAGGCAGTGTTCTGCGCCCAGTCTTATTACTGATCTTCATCAATAATCTCTTTGACTCTCTGGAAAATTATCTTTATCGATTTGCTGATGACTCCACCCTCTGCTGTAACATCCCTCATCCTTCAGACAAGCAGGCTGCAGCCTCATCCCTCTCTCGAGACCTTGAAAAAAAAAAAATCACAAGCTGGTCAAACACTTGGAATATGTCTTTCAATCCAGACAAATCTCACACACTCACTATCTCTCTCCGAAACGACAGTCTGGCGACCACCACCCCCCCTTCCCAATCTACTTTATTGACAATCCTCTTGAGGAGGTTCAGTCATTCAAACTCCTGGGTCTCAATATCAGCCATGATCTTTCTTGAGCAAACCAAATTTCAACATTGGCCTCGAAAGCCAGCCACCAACTGGGCACCCTCTGTTGTACAAAGTCCTGCTTTGGCACACCTGAACTCGTATCCACTTACAAGCCTTCCTCCACAGCTTGATTGAGTACTGCTCTCTCCTCTGGGTTGGCTCCTCTGCCTCACATCTTGCTTAGCTTGATGCCATGGAAACCAATGTCTTCAAGATCATTTGAATCTCCCGCACTGAAGCTGAGTCTATGGGTTTATCACTTTGCCATCGCAAACAGGTCGGTGTCCTCTCTGTCTTCTCCGACCTCCTTTCTGGTCATGCACCCTCTGCTCTTTGCGTGCTTTGTTTCCCCCAGGTTTCTGCAGGGCTCAGAGTCCACCATCAACCCTTTTCTGGTAAAACTAGCTTTATCCAGGATCACTGCTCACCTCCACTAATTTTTGTTCCTCTTTTTTAACCACCTGTGGAATCAACTCCCACATCCTCTTCAATCCCATTCTTCCCTCCATGTCTTTAAGACAGCAGCTCACCACCATCTCAAATTGTTCCCAATCGAAAAACATGATCTTTTTACACTCCTTAACCCCACCCAAATCCCTCATAATGTTCTAGTTTTTCCTTCTTGGAGTTTCCTTCTCCATGCATGCATGCATGCATGTTTTGCATCCTGTTTTTGTCTGTTACGTATGCCAGCTCTTTGACGAACCTTGATTGTGCATATTTTAAAAAAACCCTCAGTGTGTTTCCCAAAACATGTTCATTAGAGGTCGAACCAGATCAATAATCAGACAAACCTTCCAGAGAGATGCCAAATGCATCCTCAATGACTCATCGAGTCCATAGCACTGGTAGCTGTGTGTATACACATTGTAGTTCTGCCCATAGAGGTGGAAGGACACAAAGTCACTGGAGTTTTTTAAGCTGTTGGTGTCAGATACAAATACGAGCTGAGTCGACGCACCGCCGAGGTCCATGGACCCCACTGTATTTGTAGAACCATCGTGCACCCATTGACCAGACCAGTCAAACTGCATGTCAGAGAATGAAACAAATAAATCAGTTGCAATCGTTGGTCCATCACACAGCTCAACCAATGCCTTTGCTCGTGAAAAATAAAATATTCTCAATTACAACCCACAACTTGTTTTATATTACTCATTGTGGGTTATAAGAGTCAATGATGGTGTCAACTTCACTTAGCTTGTCAACGAGGGTGAACAAATGGTAAGAACATTTGAAAGTTCTTCATGGTAAATGTGCACAGGAATAAAGTTTAAAACCTAAGACTGTAATAATAATAAATATAATCTTGATCAAAAAACTGGGATTGGAATTAAAACGTATAATATTAATAATATTTCATGAAGTTTTAATGAGCAAAACAGGAATCAGGATTAAAATTGAAGACTATAATAATGTTTAACAAGCTATTAGTTAACAAAACAGGAATCAGGTTTAAAATCCAAGACTATTCTTGAAGAAAATGCCAGGGACATAGAAAAGGCCCCTTTATATGGTATGTGCCATGTGGCAAACATCAGAAAAGAAGGGACATTGCATAGCTTGTAGAAAATGTCAAACAACAGAAAAGAAGGCACATTCAAAAAAATCTCATGTGCATGCTGTCCAAACTTTGTATTCTCAGGAGGAACCAAGTAATGCTCCAGAAAAGTTCATATAAAGGGGAACCAAATTTTAAATAAATTAATCACACACATGCACATTATATTTTGTGTTGTCATTTTCAAGGTACACAAAAAACTAACTACTAACAGGTTTTAACCTCTATATGCAGGGCACCCTTTTATATGAACTTTTCTAGAGCATTACTTGGTACCAAGAATTGGCATCTACACACTCTCTACATTGACCAATATAATGTGTGTGTGTGTATATATATATATATACATACACACACACACGTATGTATGTTCCCAAAATACAGCCAAAACGGTACATGATAATGCAAAAAATTTTGGCCCACCTTACTCACCATTTGCCTGCGGTGTGCATTATCAAGTTTCGTTCAAATCGGGCAATGACAAAAATTATTTTAAAAAGCAATTCCCAATTCAGTAAAGTACTCCACGGGAGAATTTTATCAATGCAAACACCCTCAGCATATAGTTCACTGGATCACAGGTATCTACCGTGGAGCTATCTGTTTTTTTTTTTTTTTTCATCAACCGCTGTCACAACAGGAACTCAACGGGTTCACGGGTCATCAAGTATATAATAAAGTTATGATCGATAAAACAGGAATCAGGTATAAAATCTAAGACCATAATAATGTTTAACTTAAGCGAAGTCAATGGTGAGCCATCGCAAATCCCCATGCTTCCACCTAAAGCAAGGTTGAAAGATGGGAAAAAGTTCACCCAGGAGTGACCCAGTATGAAATATTTTTTTTCCATTTTGACCTCTGTGACCCAAAGTCCCCACCCACTGGGGCATGCACCGGAAGGGGAGGGGTGAAGATCAAATACAAAAACTAGTCACATATTTCAAGTGCCCCCAATGGTGATTGCATAAAAATGGTTTACAATGTGCCTGTAATTGCATTTTTGAGGATTTGACCTTTTGACCTCACCTCAAGGGGCATGGAAAAAATAGTACCGCTCTTGTACAAACCTGCTGTGTGGTGATTATAACTACTAAGTTTGGTGAATTTCTGCACAAATGTTTAGGAGACAGCATGACAGATGGATGGATGGGCGGATGGAGCAGGTTACAATATCTCCCCTTTAAATTTTCAAAAAGTGTGGGGATAATAAAGTTTTCTCATGAGCAACATATATATATATATATATATAATTATGTGGAGTGTGACGAGCACTCCCCCAAACTCCAATGGACTTAAAGTCCTCCACCAATTTTGATTTACCTGCCAATCGCACCACATGCCTTCTGGTTGAATGGTTTGCATTTAGCAGGAACAACTGTCTGGGTGGCAGACGGATGGTTGTTCTTTGCGGATTATGAAGTTTTACCATGTGAGACATAACTTGTGGCGATGCTCATCATAAGTCAGGACGTGCGTCTGCTATACGTCGCTCTTTTTAACCAGTGACTGTCTCACCGACTGATATTAAAGATCAGTACATTCCAGGTGATTTTGAAATGTAAAATTTTGCGTGCTGATGGACATCAAAGCCGGTACACCGGGAAAAAAAAAAAATCACAGAATCATCGGACAAATTCTCCAAGAATGAAAATATAAATGAAAAAAATGCAGTTCAGTGACTAGAGACAATGGGGAAGCATGGTAATTCTGTGTCCCGATGGATTTCGAAGCCGATAAACCAGTAAAAATCAGAGAACCATCGGAAAGCATCGATAAATGAAAATATAAATAAATGGGGGGGGGGGAAGAAAAATCAAATGCAGGTGTGTGACTTGAGACAATAGGGAAGCAACGTTCGCTGTGTAAGCATACCCCACTATTGTATATATGTATATGTATATGTTTATGTATATGTGATGTAGAAATGGTTTGGTTTGCAGCTGTTCGCAACTTTTCACCTCTATTGTGCCTGATGAAGCAGGCGACACGTTGCCCCGAGACCGGGTCTGCTTTAGCTTTTTTGCTCAAATTAGCGGAGTTGATCGAGTTTTTACATATATACATATACACGCACAGACTGGCAGATACAACTCGTCGCTTATCTAACAGGGATATTAAGAGAGAGTGGGAGGGGAGAGAGGATAGAGAGGAGGGAGAGAGGGGAGAGGAGGGAGAGAGGGGAGAGGAGAGGATGGGGGAAGGGGAGAGGACAAAGGAGGGGAGAGGGAGCTAGGTAGAGGAAAAGAGTGAGGAAGGGGGGGAGGAGAGAGACGCCTCACCAAATTTTGCTATACACTGGAGGGAGGAGTGCACAGAGGAGGTGAGAGACAGAGAGGGAGATAGAGTGAGAGTGAAGGGGGGAGGGGGGGTTAGGAGAAAAAAAAAATAGAAAGGTGGGGGGTGCAGGTGGGGTTAGGAAAGAGAATGATATATTATGCTTAATGACCGAACACACAAAAACATGTCAGAACAAATGTACACAAGATGACACAATGGAGTTTGTAAAGTAATCCACTGGCACATCTGCAAAAACTTTGACATTCCAGTTCGAGAGACTTCGTGGGAATATGAACCAAAGCAATCACTCAAAACATCGACGTACCGCTCACGTACGACCTCATGGTCCCATCGAGTGTGAACATCGAAAACAAAGCATTGCGACCAGATATCATACTTTGAAACAAAAAAAAAAGAGAAGAAGGCATTGCTAATTGAGGTGCCAATACCAGTGATTTTCAACAAACAATGCAGAAACAATGAAAATTACAAAATACCAAGACCTCAAGACTGAAGTGAAAAGATCCTGGAAGCTCAAGAAAAAGTTGTACCAGTGATAGTGTGAGCTCCAGGAATGATGACGATGAACCTCACCGAAATATTATAAACCATCCCTGGGAATATTACTACAAACTAACTGCAGTTGGAAGCTGTCCGGGCTCAGTGACGATCCTGAAGAGAACCCTCGACACAAAACTTCACAGCTTGGTCCATGAATCATGACCTCTTACTGAAACTCAGGTGGAGACTTTGAGCCCACCCTGGGAGGACTCCATTCCACATTCTGAAACCTGCATATGTAGATACCAATCAACAACACACACACACACACACACACACACACACACACACACACACACACACACACACACACACACCTCTGTTTCACCTCATAAAACCCACACATCACATGTGGAGATAGCAAGCAAGAACAGCAACTTGCACGTACACGTACACACACATGCACACACGGATACTTTAAGACCTGTGGCATGAGTGTTTAAAACCCACGTCATCTTCCTGGCAAAGGTCTGCCTGCATGCATGCTCGTACATGCAGCGACCTTTGCATTCCACCGGTTGGCTCATTCCAAATCTGATTTATACATGCTAGTCCTCATAACAGAGAGGGAAGGTTGGGGAGTAGGGGGAAGGGGTTGGAGAGAGATAGTGGGAGGGAAGAGGAAAAAGGGGGGGAGAGGGGAGGGGCCAGAGAGAGAGAGAGGGAGAAGTCATGGTCAGAAAGGGGGAGATGGTTGGGAGAGAGGAGGGTAGGTAGGTTTGGAGGGAGAGAGGTGAGGAAGGTAGAGGGGTGAGGGATTCCGACAGATGTGACACCCAATTTATCATTCATCCGAGAGACGGCACACATTGTTGATGAATCTCCCTGCCTGTGAAACACCGGGACGACAGTTCATACGTGGGTCAGGATTCAAATTCAGGCAACACAGAGCAACCATGTGTACCTCTCATGGAGATTCATTATTTCATAACTAAAAACACTTTTTACGCATTGTGATCAAATAATTTAATTTTGCCTTCCTCATTCCGGTAAAGAACCGCGGTATTGCCATTGAAACTTAAATGCGTGCCAAGCGGCTTCACCAAGCAAAACGGTTGAAACTTTTAAAAACGAAACGTTTAATTAACCTCCGCAATCTTCGAAGATGGATGGAGGTTACTGTTTTCACCCCTTTCTGTTTGTTTGTTTGTTACTTACGAAATCTAAAGCTTTCTAAAGATTTCGTAAGTATATTGATGCCTTCCATTTCTGTTTGTTTGTTTGTTTGTTTGTTTGTAGGCACGATAACGGAAGAAGCTACCAATGTCAAATTACACCACGTGATTCAGGAGGGTGATGGCTAGTGCTGATTAGATTTTGGTCAAAATCGGTCAAAGGTCAAATATTCGATTTTTGATGGTTTGGTACAGATAACTCTAGAACAGAAAAAGCTTCCAATGTCAAATTACACCACGTGATTCAGGAGGGTGGTGGCTAGCGCTGATTAGATTTTGGTCAAAATCGGTCAAAGGTCAAGGTCACAGTGAGGTCAAACATCCAAAAAACATTCGATTTTTGATGGTTTGGTACAGAATCATCGTAGAAACTTCTGATTTGCGTCGCTACCTTCTCTAGAGACAGCTTTTATTAGAGAAGGTCAGAGGTCAAGTTGACGATTTCGTAAGTACCAGTCTATGACTGCTTGTTTGCTTGTTTGTGTTTGTGAACAGTATTACGGAAAAACTCCTGGACGGATTTCGACGAAACTTGGTGGGGGGGTTAGGTATGGTCCATGGATCATGCCATTAAATTTTGGACTTGGTCTCCCACCCCACCAAAAAAAAAAAAATTGTTAGAGAAAGAATTTTTTTTTTGCATTTCTACATGTTTTAAGTGATTTCCAATCCCCCCCCCAAAATTTTTTTACTCCCCCAAAAAGAACATTTTTTTTTGCATTTCTACATGTTTTAAGTGATTTCCACCCCCCCAAAAAAAAAATTTAGAGAATTTTTTTTTTGCATTTTTACACGTTTTAAGTGATTTACAACCCCCCCCAAAAAAGAGAAAATTTTTTTTTTTGCATTTCTACATGTTTTAAGTGATTTCCAACCCCCCCCAAAAAAAATTGTTTGAGAAAAAAAAAATTATTTTTTGCATTTTTACATGTTTTAAGTGATTTCCACCCAACCCAAAAGAAATTGTTACCCCCAATTTTTTTTGCATTTCTACATGTTTTAAGTGATTTCCAACCCCCCCAAAAAATTGTTAGAGAAAAAAAATTTTTGCAACTTTTTATTCAACAAAATTTCGATTTTTTTTTTTTTTTGCATTTTTACATGTTTTAAGTGATTTCTAACCCCCCCCCCCCAAAAAAAAAAATTGGAGAAAAAAGAACTATAACTCTCAGCACTGTTTGACATATTTAATGAATAAGATATAAGGTTCGCTTGAGTGACCCAGCAGTATTGGCGGCGGAGGTTTTGCACTCTCCCGAGTGCACCCCCTCTAGTTTTTATTTGTATTTATCTATACTGAAGTGATGGATCGAACAATGGAAAAAATCATACAAAAAGGGGAAACGTCGTGGAAAATATAATTTGACATTTTCAGCGAGCCAGCCACAACCTCTTGCAGCGCAGAACAACACGTGACTAAGAACGCATGCGAGTGACCTCTGAACTTTTTTCAAGTCGATCAACATACAGTATTCAGGGACAGTGCAAATATTGGAGAGCGCTTGCCAAGTGGCTTAAGCACTCCAACGAAATGGTTGATAAACAACTCGTTTGGCACATGATTAGCAATCACCGAACCGCCATATTAAACATACACCTCCCGGAGACGCCCAAAATATCAATCATGTCTGAATTGGATAAATGAACACTTTTTTTTAGGAGTTGGAACTGCTTGCAAGTTAGATTCTGGAGCATAAATTTTGTAATTCTGTTGAGTTTCAGGGATATTCCTGGTGAATGCATGTGCGGAAATGAAAAAGCCATGAATGCTGCTGTCTCCGGGCGTTTATAAGCAATGCAATATACCCAGCGATTTGTAGCTATGATTAACAGGCATTAGATAATATGAGAGAGGAAAGTGAAAAATAACCTTTATAGTCAAGAAATTGTTTCAGCCTGTTCCAAGTCAAGGCATGGTTGAGCATCCAAAAAAATATGGCGGCTTCAGACCCCAGTGAAGTTACTTAGGGTATGCCTTAAGACCCCAAAGAGCCAGGTGGCCGAAGAAGCACCTGATAAAGGATATAATTAAATAAGGCCGTTAATTGTCTTCAAAAGGGGTGTTTTAACTAACCCAAACACCCAATTTTCACTCCTGCCCTTCCTTGGAGCTCCCTTAGTGTGCATGCAAAGTTTTAGTCCACTAGGTTTCATGGTTTTGGAGTTATGGAGTAGACACACACACACACACACACACACACTGCCTTTCTGAGAACTGTGACCCCGGAGGCAATGGTACACAACATATAGCGATTCCTGAAATAGTTATTTCATTATGATTATTAGTTTTAGATAACCCTTCCCTTATGCGGAATGGATTTTTGGGCCAATAAGCATTGTGTGGAATAGTTAGTTTTTTTCTCCATTCTTTTCCCCCCCATCTTAAATCTTCTTCACATGAATTTCTCTCATGCAAGCAAGCACGCCAAAGCACACAAGAAACAGGGACGCCCACAGTCGCTTGCATACATGTGCCAAATCCCTGTTTGAATCGCACGCTAACTGGCGTACAATTTCATCCTTCACCACACTCTACCTACAAATGCAACAACAACAACAATGATCAACAAGACTTTCCTCACCATTGTAACATTACCCAAACTCACGGTACATTCGCCATTGACGCCTCGACCACAACAAACAACCAAGCACCACAAACACAATGAACCACCACACTGCCTCAACCATCACGTCAACCACAACCACTACAGATGCCCGCTGCCGCTTTTTGGATCAACAGGAACAAAGAATGCAGCGTATCAATAACAGACACTTTGGACCTGGACGTTCAGACATCTAACTCGAAGCCCAAGCATGCACCAAGCACCATTCAATGTTGTATGGATATCCCTAGCACTCCGTATCGTTATGGTCCCCATTGGGTGAACTCATGCACATTCACACCAGGAGAGCACAGCCAAAGACCCCAGCGCCATGTTAAGTACAGAGATTCGTCTCGTGTTTTATCTGCAGGACAAATGGTGGCACCTTCATGGCTGTGCTCCCACGTGGGTGGGACTAGCGCTGGGGTAATAGTGCCACACCAATGGGGGCGCTGTAAGACTCAGATGCTCCGCCTAACGACCAGTTTGATCCATATTCAGGCTCCTCACTCTCCAAATGACTATTTTAGCACCACGTTCCACACAGAGTTCTTTCTTGACTTGGTCAGCAATACATGACATGAGGCGGAACGGAGCGGTGCCTACGGGTCAGAGAGGTGAAACGGAGTTTGTGGAGCAAAGCACTGGGAGAGTGAGAGATATGGGTGCCAGACTGAGCAGTCATTATGGCCAAGCCAATATGACGCTAACATTTACAGACCTCTTACATGTAAGTAAGCTATCTTCTCACGCGTCCCATCTCAGTTCCACAAAAATTCCAACAAAGTGCAATTTGTACATGGCCTATTAACACTAAAGCTTGATCTCCACAATATTAATATAATATGTCCCATCATTGGGTTAACTTATCATGAATCCTTTGTTGGATCTGACAATATTGAGGAAATAGCTTGACCCACCTTCCCCCCCCACCCCCATCCGCAAACCTTCAACCCTACCCCCACCCCCAGAGAAGATAGCACATAGCAAAACAGCATTCATCCAATTTCATAATCTTTTAATGGCTATTCAAACTGGATCTGATCTCACCGAAATGAGCCTTTCCAGGAGGTAGTTGAGTGTAATCCAACCATATGCTCCCTCATCAGAGCCACTGATAACTTCTGCTCCCAAAAAGTCAAACGGGGAAGATGACAGCATCGCCCGGACAGCTTCCATTACCTTCTCTGCACTCGATCTGTTTTTCTCACTGGACAAAGCACACAGTCTGTAGTTGCTCAAAATACAGCGCAATCAAGAAAGTGTAAACAGGGCAAATTACATACATCCCACGTCCGGGTTTCAAGATTTGCTATAAATTGAAACTAAACAGAAAATTCAGTCACCATGTAGCAAATCAGTTGGGCTGATGTAGCAAGGGCTTTCATAATTTTTATTTTTTAAGGGAATTTTAGACCATAGTTGATGCATGCTACCCTCTCATTGTACATGGTTTACTAATCATGATAGAGCATTCCAACAACTGTATCTAACAATCTTGTTGCATTCAGGAGTCAACCTAAAGCTTTAAACAACACAAGGTAATAAATTGTGCACAAAAGAACAGGTCCACCATACTTGAGCAACCTCATGCCAGCAGTAGCTCCCAAATAAAGGGGACAGCTGCCTTGGCTGCCTCTTGGCACCTTCGTCAATGCCCACTCTAAGCATAGATTCAACTTCTTTGCTGCCTCTTCCGGGTTGCTGGCAAAACTCGATATTCCACGAACTACAAAGGAGGACAGATGGAGTAATCCAATTGCATGTTAGAGTTACATCTATTGATCTTCACACGTTTCCCAACCATTGATCTGCATACAGTACATGCAAGTTAAAACATATGCGAAAAGATGAAAAATTAAACAAACAGCCACAACGATAAAATGGAAGATGCAAAAGGATAATACAGTTGAGAACATTCAAGATGATAATTACAAAACAAAGGAAAATATTTTTCATTCACAGAGCAGATGGGTTTTCTGGCAAATGACGTGATGATTCTCCAGTTCCATCTCAACTACCCCCTACCTCCCAACAAATATTATATGACAGGCTCGGTGGTTCAGTGATACATTTTGTAAAGAGACTGGTATGGACACAAATTGAAGTTTTTTCGGATCTTTTAAAAAAAATGTTTTTTTTTAAGGCCGACAGGACATAGCCACAGGTGATGAACAAAATGGTGGAATCTTGATCCTCTGATCCTCGACTGATCCACACTTGACTCCTTATACCCTTCACCTCATCTCTAATTTTTCTCTCTGATCCTTGGTGACCTTCCTTTTAATCATTTAGTCTCTCCTCCATCAAATTAACAGTGTAGCCACACGACACACACCTGCATGTACATGTACATGTGCAGGGTGGCCCATTAAATGACATCATAATTACAAAGGAAAAAAGGATAAAAAACTAATAATGTATTTTGATCTTTATTTCCATACAATAAACTATTTAAAGAATTTAATTTGGGACAATACATAGACATTACAATTTTCACATCATGGGGAATGTATTGAAGAACAACGCATTACTACAATACATTCAAATTTAATTCATTGAATGGGAGGGGTTAGTCTTATGCGAAGCTTGAAAATGACATGACAACAAGGCACATTAAGAGAGTACAACAGGGAAATGAAGAGAAAGACAAAAATAATTGTGAGAATGGATAAGTGAGGGAGAGAGTGTGTGACAGTGTGTGACAGTGTGTGAGATTGCAAGTCAGCACAAGCCTTTAAAGATGGTAAAAACTGAATGTTGTGTTGCGGCGAGCACCGTACTGAGCACCAAAGTGGTCACCCACATCCGGTAAGTCCACATAGAAAGGATGGAGAAGATGCTCAGTGTATGGATTGAGGACAACACTTTGAAGAACATTCCTTAAAGTGGACCTCTCATTCACGCAAAGGCAATGCGTATGTACGCGCATCTGGCTGGCACGGATGGCGCAAGCATGAGTGATGGGGGTACGAGTGGCCCCATTCCATTCCAGGTGAGCTGGGGACGGTTTGACTGTTTCAAGAAGTGCTACAGTCTCCACAATATAAAACTGACAGGCAAGTGTGCACCTCCGCAAACCATGAGGCAGCCAAAGTGTTCCCTGCTCAACTCGCGCAGCTCATCAAGGAGAAGAGGTACCTGCCAGAGAAGGTGTTCGACATGGACAGGACCCACCTGTTTTGGAAAAAGATGCAAACACGAACTTTTATCTCGAAGCACGAGGGGACAGCTTCAGGATTTGATGGAAAATTGGTTTCAATCCTTCTTTGCAAAGGAATGGGTTTCTCTTCTCTTCTGCGCAAATGCAAAATGGTACTGTCTGATGAAGCCCATGATGTTGTACCATTCCCTGACCCCACTGCTCTCAAAAGGCAAGAACAGACACATACTGCCCATGTTTTGGAGGGCCAACAGGAAGGCATGAGTGATGGCAGCAATTTTCATGGACTTGTTCCGTAACTGTTTTGTCCCTCAGTTGGAGAGGTACCTGACAAAACAAAACGTTGCATTCAAGGTTCTCCTGCTCCTCGACAATGCTCCTGGCCACCCCAGGGACCTGAAGGTGGCTCACCCGAAACTAGAGGTGATCTTCCTGCCGCCCAACACCAGTTTCCTGATCCAGCCGCTCGACCAAGGGGTAATTTTGACTTTCAAATTATTATACTCGCCGCACCTTTCACCACATTTTGGATGAAATGGACGCTGACCCAGAGCTCATCATCGGGCAGTGTTGTAAGGAGTTCTACATAACCCACTGCATTGGCACAATCAAAGAGTCGCTGGATGAGATGAAAGCCTCCACCATCAACACCTGCTGGCATAACCTGTGGCTACAGGAAGTGAAGAACTACAGAGGCTTTCTCGACAACACGGAGGAGAGACATAAAATTGTCAGGTTGACACGGCATGTGGGAGCAGAAGGCTTTGACGACATAGAGACTGAGGAGTTTGATGCTCTTATCGCCTCGCATGCTGAGGAGGAGTTGGGGGCCATTACCAAGGTTTCTGAGAAGGAGGAGGGCAGTGATGAGAAAGAGGTGTCAAGGTCCAACCTAACAGTCAAGTTCTTGGGTGAGATACTGCAGGACATTCGGTCAGTTACCGAGAGGCTGTTAGACACTGATCCAGTCATGGAGCATTACTTCAAAGTCAAGAGGGATGATGTGATGCTCCCATACAAGGAGCTAGATTGAAATATACAGCAATCTCAATTACAGAGTTCTTCTGCCCTGGTGCGCCCAACTCAGGAGCACCAGCACCCTCACCTGCCGATCCTGCATCCCATTTGCTGATCAACTTTTCAAGATGATCTGCTTCAGGGCCCTCACCTACATTCCTTTTGGTGCAAGATTAATCAGCACCCCCACATGTGTGGTCTTCAGACAACTCCACTGAGCTCACTGGATTTTAAAACATAATCATCATCATTTGAAAAGTTGCGTTTCTTTGTGCAAATAAAAATTTGAAACAGTATCTGCTGTTATTGGTTTTTTTTTTTTTAAACTTACTATCACTTGTTGTTTTGTTTAATCACTTAAACTGTGAATCGCATTCCTTCAATAAACATTGGAAATGGTTCCTGGTGTTTTCGTTTTTTTATTTGTAAGCATTTTATTATGAAACTGTAATCATGTACATTTGCAGTTGAAAATGTTTTGAACTTAAAAAAATAATTCCCAATGAACCAGGAACCGCCGGGAACTTATCCCACTTTTTCCATTGAACCAATGCGTGACAATCGTGGCTTTGCCATTCACGGCATTTCTCATGAATCCGGAACCGCTGGGAGCCTCCAGTGGTGAGAAAAAGTTTGTGAACCCTTTAGAATTTTCTGTATTACTGCATAAAATTGACCGAAAATGTGATCAGATCTTCCTCCAAGTCCAAATAATGGATAAAGAGAACTTGATTAAACAAATCACAAAGAAAGAAAAAACTACTTTGTTTTTTATTTATTGAGCAAAATAATCCAACATTCAATCTTTGTCAGAAAAATTATGTGAATCTTTCTTTACATTCAGAAACTGGTGGCACCCCCTTGAGCAGCAATAACTTCAACCAAGCATTTCCTGTAACTCTTGATCAGTCCTGCACATCGGCTTGGAGGAATTTGGGCCCATTCCTCCTGCACATCGGCATTCTTGTTCCAGAACTGCTTCAACTCAGAGATATTTGTGGGCTTTCTTACATGAACTGCTTGCTTCAGGTTCTGTCACAACATTTCAAGTAGGTTGAGGTCTGGACTTTGACTTGGCCATTCCAAAATGCAAAATCTCTTCTGCTTCAGCCATTCTGTTGTGAATTTACTTGTGCGTTTAGGATAGGTGTCTTGCTACATGACCCACTTTCTGTTAAACTTCAGCTCACAAACGGATGCCCTGACGTTCTCCTGTACAATTCAGAATTCATGGTTCTGTCAATGATGGCAATCTATCCAGGTCATGAGCCAGCAAAGCAGCCCTAAACCATGACATTCCCACCACTATGCTTCATGGTTGGGATGAGGTTGTTATGTTGGAATGCAGTGCTTGGTTTTGGCCAAAGATAATGTTTCTCATTCAAGCCAAAAAGTTCCACTTTCGATTCATCTGTCCACAGAACATTCTTCCAATAGCTTTCTGGATCATCCAGGTGGTCTTTGACAAACTTGAGATGGGCAGCAATGTTCTTCTTGGAGAGCAGTGGTTTCCTCCTTGTTGTGCTCCCATGAACACCATTCTTGTTCAGTGTTTTCCTGATGGTGGATTCATGAACACTGACATTAACCAATGCAAGAGAGGCTTGCAGATCCTTAGACATTACCCTGGGGTTATTTGCGACCTCCTGGATTATTGTACGTCTTGCTCTTGGAGTGATTTTCGTTGGATGACCACTCCTGGAAAGAGTAACAATCGTGTTGAATTTTCTCCATTTATACATGACCTGCCTGACAGTGGATTGGTGGAGCCCACATCTTCAGAAATGGTTTTGTAACCCTTTCCAGACCAATGAGCATCGACAACTCATTTTCTGAGTTCCTCAGAAATCTCTTTTGATCGGGGCATGACATACTTCCACAAACTCGTCTGGTGAAGACCAGACTCTGATGGTGACGAACAAAGTTTATGTTTTACAAATAGGGCAGGGCCAAACTCACTCATGATGGTCATCCTATTGATTGAAACACCTGGCTGGAATTACCCCCTTAATTGAGCTGATTAACCGAGAGGTTCACATACTTTCTCCGACAAAGAAATTGAATGTTGGATCATTTTGCGCAATAAATAAACGAAAGTAGATTTGTTTTGTGTGCTACTTGTTTAACCAGGTTCTCTCTATCCATTATGAGGACTTAGATGAAGATCTGATTACATTTTAGGTCAAATGTATTGTTGCGGATTCGCGCCCGCCGGCGTGCTGACGGCCACGTAACTCGAATCGCGGCACGTCGCCCACCGGACGGACAATCCAGTCGTGACCCTCTCGGACTAACGCCGGGAACCAGTCACGGGTGGACCTTTCGGTTTCACCGCGATCGAGCCAATCAGCCCCCGCGTGGGATAGGGTTGCTCGCCAAATTCGACCTACCTAAGTACCCACGCGGAGAGTAGACCGGGCGATCGCACCTCGCCGCAGGTCGACTTCGGACACGGGCCACTTAAGCGACCCGTTCCGTACTATCAGAATAACCGAGCGGTGTTATCGTCGACCTCGACGGTTCGATTAATTATCGGGCGTATTCAGCCCACTACCAACCCTTTACGTGAAGCAAGATGGGGATTCAATAGAGGAAAAGACGAAGCGAAGCGGGAGAACAGTTCAACACAAAGCACATTTATTCGCGGCACACGGGAAGCACACATATTCGATTCCACCAAAAGCACATAGAAAAAACACAATTCAATTTACACAAAAAGCAAATATAAAAGCGAAAACACAATGCAGAGCTAATACCGACTACCGAGCACACGGCAACACTTATACAATTCTACCTCACAGACGGCGCCGACAACACATACCCAAAACCAAGGAAAAGAATACCCTCAAGGATGAGGCGGGCCTGAGGCCGAGACCGGGTCGGCCTACCCGTCTGGTGATGAGACGCGGAGCGGCGATGGCGCCTCAACTCCGCGGGCCTCGCGGACGGTGTCTGGTAGGGGGTGGGAAAGGGGCCCCCTTGGTCGCACTATCTCAGCGCGGGGGGAAACAGGAGGGGGTTGCTGATGCTCGGGGTATAGAGGATTTTTATTATCCCGCGACGAGCGTCTCCACCTCGGCCAGGTCGTGCTGTCGGCCTCCCTCGGGTGCAGCTCCCTGCACGACGCGAGCACCCCCTCGTCTGGTGTCGCCGCCTTTCCACAGCTCGTCCCCTCCGTTCCGACTCCAACGCACACGACGAGCAGCTCCACCGCCCGCGAAGTCTTGACTCTCTGTTTCCGACTCTCCTACTCTCCTACTCTCCGCCTCTCGACTCTCCTGCTTTCTGACTGACGAACACGGTCCTTTTATCCGCCCCGTAGCTTCGCCCTCTCATCTTTGACCCCCTCCCTTCGACCTTTCACCTCGCTCCCCATTGGCCCGAGAAAAAGTGGGCGTGAAGGCTTTTTGATCCACAAATTTGCATATATCGATCGCCCTGGAGGCGGGGCCAAATCGCCCCTCGCTCACCGATTGGACAGCAAAAAGTGGGCGTGTGTCGTTTTTGATCCGTTTTTGAAGCACAAAATCCGTGATTTTGTACACGCTGTTCGGCGCGCGCCCTGCACGAGTCCAACACCGGTACCCACAGGCGGCGCAAGAACGGTGGCGATGCGACGGCTGCGAGGTGTGACGTGAAGGTCGTGGCGGTTGTGGTGAAGCGGCGTTGTGGTTGGTGGTTGATGTTGTGGTTGTGGTGGTAATCATGGCGGTTGGTCCAAAATAAAGATAGCAAAAGAAAAACGGCTATCCTGAAGAGTCGCAGCACGCATATATGACATGTATTCCCACTAGACAACGGGTTTGGGCCTAACTACACATGCACTTACCGAGATACCTCACCTAAGGGACCTGAATGGTGGTTTGCGAATTTGGTAACCACAACAGTATGCAGAAATTCAGAAAATATAAAAGGGTTCACAAACTTTTTCTCACCATTGGATCCTTCTTTTTCCCATTGAAACAATTCGTGGTATCAACATTTACGGCTTTGCCATTCACAGGTAACTAACCACCGGGACCAATCCATCCATCCATTAGGACCATACTCTGTGCAGAGCATTGGTTCTGCCGAAGCAGTCTCCTGAGCTATTGGGAACAATCTTGGACGGGTCGCCATTCCAACGCAGGACACCAGCAAGATGGTACTCATTTTGCCGACCTCTGAAGGATGACAGGCTGAGTCAACCCAACCTGGTATCAATTCAACAGCCAAGTGGGATTTGAACTCAGAACCATAGGATCCCAAGCCCACCACCCAAACCATTAAGCCAACACCAGGACTGGGAACCAATCCCCCCTTTTTCCATTGAAGCAATGCACCGCTATTCGATATTCGTGGCATTTTCCAGGAATGTATCCCCTATGAATAGTGGGGTCCAACAGTATTGGGATCCACAAAATGATGAATTTTTTGGAGAAACATTTTAAGCATAATTTACATCATTCGTATTATAAAAGAGAGTTTGTACATTTGTTTGTTTATTTATTTATATATGCTTCAAAAACGGAATAAAAAACAACTACGGGATCAATTCCAACCAGATTTTGCGTGTTGCCAAGGGTACCCCAAGTATGGTTTGTCTGGGTAGCATACCTGGGGGAAACGGTTCAGGGTTGGGTGGGAGGGACCCCAATTATCTCCATTTAAATGTGTATCACATATTGCCACTCAGTGGCAGCCGGTATTACAAATCATCTTTGTCTAATATAAAGAAGGTTTAAACGACTTCAAAATAAACGTTACAGTGATATTGAAATCCGAGTGAAAATAATTCGAAATTTTCAAAATGTTTCATTTCACTCATTTTAAACAGAGGTTCAAACCAAAGCATCCAACACAGCTTCACAGTGAATTGGAAGTGATTTTTTACTTGTGTCACATGAAAGAATCAAGGATGGTTGACAAAGGTGATGTTAGCTGACTTCCAAGTGGATGGAAGAAAACCTTGGACAAATTGTAGAGTGAATAGAGCAGAATGTTTGTGAAGGACAAAATGTCTTTTGATTAAATCTGTGAGCAAAGCGATGCCTAGTTACATAATATTGTTACGAATTAGCCGGTTCGGACAGCCACGCACGACCGCTTGAGCCCAAACGCAGTCGCGCGCCCGCCGAAACCCGGAATTCAGTCTTAGCTTCCGGACAACTCCGGAAACCTGCTACGGATGCCTTAACGCACCATAAACTGTCAATATTCTGTCCACGCGGAACAGGGTTAATCGCCGAATCTCGATATACCTAATTATCCGTGCAGACAGACCAGAAGTGACCAGAGGCTCACAAGAGGCTGGGCAGGTTACCTTGCCGGCCCTTGTGACGGCTCAAAGGTCTTCGGGTCAGTGACCCCTGCTGTCCCTGGCTTGGCCCTTGTGTCACATGCGCCGGTCGCTTGAGCGGCCGGGCGGCTCGAGCAGCTTGGCGAGCGGCTTGCTCAGTTCTCCTTGGTGTCCGGCCTTCACTGCGGCCTGGGCGGTCGGGCCTGGCCGGCGACGCGCTCGGAGGCGCGAACGGGTCTTTGCTCTTTTAGAGTTGATGCCCTTTTATGACCCATCCACTGCCTCAGCGCCGCTCGACCGTCTCAAGGCCGTTCGCCCAACGCTCATCTCCTCTTTGGCCGTTCACCGATGCTTCTCCGGCTCTCGTCTGGCATTCCCTCCTTCTCTGCGACTGCCCGTCTCCCGAGAGCGATGAATCTCCGCTGATCTCTCCTCTGGAGGTGCCGCTCGTCTCCCAAATCAGCCTCGAACTCGTTCGAGCTCCTCCCTTATATTGGCCCGAGGCGAGCCGCTCTTTGATCTCTCAACCCGAGGCCGGGCTCCGCCCACTTTTCACCTCTGACCTCTCACCCCTGGTAAGCCTCGCGGGAAACCCCAAGTCCGACGTCACCCGTGGGTTTTGGAGAAGTCGCTCTGTGATCCAGTTATGCAAATTAGGTTCGCGCCACGGCGCACAATGGCGGCTTGAGCAGTGGTGGCATTGGGGAGCGTTGCTTGTCGATGGTGAGGAGTTTTTGTAGGATGTTTCGAAATTAAAGACAGAGAAAGAATAACGGCTACCTCAAAGATTCGCAGCACGGCACATGAACAATTCCCTTTACACATCGGTGGGGATTCTAACCTGAAACACTTATCGAAATAACTGATCTTCGGGGAACCTGAATGGTGTTTTGTGAAATTCCAAAACCGCAACAATATATCTTGACCAAGTTTCAGCAGATAATTCTAAATCAAAAATTATACTTTATACAGTTTGCCAAGGTAATTGTGGGATTTGCAATAATTTAACTTTTGTCTTTTTTGTACAATATATTGAAAATATTGGAATGTGATCAGAAATATCTGAGTACAATATGCCAAAGACATGCAGAAAATATATTATCTATCAGAGTTGATATCAAAGAACACACACACACACACACACACACACACACACACACACACACACACACACACACACACACACACACACACACACACACACACACACACACACACACACACACACACACACAGTTTGTCTTTACATGGTTGTAAATAATTTGCAGATAATAAATTGACAAACTTATGACCATTTCCATTTTCAATCAGGATATCAATATTATCATCTCCTATTACATACACATTGTTATTTTTCAGGGAGAGCTTATTCAATAAAAAGTTGAATTCATCCAAAATGAAAAGGTCACTTGAATTTGATAGCCTATATTCGACACCAGCAAGAGAATTTCTACAATTTACATTATCAATTCCTAAGAATAAGGACTCGGCACTTTTCATCGAGAAGCACAAATCTTTTCCAAGTTCAAATTGACATGCATTTTGAATATAAATGGCTACACGTCCTCCGATTACATTTTCTTGCTTTGTACAAAGTAAGGAACAATTTTCAATATCAAATAAGGGAAGAGACTTGGCATTTTAACCATGTCTCAGTTATATCGAGTGTAGTGAATTGATATTCAAGAATTCATGAAAGGCATTAATATATATTTTTTACGAGGCTTCCTGCATTTAAATGAAATAGACCGAATTGGTCATCAGATAAATATTTTTGAAATCATTGAGCAAGTTAGACAGTCTCGACATATTGGCATTTGGATGGTCCCATCTGAATTAATATAATTCATTCAGGTGGTATGTATGTATATATATATATATATATATATATATATATATATATATATATATATATATATAAAAAACACCTCCCACACTCCTCTCACCGAAGCTGCATAAAGCAATCCAAGAAGGCGTACACAAGGTAGGCGCTTTGCTGTTTCAAACCCTTCCCAGAGATCCTTCACAGCGATAAAGACGTTCACACACAGTACACACATCAGAATCCCAATGCTGCACACACCCTCAGCTGCCAGACCAGTTTCATGACTTATTGGCGAATCACCAGCGATAGCGTACCAATGAAGCTCCCAAGCATGTACCAATGAAGGAGCCTCATACCAATGAGGCACCCAAGCATTAGGGGGTGTGTAGCATTGAGATTCTCATGTGGGTATGATGTGTGAATGTCTTTATATAGCTGTGGAGGAACTCTGGGAAGGGTTTGAAAAAGCAAAGCACTGACCTTGTGCAGGCCTTTTCAGGTTGCTTTATGCAGCAGCTTCGGCTGGAGGAGTGTGGGAGGTGTTAATTATTTATATAATCCGAGCCACCTGGGTTCAGTGGATCAGGTGAGAGCTGATTGGCTATTCCCTCCATTCACAGGTGAGAGATGTGGGTGGGTCTATCATGTGTGTGTGTGTGTGTGTGTGTGTAAACATATATATATATATATATATATATATATATATATATATATATATATATATATATATATATATATATATATACACACACACACACACACACACACACACACACACACACACACACACACACACACACACACACACACACACACACACACACACACACACACACACACACACACACACACACACACACACACACACATATATATATAGTTGTGGTTCTGCAAAACCGCATGCCTCTAAGGCAATGGCACCCAACATACAGTGATTTAGTACATATTTGACATTTTGCTTTGTACATATTTGAAAAGTCATATATACTGTATGAAATAGGCTAATGCTGTCTGTTTGTCTGTCTCTGTCCCAGTCTGAAACATGGAATTGCACCTCAGAGAAAAAAAAGAAGAAAAGTTAAGCAAACGTTGCTTCAAAGTAATAACCAAAGAAGAGACACATAGTTCGCTATACTTATACACTGTAATTGAAAGACTAAAGAAAATTTAACACAAAAGAGGGATGGGCTGGATCTCTTTGTGGACCAAATGAGAGAAAAATATAATAGAAATTATGAGTGTGCATATCATGGAAATGAGTATCATTGTCAATCAACAAATATTTGATAACATTGCATGTATCAGGTCAGGTATGGGAGCATGTGCCAGAACAGCACGTCGCTGCGTCCACTTTCCGCCGGTACTCCAGGGGCCTCCGTCTGGCCATCCCCCAGGCAGATGCCAGGCCCATCCCCATCTCCTTGAGATGATGGTCAACCTGTTGCAACCATGAGGCACGTGGTCGACCCACTGGCCTCCTCCACTCATGAGACTCCCTCGCTGAGAGAATCTGGTGAGCAGGATCAGAGTCAGGAAAACGAGCCACATGTCCATACAGCCGCAACTGACGCTCACGGACTATGCAGGTAACAAATCTCATCCGAGTCTCTCTCAGCAACCGCTCGTTGGACACAAAATCCGACCAGCGATAGCCAAGGATTCTCCGAAGAGACCTGGTACCAAAGGAATTAAGTCTCCGTCTCAGATCCTTGGTCAGAGTCCAAGTCTCGCACCCATAGAGCAAGACTGGAAGTACCAAGGACCTGAAGACTCGGACTTTCGTCCTCCCGCACAGGTACCGGCAGCGCCACACCCCATGATCCAGTGAGTCCATGACTCCCCAGGCCCGACCCAGACGTCTATTGACCTCTGACTCGCAGCCAGCAGAGACATGAATATCACTGCCAAGGTAAGTGAATCTCTCCACGACCTCAACATCCTCACCACAAACAGACACAGACAGGACAGCAGCATCCAAGATGTCACCGAAAGCCTGGATCTTAGTTTTGACCCAAGAAACCCGTAATCCCAACGGCTCCGACTCCTCATTCAGCACCTCGAGGGCCCCCAAGAGGATGTCTAAAGTCTCCGCAAAGATGACTGCATCATCTGCAAAGTCAAGGTCCGAGATCTTGACATTCCCAAATGACGCACCGCAACTTGATCTCTCCGACATCCTCCCTAGAATCCAGTCCATACAAGTGCTGAAAAGTGTGGGAGCAAGTACACATCCCTGACGAACTCCAGTAACAACTGGAAATAAGTCAGAGATGGTACCACCACACTTCACAGCACTCTCAGTACCAGAGTAGAGTTCAGACATCAGATCGATCAGTTTTGGTGGCACCCCACGAAGACCAAGAATCCTCCCAGAGGACGTCCCGATTCACTGAATCGGACGCTTTACAGAGATCAACATAGGCTGCAAGCAGCCCCTGCCGAAACTCTCGTCTGCGTTCGGTGAGGACACGAAGTGCAAGGATACGGTCAATCGTTGACCTCTTTGGTGTAAAGCCTGACTGCTCTGGACGCTGGTGCTCAAGCAGATGATGGCGAACCCTATCGAGAATTATCCGAGCAAAGACCTTGCCCGGCACTGAGAGCAGCGTCACCCCTCGGTAGTTGTTGCAGTCTTGGCGATCACCCTTCCCTTTCCAGAGAGGGACAACAAGGCCCCTCTTCCAGTCAGTTGGGATGATGCCTGTGTTCCAGGCAGAGCACAAAACTGCATGCAACGACACGAGTGCAGCATTTCCACCAGCCTTGAGAAGTTCGGCGTGGATGCCACAGATCCCTGGAGCTTTGCCCCGTTTCAACTGGTTCACCGCAGCCCGTGTTTCCACAAGCATAGGTGGACCACAGTTGATTCGAGGGTCAGCAACAGGGATTGTAACACCCTTGACGTCCAACTCGACAGTTGGGGGATCAGCCTGGTACAACCGCTCAAAGTAACCGGCCCAGCGGGCCTTCACTTCAGACTCCTCTGTCAAGAGCCTACCACTCTCTGCTCGAACTGTAGTGCTCCGAGGGATGGGCTTGGATGAACGTAATGCGCGAATTCCCCTGTAAGCGGGACGAGAATCACCTGTCCACAGGTGATGCTCTACCCCCTCACAGATTCCTCGCACATAGGCCTCCTTGTCCACCCTCAGTGCACGTACAGTTTTACGCCTCAGCTCCCTGAACAGCTCAGCTCTGCCATTCAGCCTGGCCCTGCGACTCTGGTCAATGGTATCCAGTGTCCCTTGAGAGACAAAATTCTTCTTTGCCCTGCGGTGAGCTCCAAGGCATCCACCGGCAACATCAAGGACGGTGGTCTTGAAGGTGCTCCACAACTCTTCAGGACCCCCCAAAGCACCCAGACCCCCCAAGTGTCCACTCAGCCTGTTTGCAAACTCCTCAGCTACTCTCTCATCCCTGAGCTTGGCAACATCCAGCCTCGGCTGGGATGGTACCATTCTCCAGGATTTAAGGTGCAGCTTTAGAGTTGCTACAACAAGCCTGTGGTCAGTATTGAGGAACTGAGCACTCCGGTAGACCCTGCAGTTCTGGATCATCCTCCAACGACCGTCAATGAGGACATGGTCAATCTCCTTTGCCACACCGCCAGCGTTGGAATACCAAGTCCAGCGATGAGCTTGTGGGCGCTGAAACCATGAACCAGCCACCCTAAGTCCATGACTTCTTGCAAAGTCAAGGAACTTAGTGCTATTCTGGTTCATAGTTCCTGACCCATGGGGACCAACACACACCTCATAACCGTCCCTATCAGTTCCAGTCGATGCATTGAAATCCCCCAAGACTAGAAGTGTATCTCGTCTGGGGCACTGATCAACCACAGACTCGAGTGTGGCGTAGAATGTGTCCTTCACGGTGAGATCACTCGCCTCAGTCGGAGCATAAACAGAGACCAGGGAAATGACACCTAAGGAGTGACGAGATCCTTAATCTCATAATACGCTGGTTGACCGGTGTTACCTCCAATTATCATTGGGGTCAGCTTATTGGACACAGCTACAGCAACTCCTTGGGTATGGTAACCATCAGAGCGACCAGACCAATAGTAGGTGTAACCACCCACCATTATCTCGCCGCAATCCGGTCTCCGAACCTCAGAGAGAGCTGCAATCCCGATGTCCAAACGCTTGAGCTCAGATGATAACAGAGACAGGTGATCATCCTCTCTTAGGGATAGGACATTCCAGGCACCCACCCGAAGGGACCGCCTCAGGTTAACCCAAGGAGACCGCCGTCTGGTGGACGACACCTCAGCACCACTCCGACACACTCTCCCGCAATCTGACCCAGGGATGTTACCCCGTGGTTTCCCTCCTATCAAAGATTGGGGGTCCCGAAGGCTTTGCCCCAATCCCGTCATCCGGTGAGCTGCCCTGCGAAGGGAAGCTGCACAGGAGGTACTCCCACGGAGTGGGTTTTCAGATTTTTTTGCGTTTTTGCGTTTTGCGGAATGAAGGGTTTTACGGTGGCCGGAGTGCAAATCCTGCCACCAACCTCCTAATAAGAAGTGACCCCAACTGCAGGAGGACGTCCGCAGACACAGTTGGGCACTAGATATGGATGGCCATTGGCTCACAAGGAGCTCCTCCGCCCTTTGAATCAGAAAACATGTATCAGAAAACAAAAACAACCTCTGGACTATTTTGGTGATTGTATGTGGCGTTAATTAAAGCAGAATGAAAAGAAAGAAGGTCAAAGTGCAATGTTCGCTTGAATCTTCAGATTAATTGATGTGTTTCTCCTCCATTTCCTCACCACTTGCATAAAAACGAAGTTTTGTTCCATTTTCAAACAGTGTCTTGACTTGGGAGGGGGAAGGGGAGCGTCTTTTGCTTTTCGTCCAAATCCTTTAACATGATATTGTCCACAATGAAGATGCTTTTCATCACCTGCGTTTTGTGCCGGGACAATAAGGTTTTTACGAGGATGTGCCACGGGTCGTCGTCATGTTGGCACCATATCCAGGAGCTTTCTTGATGTTAACAGCCATGTCAAACTTTTCATCGAGTATTTTCTCACATTTCCACACACTCCACTTGCCTTGGGTTCTTGGCCTCCTAAATCCCGAAGATACGAAAGTTATTTTGATGGGAAAAACCTTTCTCCTATATTTGTGGAGAGAGGGAGAGAGGGGGAGAGGAGGAGAGGGGTAGAAAGTGCTATTTGCACTTTTTCCTCAAATTCCTTGTTTTTCTTCTCCAGAAAATTTGCTCTCTTAATTTCAAACAATATTGCTTTTCTTAGTTATTTCCACTCTTCTAATATTATCAATAAATGCATCAACAGCCTTCTTGATTCCTCGGCTGAAAATTTGTAAGAGCTTTCCGAAAATAGTCATCGATAGCATATTTGGTGACTTCAGAGATCCCACCATTCACTCCATTCTCGGCCGTCTCGCGCCGGTGCCAGGACCAGTCGATTCATCCGCCGATAGCATTTCTGGCTCTATTTCACTCACGTTATATGTGGCGCCTTTTCCATCTTTCTTCAGTTTCATGCTTGATTTTCACAAACTATAGTTGCTCATAATCATTTAAACAGTGGAGTCACTCGTTTTTATTTTCAATTTCCTCACGGAAAAGGAATCTCCGAGAAGTTAAGTCACATTATGTACGAAGATGTTACAGCACACGTCTAACTCATTATGCTGCCATCATTCTTTCAAACACAGCCTGCACACCAAGCGATCCATCATCATCAGCCTTCTATCAAGTGCAGCGGACTCGTTTCTTCTTCGTTATTCCCCCGCAGATCGATATGGAACAAACACATTTAAAGGTCGACAGCGAGTAGCCGGTTTGGTGAAAAGCGTGAAGATGGAGCCTCACCACGGGACATGGAGGTGGGGCTGAGACAGGTAGGTGTGAATAATATTTTTCATTCAGTGTGAAGAATATTTTATGGAGATTCGTCATGAAGAGGTTCATCAATGTGACCACAATTTTGTGACTTGATCCAATCAAGTGATGAAATCATTCAGTATTCTGATGCAAGTGATCACCCAGAGATGGGCACAATTACACGAGTTTCACCCTCAATGGTTCCAAGAGGGTTCGTAGCCTTCGTGCAAAGACTCGACGAGTCAAAAGTCTCCACGTAAACAACACACCGATTCGAGGCCGGGCTATGAGTGGGCCCTGACGTTCCACATTGGTGCCTGTCTGGAGGATTAAGAGAAATGACGCGGCCTTCATATCAAGAGCTTAGTGGAAAAAGTCATGGACAACCATCACCTCATGGGGAGTTACAGCATCCCACAAGGACCTTCGTCTCAGCCCTTATTGCCACAAACATGCTAAAAAGCCGATGCAACGGGGTCTCAGCAAATAGTAAGACCGTTCTAGACTTTTGTTCATTTATAGACGACCTTTAGTGGCCATAAGCAAAAATGCACCACGTAGTTTTCCACAATATTATCTTGGAATAATGATGTGAAGCAAAGTGTGAGCAGTCACTACTTACCGCTCTTCAAAAAGAAAACAATCATTTCATGGCCCACCCATTACATACAACAATCAAGAGCAATCAGAGATTGCAGACCCTTGCCAGAACTTGTTTTGTGTGGTGTTTGTGAAGTTTTGTGTGGTGTATTTTGCGTGGCATTTGTGTACTGGTATGTAACGCAATTAATCAGACATAACTAGAACTGCCACTTTATAACTGCTGGCAGTGGTGACCGGGTACCAAGACGTCCTCCTCTGATGCAACCCCGCTTTGATCGGACACCTGACCCTGGCTCGTGAAGTTTTTCATTATTATTCAATTGAATTTAGAATGAGATTAAAATAAATTCAATTCAAATCAAATGGAAGACCAAATAGGTACAGTCCTGCATTGGAATCATTTGAAGGAACCCGAACAAGCAAAAAAGCAAAGATGAAGTCATCAAGATGAACCGAGATAGGATTCAGTTTTAAGCTGCTCTTCCTCTACCCTCAAACCCATCTAGGCACAGCCAAGTGAGATTATATATATATATATATATATATGTCAGAAAAAGAAAAAATAAATAATAATAACCCAGATCAACAAATTAAATAATTCTGGCTGCCATACCATGTGTCCGATCAAGTTGAAATTTAAAACACGTTTCCCTCATCACTATTCGATCATAATTGTGACGTTTCATGTCAATTGATCAAGCGGTTCCAGAGAAAGCATTATTTAATATTTTTCTTCAATCCAATAGCGGTCATAAATATAAAGTTTCTCCTCGATCTGTTGAGCCACTTCAGAGAAGAAGATTTTTGAAGCTTTTTTTCTTCTTCGCATAATATGGCTGCCGAATTACATGACCGATGTCATCAATTTTTTTTTTTCTGTGGACCATTTTATGCCGAAATATGTGGACTTAGATGTGGGAAGACGAGATGACCCTCAAATATTTTCATACTGATTAGATGTGGCATCCTACATTGGCTATTATGATGTCATAATGAAGGCACCGATGACGTCATAAAATAAATCACACTTATTGCCCATGAGGAGTACTTGCCATGTGCCAAGTTTCAATTCTTTCCTTGTTGCGGTTTCAGATACAGAGAACCAATTTTTTGTTCTGTTTTTCCAACATGGGTGCCACACCATGTGACCTATGACGTCCTAATTATGTTGAAACCATTCTACATGAGTTGTCATACGTATGGTGAAAAATTCTCAACCTGGCAAACAGTTGCAGAGAAAAACAAGAAAGTTCTGTGTGGACAAACAAACAAACGACCCAAACGCAATACCCTCTCCTTCGGCGAGGGTCACGACAACGGCACTCAGTAGAGGGCATACTCCGCCAGGTTGAACAGTTGAGGTTTTGTATCCTTCCAATAGGCCGTTCTGCATCCAGACCTTAACCAAAATCAAATCAGCTTGTTCTTGTCACCGAGTCAACTCATCCATCAAATGTTGTCATAAACTGTCAATCTTTTTGAGATATCATGCGATACTGTGTAACATTTTGGCCGTATCTCCCAAATGGTGAAGAATCACTTTAAAAAATTCAAGTCAATTCGTCCTTGTCACACGTGCAACCTGTCCACCAAGTTTTGTCCAAATGCATCCACAACTTTGAGATGTTGTTGTTGTTCGTCTTCCGGCTGTTCCCGTTCGGGGTCGCCACAGCGGATCATCCGTTATGATTTGGCACAGGTTTTACGCCGGATGCCCTTCCTGACGCAACCCTGGTCGCCTCTTACGACACAGGGATAAGGATTGGGTTTCACCATGATTCCAGGCTGCCCTACACCCTCTCATAGCGCGGCCCAGCACAGGGCTCCCGTCCTCAAGTGATCCTCCAACCCAAGCCTCCGAGTAGCCGGATTACAGGCGCACGCCACTACACCCGGTATAACTTTGAGATGTCGTGTTATATATTTTATTTCACCCGATCACTCAATGTGAGGAATCACTTAAAAATTCTCAGATCTGGATCTTTACCAAAATCGAATCAATTTTTCCTCATCACACACCCAACTTATCCACCAGGTTTCGCCGAAATCCGTCCATAAGTGATATCATGCTCACAGACAAACACACAAACAGACAGGAGTGAAAACAGAACCTTCGTCCACCTTTGGTGGCGGAGGTAAAGACTCAACTTGTGAGATATTAGCTTAAGAGAAATGGAGAAGGACAAGAACAATACTCTCAAGTAAGCACGACTAACCGGGTATTGGACAGCGTGATAGTTGAGATACTGTCCCCGTGCCATTTTCCTTTCCTCCTGGCCAATGGTACACAAACAGAGCTGTGTGGGATGACCCAGCGTCGATTACCACTCCATACTGCGTGCAACAGGACATAGGACGCGGTGAACATCTGCACCTCCAAAGTGGCATCCTCGACCAAAAAAAAAAAACAGTGGTAGAGAGCATTACCTCTTCACTGTACTTGAAACCAGCACTTTTAAAGATGCAGCGCAAAGCAACCACCAGTTAACGCCTGGGCTATCACACCTGGATTTGTGATGGCTGAACCTTCTGGGCAACGAGGACGATGCAGACGATGGTCATCACCACGGACGTAATTCCCAGCAGGATGAGCACACCGACAGGTCGCCTTTGCCCGAGCACCATTTCCCCAAGAAAGGGCATGTTGTTGGTGGGATCCTGTGATCAACACAAGGGCGAACTTGTTAATTGGCCTAATAGTAACCGGTCGGTTACTGGATCATTTGTCATGCATCTTAACAATTGTACTTCATTTGAACTTCTGGTCTTTTAAAATAAGCTCAACACAATCACTGATCAGGCACTCTGAGGGAGAATGAACTAAAGTACAAAAAAAGGGAAACAAAACCCTTGTGTAGCAAGGGGACAATGATGGCGAGATATCAAGAAATGGATAAAGT
Organism: Eptatretus burgeri; assembly: GCF_056783735.1. Classification (NCBI taxonomy): domain Eukaryota; kingdom Metazoa; phylum Chordata; class Myxini; order Myxiniformes; family Myxinidae; genus Eptatretus; species Eptatretus burgeri. Next base: position 30,039,286 of record NC_140974.1, on the reverse strand, counting down.
AGATAAGATCTGAGGGGAAAGGGTGGGGAGGAAACTTGGGGGGAGGAAACGAGGAAAGAAGAGACTGAAAGAGATGGGTTAGTGGTTTTAAATTGGGGAAATTAACTGGAGGCGAGGTGGGAGGGTAGATGAGAAGATAAGGATGTAGTTGGGATGAGAAAGGGAGATGGGGAAAATAGTGGGAAGATGAGACTGAGGAGTGGAAGAGAGGAGAGGTGGGAAGGTGAGAATGAGTGGAAGAGAGGAGAGGTGGGAAGGTGAGAATGAGGAGTGGAAGAGAGGAGAGGTGAGAAGATGCGAATGAGGAGTGGAAGAGAGGAGAGGTGGGAAGGTGAGAATGAGGAGTGGAAGAGAGGAGAGGTGAGAAGATGCGAATGAGGAGTGGAAGAGAGGAGAGGTGGGAAGGTGAGAATGAGGAGTGGAAGAGAGGAGAGGTGAGAAGATGCGAATGAGGAGTGGAAGAGAGGAGAGGTGGGGAGTTGATAATGCGGAGTGGAAGAGAGGAGAGGTGAGAAGATGCGAATGAGGAGTGGAAGAGAGGAGAGGTGGGAAGGTGAGAATGAGGAGTGGAAGAGAGGAGAGGTGGGAAGGTGAGAATGAGTGGAAGAGAGGAGAGGTGGGAAGGTGAGAATGAGGAGTGGAAGAGAGGAGAGGTGAGAAGATGCGAATGAGGAGTGGAAGAGAGGAGAGGTGGGAAGGTGAGAATGAGGAGTGGAAGAGAGGAGAGGTGAGAAGATGCGAATGAGGAGTGGAAGAGAGGAGAGGTGGGAAGGTGAGAATGAGGAGTGGAAGAGAGGAGAGGTGAGAGGATGCGAATGAGGAGAGGAAGAGAGGAGAGGTGGGGAGTTGAGAATGCGGAGTGGAAGAGAGGAGAGGTGAGAAGATGCGAATGAGGAGTGGAAGAGAGGAGAGGTGGGAATGTGAGAATGAGGAGTGGAAGAGAGGAGAGGTGGGAAGGTGAGAATGAGGAGTGGAAGAGAGGAGAGGTGAGAAGATGTGAATGAGGAGTGGAAGAGAGGAGAGGTGGGGAGGTGAGAATGAGGAGTGGAAGAGAGGAGAGATGGGAAGGTGAGAATGAGGAGTGTAAGAGGAGAGATGGGAAGATGAGAATGAGCAGTGGAAGAGAGGAGAGGTGGGAAGGTGAGAATGAGCAGTGGAAGAGAGGAGAGGTGGGAAGGTGAGAATGAGTGTAAGAGAGGAGAGGTGGGAAGGTGAGAATGAGGAGTGGAAGAGAGGAGAGGTGGGAAGGTGAGAATGAGTGTAAGAGAGGAGAGGTGGGAAGGTGAGAATGAGGAGTGTAAGAGAGGAGAGGTGGGAAGATGAGAATGAGGAGTGGAAGAGAGGAGAGGTGGGAAGGTGAGAATGAGTGTAAGAGAGGAGAGGTGGGAAGGTGAGAATGAGGAGTGTAAGAGAGGAGAGGTTGGAAGGTGAGAATGAGGAGTGTAAGAGAGGAGAGGTGGGAAGAAGAGAATGAGGAGTGGAAGAGAGGAGAGGTGGGAAGGTGAGAATGAGGAGGGTAAGAGAGGCGCGGGGGGAAGATGAGAATGAGGAGTGGAAGAGATGAGAGATGGGAAGGTGAGAATGAGGAGTGGAAGAGAGGACAGGTGGGAAAATGAGAATAAAAGGGGGGGGGGAGGAAGTGGTGGAGAGATGAGATTAAGAGGGAAGGGTTGGAATAATTGGAGAGGAGATGGGGGTGGAGTTGAAATCTAAGATGGATCGGACGGGGAAAAGTGAGGTAAATGACAGTGGGGGGTTAGTAGGATCGGTGGTGATGGTGATGTCTGGGAGGCCGTGAATGAAGTTTCGTGTGATTGAAGTGTTGGGGGTGGATCGGCACACGAAACTCACAATGAAAGTACAATCGGTCACAGGAAACAACAGACTGTACAAAACAACACAGGTGAAGAAAGGTACCGAATTCCAAAAGGAACGCAAAGTTGTGCGAGGAGGATCCGGTGTCCACTGTCCCTCGGATCGTCTCCACGAAGAACCGCAAATCGATCCCAGCCCGATCACCGACCTGGAGTCGCTGTTCAACCTTAAACAGGAAGAAGAAAAAGGAACTAGTACTTCCTGATCTCCACAACGTTCTTTAATTTCGTGTCAGAGCACGTCACACTCTGGGCGGAGCATACAATAGCGTGGGCGGGGCATACAATAGCGTGGGCGGGGCATACAAGAGCGTGGGCGGGGCATACAAGAGCGTGGGCGGGGCATACAAGAGCGTGGGCGTGGCATACTAGAGCGTGGGCGGGGCACGTGGACACTTGGGCGGGGCATACAAGAGCGTGGGCGGGCACGTGGAAACTGGGCGGAGCACGGGAATGCTGTGGAGCATGGGCAGGGCACAAGGATACCTGGGTGGGACACGACGGGGACAGTGTGGGGACGAGTCGTCGGGTCGGGGTACGTGGTGCCTCCAAATGCACCGAGTTGATTGACGTCACTCTTCAATGAGCCTCGATGTTGTATACATTTGGTTGCAGCACAAAAGCCTTCTTGAAGTGTTCTCCAAACATTACATGTGACTTGACCACAATGAAGGAATTCTCACTGAGCTCCTGATGTGTTTCTCACCCTTTACCTGTGCACTCATTCAGCTCTTCACAACCCCGCCTCCCCCCCCCCCCCTTTATGTGCAGGTCGTTTTCACACCTGTCATACACACCTGTCATTCCGTACAAGCCAGACAGTAACAATGATTTAAAGCCTTTTTTTTTAAAGAGTTCACTCAATTATTGGAATCAAACCTCATTGCAGGATCAGGAAAAGTTTCCATCAAAGTTTTCACTTCCAGTCGATGAACATTTTCCAGTTTCCACTCCAGACGTGATGTGATCCTCACGTTCCGAGCGCTTATTGGTCCCGAAATCCAATGGACCCTTCGGTGCGACCAGATCGAATCACACGACACAGGTTGGCTGATCTGGTTCGATCCTTCGTGTCTCACAACTTTCATCCCATCCCATCCCTCCATGGCAATAATCTTATTAAATTCCCAAACTCAAAGAGGAAAGGAAGTCCGAAGAAGTGGAGTGACTGCAAGGGGTGGGAGGCTGGGGAGGGTCAGGATGACGGTTTGGGGGTGATGGGGACAGGCGACAGGTAAAAAGGACAGAAGGTTCTGTCATCAATCAAGTCCTGCAATCCATTCTACAAGGATTGTGTGAAAAACTGAAATTAAATTTAACAAAGTGCTTGTAAAATGTGAAATAAATTATTAAATCTACACTTCCATGGGTATGTCAGAGTGGTGCAGAGTGTGCACACTCATCCTTGAGCTGTCGAGTGTGGGTTTGATTCCAGACCTGACTATCATGTGCAGGATTGGGGTTTCGCAGAGAGGGTGTTGCATCACAAAGCACCCCGTGTCTCAGATGGATGTCAAGCTGGGTGTCCCGTCTGCAGGCATTGGCTTGTAGATGTTAAAGCCGGGTGTCCCTCACCCCCCCCCCCCCCCAGGTGTCTTTCATGAATTGTAGGTGAGTTATCGTCGGCATCCTGAAGAAATTACAACTACCTGCGAAATAATCTGAAATTGAACGACATACTTGACCAACCGGTTCGTGAAAGACTTTAGCCAAAATCCCTCCCCTTCTCCCGCCCAAATGACCGGCACAAAGTGGAACCATTTGGGGCTGTTAACGACCAGTTGCGTTGTGGACTTCTGTTTGAGACCTCACTCTTCCATGTGGAGTGAGGTCTCAACAGGTTCAAAACAAAATTGTAAACAACATTAAAAAGGGAACAACAGTCACGTGTCCAATATAAATTGAGGAAATAACGCGAGTCCTCTGTTTTGTTTTGAATGTGTGAGTTATATATGTGTTTCTGGTGGTCTCTGGACCTGCCTCAATCGTCCTTCCCCAACAATGAAATTCAATAAATAATTCTTTATGGAACCAGTGGTGCTGATATGGCACAGGTATGATGGGCCAAATGACCTTCTCATTTGTCCAAGTTCCTTAAACTCTTGTATCTTTACATAAACTGAAGTTTCTCAGGAACATGAAGGATGAGTCGCTCATTGATAACTTGGTTGGTTGGTTGGTATCATGATCGTTAAAAGAGCTGTTGAGTAAGGAAGGGTTTGACTTCCCACAAAAATCAAGCAACGGCTCTTTGTGTCAGCAGGGGGGGTTGCATCTCGGAGGTCGTCTTTCAGGTAGACAGGTAAAGGGCGCAGTCCTTCTGAATTACGACTGCGAAGGCCAACAATCGCATGTGGTACCTCTCAAAAAGAATTGGCCACTGTGTGTGGGTATGCCCTCCGAATTCCCTGCTTGGTGTTACCAATGTAATAATCATCATCAGCAGGACCTGTGGGCGTACTTGGATGTGGATATGGTACGGGCATGGTGGGCCAAATAACCTTCACGAGTGCTGAAACTCCACATTGGCGGAGAAGTGACTTTGGGAAGGAGATATGAGTCGTTCATCCTGTATTGAGGTGCAATACCGGCAGGTAAAGGAATGAGTGTGTTTATGGTACAGACACACCACTGTTGCTTCCTCACATTACTCACACTTCCCATTTGCCCTCAACAAAACCAAACATTCCATTTTTGCTTACCTTGATTTTTGGGAATTATCCCTGTGGGTGACTGAATACTTTTGAGATTAAATTGGTGTGATAAACACTCGTGCGGTTAAATTGGTTAAGGACAAGCGCATCAAAAGGGACTCTCACTTGACGACTACATAAGATTTTCTTTACGGGTTTGGAGCAATCCCAATGAACTCTGCCAATAAGGGCTTCAGGGGAGCAGCTTGTAAGCTGTACCTGGGCAATGGTGCTGTACCTGGGCAGTGGTGCTGTACCTGGGCAGTGGTGCTGTACCTGGGCAGTGGTGCTATACTTGGGCAGTGGTGCTGTACTTGGGCAGTGGTGCTGTACTTGGGCAGTGGTGCTGTAATTGGGCAGTGGTGCTGTACTTGGGCAGTGGTGCTGTAATTGGGCAGTGGTGCTGTACCTGGGCAGTGGTGCTGTACTTGGGCAGTGGTGCTGTACCTGCACTGGTGCCAAATGCATTTCCTTTTAGCTCTTTAATCTGCCTCTTTGTTCCATTATACAGCATGGCTTCGAGCAGCTCTATGCTGCTTATATTTTACAGGATATATTAAACATTATATATATTGTATTGTATTGTAATGGACTCAGCCACCCGATCGAACGAGCGACGCCACACCACCAGAGATGAACTCCCAAGATGCCGAGCGGAGGAGTACTGTGCACGGATAGGGGATCTGCGGTGCACTGCAGTTCTGTTTGAACATCGAGTTTATGGGTATCAAGAAGAGAAAACAATAAATCTCGAGTTATTTTAACTTTACTTGTGTTTTTAATTCACTTCGATTTTCAGATACATGAGTAAAGATTTGCGAATTTGACCTGATCTGGATGAAGTGCAGTGTGAGGCATTTATGATCCACATCTTGTCCGACATGATGGTGCAGATAGAGGTAGCACACTTACTTTTCAGCTGTTTGTTGTGGGTCCGATTCCTGATCCCACTATAAACTGCCTGATTGGTGCGTGCCAGGCAGGGCATTGCATCACAAAGTGCACCGTCCTTCAGATGGACATTAATCCGGTTGTCCTGTCTGCAAGCATTGGGTTAGTGCATGTTCAATATTCCACACTGTTTCCCACGGGATAGTTGAGTTATTCCAAGTACCCTGAACGAACTACAAAAATCCTTGCCCTGATTTTCTCACTAACATTTGAAAGCATGGTGAGGATGCCAAACACCTCTCACCAAAAACTGAGGAGGCCCTGCATCTTATAGTGACCCAAAATAGGCAGCAAGGAGGAGGAAGAGGAAGGCAACAACTTTCATATCGATACGTTGGCTCATCCTACACAACACTGGGCGAAGCATCACAACCTCGACCCAACTTCCGACCACTTCATCATGTCAACAAATTCCTCCAAACTCTATTCCTGCAAATGGAAGATGAGATATCTGCTTATGCTTCCATCAGCACTGAACCTTATCCCACAAGCCAGTGAGTGTTGGGGATCATTGAGCTTTTCCAGGTGAAGGTGCAAGTGTTTTCAATGGAAGGGAAATCACATGGAAGGTTTTCTTTGCCATCCATGATAGATTGTGTAAACCCTATCAACAATGCATTTCGACCATTTGCCTCGTGTAACACCTCGTCAATCCCATGCAGAACACTCTTATTTTTCATATATATATATATTGTACACAAGGTCAAGGCTTGTGGAAGAGCGAGAACAATGAACATGACATGAACCAATGGAACAAAAGGAAAAAGAAAAAGAGCAATCAGAGATTGCAGACCCATGGCAGGCCTTGTTTTGTGTGGCGTTTGTGTACTACTGGTGTGTTACAAAATTAAAAAGAGACGTAACTAGAACTGCCACTTTATAACTGCTGGCATTGATGACCGGGTCCAAGATGTCCCACTTTGATGTAACCCCGCTTTGATCAGACACCAGACCCTGACCCATGACGGTTTATTATTATTATTATTATTATTATTATTATTATTATTATTATTAATTATTCAATTGAATTTAGAATGGGATTAAAATAAGGTCAATTCAAATCAATTGGAAGACTAAATCGGTACGAGTCCTGCATTGGAGTCATCAGAAGGACCCTGAACAAGCAAAAAGCAAAGATGAAGTCATCAGGAGGAACCTGGATAAGATTCACATTTCAGTTGCTACTCCTCTACCCTCAAACCCATCCAAGCACAGCCAAGTGAGCCTTATTCAAAAAAAAAAAGAAGAAAAAAAAAGAACCCAGGTCAAAAAAATTAAACAATTCTGGCTGCCATACCATGTGTCCGATCAAGTTGAAATTTTAAACATGTATTCCCCATCACGACGAGATCATAATTTTGAAGTTTCACGTCAAATGATTAAGCGGTTCCAGAAAATTTTTTTTTTTTATTATTTTCTTCAATCTAATATGGCTGCCAAACCATGTGACCTTTCAATTATTTCTTATCAAACTTGTACATCCATGGCTTTGGGAACATTTTTGTGATGTTTCTCCTCAATTTGTTCAGCCATGCTGGAGAAGATTTTATTAGGTTTTAGGGTAACTCCAATATGGCTGCCAAACCATGTGACTTTTGACATCATATGTGTGAACCTTTTGCTCCTCATGGATAGGCGGTCATACGTGTAAACTTTTGCCTCGATCTGTTCAGCCACTTCAAAGAAAAACATTTTTGAAGGTTGTTTTTTTTATAAACAATATGGTTGCCGAATCACGTGACCGACGACATCAAATTTTATTTCTGTGGACCATTTTATCCCTGGGTTACCCTCAAAATTTTTCATACTGATCAGATGTAGCTTTCTACATATGCAATTATGACATCATAACAAAGGCACCAATGATGTCATCAAAAAAAATCACATTCCCCATGAGGAGTACTTGCCATGTACCAAGTTTAAATTTTTTCCTTGGTGCAGTTTCAGAGATAGAGGACCAAAGTTTTTCCGTTTTCCCAACATGGCTGCCACACCATGTGACCTATGATGTCATCATTTTGATTAAAACATTCTCCCTGACAAGTCACACCAATGTTGAAAATGTTCTCTCAATCCACCAAGTGGTTGCAGAGAAAAACACAAAATTTCTGTGCGGACAAACAAACATGCAGACAAACGGACTCAAACGCAATGCCCTCTCCTTCGGGAAGTGTGTCTCTGCTCACTTCCACTCCACTGATTTCCAGAATCAGTGCTCACCTCCACCCATTTGTTTCTCTTTTTCCCACCTGCAGAACCAACTTCCACCTTCTCTTCAACCTCATTCTTCCCTCCAAGTCTTTAAGACAGCAGTTCACCACCATCTCAGATCATCTCCCATCCAAAACCATGATCTTTTTACACCCGTTAAACCACCCTCCAAAAAGTTTGCTTCTGTATCCACCTTATCCAGACTCTGCATTCTCCCCTACCCCTCAACCTTGCCTGCACAACCATTGATGTCTATCTCTGTTTATTTTATCCCTCGGTCCTGCTGTTGGTGTTTCCCTCTCTCTCGACTGTTCGTGTCATGTTGCGTCCTGATCCGTTATGTGCTCTGGCTCTTCCACGAGCCTTGACCTTGCATACCAAAAAACTGGAAATTTGGAAGGAGGTGGGCTTCGGAGAGGAAAAAAAGGGGGGGGGGAGAGGAGGGAGCGAGGTCAATATGGGGAGAAAAGATCATGGCTTGGTAAGCAATTGCAAGCGCTTCCACTTCCAGAACAACGTATTCCAACTTTTTTTGCAAACCTCACTTACCCAACTCTGCTTGTTCTAATGTCGCTTCGAATAGCAACGTTTTCTTGTCGGTTTGAGTTTTATTAATTTTTGGTGACGTTAAATCAAGCAGTACTGTTAGAAATTCGGAGCAAACAGATCTGAGCAAACACACAGACCGTGTGCAGATGCATCGATAATGGTGGGATCATGGCGGCTGTAAATGAAGCACTGCAATGTGGTGTGCCATTTATCCGCTCGATCGAAATAGCCATCAGTGCTTTACACACTTTCAATGTTAATGCGTTAATAACACGTCCGCTCAGCACTGAACATCAACTAAAACACACAGTTTGTGTGTAAGCATTTAATTCAACAATTGAGGGAATGAAGACATGAAATGATTTCCATTGCCTGGTTGAAGAGTTGGTGAAAACGCTCTACAACCACAATGAACCCGCATTCTGACAAGGCTCCAGCGGCTTGAAGCGTTTTGCGATGAATGAAGCATTGATATCGTGAAACACAATTAGCAGGTGCAAGTGCATTCTGCACCTTGGCTGCTCGAAGGCGAGTCCATCATGCGTCGTCCATCTTCCACGTGACCTTCAGGATGTCCACGACTTTCAGATCCAGTGACGACAGGAAGATCGTCAGCATCTGAAACACGGAATGGATCATCAGCACCAATACTTTTCCAGGTGTCCTTGCCTCTGGCTCACACGGAGTTACCTTTGATGTGGTATTCACATTCTTATTGCTCACACCCACAAGGTTCTCACACAGTACCAGTTTTCTGCAGCCACTGCAAGCAGTTGCACTATTTGGTCGAGCATGGCACTCAAAAACCCCATTCAATCAATTAGCGTTTCCAGGACTGGGATCAAAGGTCTCTGACCTCAATTGGTCTTAATTAAATTTTCATTTGCCTCTCTTTCCCATTCCTTCTTTAATACATTATGATCATCTGCATTTATGTCCTACTCACACACCATCACATCTGCTTGAAACAACTTCCCCAACCTTTATCATGCTCTTCAAGTCTGGTGTTGGTTTAATGGTTAAGGTGGCTGGCTAAAGATCTTAGGGTCTTGAGTTCAAGCCCCTGTCGTGCCGTTAACACCGAGTGGGTTGACTCAGCCTGTCATCCTTCTGAGGTCGGCAAAATGAATATCCGCTTACTGGTACCAGGGGGCATTGCTTCAGCAGCAGGGCCGTGCCCCCAGAAAGTGAAGCAGCCACAGGCTGCATATGAATAAATAAAATCATGCTCCTTATTTCACTCGCCTCATTCATTCTCATTCTTTCTCTGATTCTGGTGACAATTTATACCATGACTTCCAATTTCACTTTGTTGGACGAGCAGGTGGAAGGAGTGAGCAACAGGTTACAAACAACTGGATAGCTTGGCATACTATACTACAAAACATCAAATACAAGGATATATATATATATATATATATATATATATATATATATATATATATATATATATATATATATATATATATATATGTGTGTGTGTGAGAGAGAAGGAGAGAACACTGAAGAAGTTTGTTTTGGCTTTGCAGATGCAATGAACACGTTGAACTGGAGAACGATTAAAAAAAAACCCAAATGAGTTGTGCGTAGGAGTACGGCATCACCATCTGGCTAAAGAAGCAATAAAGAAACTATAGAAACAAATGAGCTCCGATGCTTGGACTGCATGCCTCGCTCTCTCTCACTGCCAAGGCCATGGCAGCGTTTCAGGGCAACTGAGCGCCGTCGCCAGGCATGTGACAGGTGTGTGTTCAAAATATCCTTGACCACGTCGGATTTGAAATTCGAAAATGACTTGACTAGCAGAGCGAAGGTGCCAGCTTGGATCCAAGCTCGATACGGCGGCCAACCTTTCACCATTGGTCTCTGAACTAACGATTAGAGAAAATGAGGAGAAACAATATATTTTGGGAAGGATGCAAAGAGTCTTAAGGAAAAGAATAATAATGATGCAACAGCGATGGAAAAATAACTTTAGAAACAAATTTGATGAACGCTGTCAGTTTTGCGATAAAAAAAAAACATAATTATGCATTTCAAATATCCAACACAGAATGAACCTCGTCGGGTTTGACAAACCTCTGTAGAGTTGTTGCTGTCATACAGATTCTTCTGCAATATCGTTTCTGTGGAACTTCCAGAGGAATATGTGACCTTTGACACAAATTGTGTTCCGACACCGAGGATGAATATCTTTCCAAATTTGAGCGAATCTGCTGTGCTTTCCAAATGATGTTTCAACCGTTTGCTTGTCAACGTTTGCTGAGAGTAAAGGAGGGGGGGGGGGACGAGGAAAAGTAAGGGGAGGAAGGGAATGTAAGCATTTCAATCAATAATTGAGGGTGTGCGTGGGTGGGATACAGTAAAGGAATCTTGTAAGGTATTTTACTTTGCTTTCAATACTGTTAGTGAATCAATGAGTTTTCATTTGATGATGACCCCTTCAAAAAATAACAATCAATTACACTCAAAGGGTGCTGCATGTGCAGTGAGCAAGTGTTATTGAAATAGTTAGTTTATTAATGTGCTCAGCACCAAGGTATCTCTTTCTGATGCAGGTGACGGTGGAGTAAAATGAGAGTAAAACTGCCATTCTGTTCTGCGTCACGAGGGGACGCTACATATTTGAGCTTGTCAACAATTGTCTCATGCACAATCATGGTGATTACAGAAAAACCAGATTTTTCACAAGTGTGGGTATTTGGCCTCTGCTACAGCCCTCTGGCCTGGGCCAAAACCCTCAGGCCTATGCCATGGGCACTCACTCCCGTACCGCGGCCCTTAAATGTGCGCCATGGCTCTTTGGCACATACTGTGGCCCTTCGGCCTGTGCCATGGGAAGTGAACTGAACTGAAATGAATGTTGCTGATGAATTGAACATATAATGGATGTTTCACGAGTACAACTTAATTTACATGTAGATTCTCAGCAAAAGTTTAATGATAATTGGCACTCATCGCAATGCGTGCGATGAGTGCCAATTATCCTCTTTCTCTGCATCAAAGGTTTCTTGTACAAACATAAAAGGAATCAATGAACTCGGATACTAACCTTTTTGACATTGAATGTTAACTGAGTGTAGACCTCGTCTTTGTGAGTATCTGCAAAGAAACAAGACAATATGAAACATTTCAAAAGAATACTTCGATAGGGCTTGTCTCCTTCATCCAACTCCCTCCCAGCCCTTCTTTCTCTGGCCCTTCTTTATCAGATGCACGTTATAGCCTGACTGCGCAAGAAGCACGAATGTCAATATGATTTCCTACGTCAACGTGCCCATTTTGTCACACACGAGCACAAACTCTTAATCGCATGAGCTACGAGCACAGAGGAAGAAAATAAAAATCCAACCACTCAATTTAGTGTGCAAATGGAATTGGGAGACACAGAATGACGAATGGTGGAATGTGTAAGTAGGAAAGCGGGGTACGAATCCATAAGATGCTCATGGTCACACAGGCTGAGCGGCTGGTTGCCATTGCGAATGGTGGGAATGAACCAAGATAAGTCAGTTGCAGTAGAGGATGACTGGATGAATGAGTGACAGCTACGAGGACAAGCTGCTGCAGCTTGGAGTTCACACAAAGTTGAACTGATCCACTGCGTTGTTTGGATACAGCATCCCAGAGCACCTTGAACAATCGTTCCATGGATATGCATTTATTTGGGGGTATTTAAAATCACACAAGCGATGTCACTAATTCCTGAACGTTGTCCGCTAAAATCCAGACGCAGAATGAAGAGATTTTGTACATCAGGAATAGAAGGAGACTGTTCTGTTGAGAAAAGATACTGGTTTGATCATGCCTGTGAAGCTGCGGCGGTTGAAGGAAGGATACATGGGATGTAAATAGATGAAGCCTAAGAGGGAATGCGAGATAGATATTTAAAAAAAAAAGGAAATGATGCAATCAGGTATGAGAGGGTTGTTGGGTAAGGTGTGGATAAGGTGCAAGAAGGGGTTAAAGTTTAAAAACGAGGCACAATAAGGGTTTGAGTCAGAGAAGGTGGACCATGGAGGAGATATGGGCAGGATTTGAAAGTGAAAAATATTGGGTAAATTTGTTTGGAGATCATATCTGAGCATATTCCTCATGAGGCTGGGATCCCAGCTAATTCCAACCCAATATACTGTTCCCATTTACTCATTGTCTCCTAAATATCTTTGCAATAATGGTTTGACTGTTCTCACCAATAGAGTCACCATCATCCCAAAAGAGAGAACCGCTGCTCTGGCCTGTTTCATCCAGAGCCACGAAGAGCCCAAGCGGGTTCTTTCGGCTGTGCAGGAACAAGGAGGGAGGACAACATTAAGTGCCTTGTCTTGGTGCTCAAGATGCTTTAATGCTCAAGGTTATTGGTGTTAAATGGAAATAAAAAGGTTTAACGCATTCCACCAGAACTCCATCGCATTTGATACTTGTCAGAGTTCCGCACCTGCTCACAGTCGTTGTGCTCGGTTCTTGCCAAGGAATGATGTATCCACCACGGATGTGCAGAGGGATGACGTCCATGGGAGCCAGCAGGAGGGCCTTTTGCTTGCGTTTTCCCAGAAGGGCTCCCTATGGTGTGGCGAGGGAACGCAGAGTTAGTGAGGTCAGCAGGAAGCCAGAAGAGGTCACAACTACAATTAAGCAAATTGTGCTGGAAAAGCAATGGGGCTAAAACTTTCATCTGCTGTTGACAAGTAAAAAGGATGGTTCTGAAGCCTTTGGCTAATTGAAGGAGCTTGCTGAATCCAGAAGGCACTTGGGAATTTGAGATCCATAAGACAAGAGACAGAGCTGGGAGTATAACGAAAAGACGTCAGTTTGCTGTGAATTATGTCTGTATTGTCAGATTATCAGGAATGTTTGTGGGTGCAGCAGACTTTTCATCAGCCTCTCCTTACAAATATGATTGCACATGCTCAGCAGATATTTTGGAAACAGCCTTTATCTATCAGAGGTTATACACTGCAGGCTCTATGACGATGGCTCAATAATTGCTATTTGTTTCCCTGTTAATCTGCAAACAAAACAATTGCTCCAGACAGTGGCAAAACAGAATGGGGAGAGGAAGAGGGGGAGGGGGGGAAGAGAGAAAGATAGATAAAGGTGGGGGGAGGGGGGAGAAAGGGATAAAGTGGTAGGGAGGGGCAGGGGAGGGTGGTGATGGTGGAATCGCAATCTGCCATATTTGAGGACGAATCACATCATTATCCTCATCATGTTTGTGTATGTGCAGGAATAGTTCAGAAGAAAAAACAAACCCAACTAGATATCTGCAATCACAAAGTGATCACCGAGAGTAAGCCTGCCCTGACTTACCCTTGGCCCGTGATCCAATGATGGCCATATTTTTTTGGACCAGCATATGACCTTGACCTTCAACATTTAGGGATAGAGTGTAAATAAAGAAAATGTGTCCCCATTGTACAGTCTATCCATAAAACTCAACATCATGAAAATCTGAGGAAATTTGGAGTGTTGAGAGTGCAGGAAGAAGAAAAAAAAAATTCTAAATGGTGGTTTAGTACTCCAGGGGGTCCAAGAAAACTCTGTGGTACCATTAAAAATTGGGACCACTAATTGTAGAAACAAACCCTGAAACAGCAGTAAGTCTTTCCCTGCACTATACGACGATAAGGGAAGCCTTAATTATCATCTGTCCACAGAATAATGGCACTCTTTATGGAGGGTTCATCCTCCTGAAGAAGTCTCAGTAAAAGTTATGCTAAGTGGTTTGGTTATGTTGGTTAATTTGGTTACACTGGTTGGTTTGTTGGTGTCGAAAAGTTTGGCTATGCTGGTTAGTTTGCTCACGGTCGTTCGTTTGGTTATGCTGGTTAGTTTGCTCATGCTCGGTGGTTTGGTTATGCTGGTTGGTTTGTGATGCTTGGTGGTTTGATTATGCTGGGTGGTTTGGTTATGCTGCTGGCATGGTTATACTGGGTGGTTTGATTATGCTGGGTGGTTTGTGATGCTTGGGGGTTTAGTTATTCTGGGTGGTTTGTGATGCTTGGGGGTTTGGTTATTCTGGGTGGTTTGGTTATGCTGCTGGCATGGTTATGCTGGGTGGTTTGATTATGCTGGGTGGTTTGTGATGTTTGGGGGTTTGGTTATTCTGGGTGGTTTGTGATGCTTGGGGGTTTGGTTATTCTAGGTGGTTTGATTATGCTGGGTGGTTTGTGATGCTTGGGGGTTTGGTTATTCTGGGTGGTTTGTGATGCTTGGGGGTTTGGTTATTCTGGGTGGTTTGGTTATGATGCTGGCATGGTTATTCTGGGTGGTTTGCTTATACTGGGTGGTATGATTATGCTGGGTGGTTTGGTTATACTGGGTGGTATGATTATGCTGGGTGGTTTGTGATGCTTGGGGGTTTGGTTATTCTGGGTGGTTTGGTGATGCTGGGTGGTTTGGTTATGCTGCTGACATGGTTATGCTGGTGGTATGATTATCCTGGGTGGTTTGTGATGCTTGGGGGTTTGATTATTCTGGGTGGTTTGTGATGCTTGGGGGTTTGGTTATTCTAGGTGGTTTGATTATGCTGGGTGGTTTGTGATGCTTGGGGGTTTGGTTATTCTGGGTGGTTTGGTTATGATGCTGGGTGGTTTGGTTATGCTGCTGACATGGTTATGCTGGTGGTATGATTATCCTGGGTGGTTTGTGATGCTTGGGGGTTTGATTATTCTGGGTGGTTTGTGATGCTTGGGGGTTTGGTTATTCTAGGTGGTTTGATTATCCTGGGTGGTTTGTGATGCTTGGTGGTTTGGTTATTCTGGGTGGTTTGCTCAGTGGTTTGGCAATGAATGCTCAGTGGTTTGTGGCTGTTTTCTTTTTCCCAGCAGTCAGTCGGGGCAATAATGTGTAATTTTTCAGCATGCCCGCGAGAGCTTGCTTACTCTTCATGGAATACCTGGTGGGATGTCTAAAATCCACCAACGACTGGTAATGTCAGACAAGTCCTCCATTCTAAGGTCCAATTGAGGGATGGTGCTCAAATTGATGCACTTGTGCTGCCTGTGAAACACCAGGATTGCAGTTTATAGCTGGGTTGGGATTCAAACTCACACTTAAGAGCTTAGAGGCGAATAGAAATACCTCTCGGCTATCCTGCCAGGCCAAACGAAATATATAGCTGGCCTTTTTACATCTGCCATCCTTCTGATTGAGCCCACAAATAGCTTTCAAAGATGAAAGATCATTATATTTAAATAAAAGCAATAAAGAAAGATAAAAACGAGAGTTATACTGTCACATTCATGGAAGACGTGTAAATTGATGAAGGTTGTGAAGACACTTTTGATGGATCAGATGATCACTGGAGTGGCCTTGAGGGTGATGATCATGTCTATCAAACGGATAAATATGTTGGGGTTTGAGGCACCTTTTGTATTCATACTAACCGTGTAGTAATCGTACCAGAGGGCATCAGGAAAGTATCCTTCCACTGTGGTGTCTCCCTGCAATCGTGGTGATAATGAGGGACAAACACAAACAAGGCAATTAAACAGCTCATATTAGGGTGGAGCAAGAATGTATTGATGTTTTGCTGTTGTTGTTGTTGTTGTTGTTGTTGTTGTTGTTGATGATGTTTCTCTTCCAAAGAGATTGTGCACTCACCCGGGGGGTGGTGGGAATTGTGCATTGAGAGAAGCAATGCTCCATTTATATACTCGAGTTTGGTGTTGTACCCTAGCCCTTATAAGTCACATTTGATTCTGGAACCATTGAGGTCAGTGAGAGCGCGATTTGGACAGAAAAATCAGGAAATTTGTCAGGAAAATTAAGAACGACACTTGAATGGTGAAACACACGAATGAGATGATGTCATAATGGATCAGGATCACCATGGGGTCAGCATCAGTGGGCTACAAAACGTAAAACAGGACAAATTTGAGGGGGAGCACTCGGTAGAGTGCAAAAACCTCCGCCGCCAATACTGCTCGGTCACTCAAGTGAACCTGATATCCTATTCATTCAATTTGACGTCAACAGTGCTCACAGAGTTATACTTTGCAACTTTCCCTTTTACTTTTAACTTTTAAATTCTCAATTCATTCGTCACGACTAGATTCCTCGAGACAGAAATTGATTTTACGTGGGTATATCCACCTGAAGTTCCAAAATCAGCCGCAATTATAATTTTGGCATGTTTTTTTTTTTTGTTGGACATCACTTAAAACATGTAGAAATGCAAAAAAAAAAAAAAAATTCAAATATTTTTTCAAATTGGCCGCCATAGCGGCCACGTTGGATTTTGGACCTAGTCCAAAAACTAATGGCATGATCCTTGGACCAGATCTAACCCCCCGACCAAGTTTCGTCGAAATCCGTCGAGGAGTTTTTCCGTAATACTGTTCACAAACACACAAACAAAAAACAAACAAACAAACAAACAAACAAAAAGGGGTGAAAACAGTAACCTCCATCCATCTTCAATGGCGGAGGTTAATTAGAATTGCCACTCAGTGGAGTGCATACCTCCACCAGGCTGTTTAGTTTACGTTTTGTATCCTACTGATAGACCAGATCTGAATTCGATCTGGAAAAAAAATGTAATCGGCTTGTTCTTGTCACCTAACCAACTCATCCACCAAGTTTCTTCTGAATCCGTCTTTCACTTTTTGAACTAGAAGGGCACTCGGTAGAGTGCATACCTCCGCCACGTAATGCCTGATCCACGAGAACATATCGGGCCCATTACATTTTTGAAATATCATGCTATCCAGCACTATATCGTTTTCGGCCCTATCTTTCAATGGTGAGGAATCACTTTAAAAATTCTAGTAGCCGGATCCGCATCTTCACCAAAATCTAATCATTTTGTCCTTGTCACACACCCAACCTGTCCACAAAATAAATTTCATCCGGATCCGTCCACAACTTTTTGAGAATCCTGCACACAGACAAACAAACAAACAGACAGACAGACAGAAAGGGGTGAAAACATAACCTCCTTCATCTTCGGTGGCAGAGGTAAATACCATCCATGCTAGATATCGTTTTTGGCTCTATCTCTCAATGGTGAAGAATCACTAAAAATAATTCTCTGATCCAGATACAGATCCAGATTTAGATCTTCACCAAAATCGAATCAATTATTCCTTGTTACATATCCAACCTGTCCAGCAAGTTTTATCCGAATCCGTTCACAACTTTTCCAGAAATCCTGCTATATGTCGTTTGTGACCGTATCTCTCAATGGTGAAAAATCACTGAAAACTTCTCCTATTCAGATCCGGATACGGATCTTCACCAAAATGTAATCATTTCATCCGTGTCACATACCCAAGCTCTCCACGAAATTTTGTCTGAATCCATCCCCACCTTTTTGAGATAACCTGTTTACAAACAAACAAAATGACAAACGAACAAACAGACAAGCCAGAAGGTGGCGATGGGTCGCCGAGCATGGAAACTATAAGATATAGAGCAAAATGGATGTCATATAGCGGATAGGGAATCACCTTAAGATTATGCATATCAAATCTCATCCAGTTCCATCTACTGATCACTACTGATAACATCTACTGATATCCATTTGAATGAAAAGTACCGAAAATGTGGTTTGAAATCGGAAATCCCCAAAGTTCGAGGGGGGTGCTGTGGGTGAACAAAGATCTAAATCGAAAATCCGGCCCGATCGTTTGTGCACAATGTATTCCAGACAATTAGTGTGAATTTTCATGACCATCCGACCATAACCCTTGGAGGAGTAGCATTTGGCACGAAGGCACCTCCAGCTCTCGCATATTATCGATTTTTGCACTAATTGACCTTTGACCCCTGACCAAAGCGAAATCGGTCAATCTGTCCTGAGGCAAAGTTGTAGTACTCATTGAGTACCATGAACCTGCAAAGTTTCATTTGTATCGATGCACTCACCTGGTCGCTAGGGAGCCTTCAATTTTTGCCAATTTTCGCGCATTCCCTAATTGTAGGGGGCGCTGCGGGTAAAGTATTCCATGTATCACAAAAACCGGAATATATTTGATAGAGCATCACCTGTAGATCATTCGTGCCAAATTTCATAACCCTACGTGGGATAATGGCTTTCGGAATTGATTTCGCGTGAACGGTACCGATTTTGAAGGTTTTTCTGTTGTTGCTGGGGAACCAAAGCGTCCCTAGCAACCATCACAATTTCCAAAGCACTAAGTCATAAGATGTACCTACCACCCGAGTTTGGTCAAAATCTGCACACTTTACTACCAATTATGCTGATGATAAACGAACAAACATCCAAACAAACAGACAGAATTACTGACAATAAGGGTCACCTATTTCGGCGACCCACAGACATATCCACAGGCAGGGGTGAAAACATAACCTCCATCCACTTTCAGTGGCGGAAGTTACTCGAACGGCACTTTTTGACGTCGTGACATTGACCAATCGGCCTCCACCCACAACATTACATCATTATAAATACTTGTACAAAGTTTGATTTAAATCCCTTGAGCTGTTCTCAAGTATCACATTTTTACCTGGCATGACCTCTGGATTTTGACCTCAAAATCGAATCAGTTCAGCTTTGCATCATAATAGATACTTATAAGTTTGGTCAAAATCCCATCACTGGGACAGAGAGGAAGCCACACCTTTGCTATTTATGTCAATGTTCACAAGTTAGTACAGTCACAGAATTTTTACCTAATGTGACCTGTGACCTTTGACCTCTTGACCCCATAATCTAATCAGTCTATCTTTACATCATTATAATACTTGTACCAAGTTTGAATTCGATGTACGGACGGACAATGCGGGAACATAATGCCTCCAGTGACTAAATCAACGGAGGCATAAAAAAGGTTAATTTCCTCCGCTACTGAAGGTAAAGAAGGTTATGTTTTCACCCCTTTCTGTCTGTCTGTTTGTCTGTCTGTCTCTGTCTGTGTCAGTCTCTGTCTGGTTGTGTGCAGGATATCTCAAAATGTGGATGGATCTGGATGAAATTTAGTGCACTGGTTTGCTGTGTGACACAGACAAACTGATTAGATTTTGGTGAAGGTCCGGATCCGACTACTAGAATTTTTTCAGTGATTCGTCACCATTGAGAGATCAGGCCAAAAATGATATACAGCACGATATCTCAAAAAGTTATGGACAGACTTGGACGAAACGTGGTGGACATGTTGGGTCTCTGACAAGGAAGAATTTGTTCAACTTTGATGAAGATCCGAATCTGGATCCGGATCCAATAATTTATTAAGTGATTCTTCACCATTGAGAGTACAGGCTAAACTAATATATAGCATGATATGTCAAAAAGTTGTGGACGGATAGAAATAAAAATTGGTGAACATGTTCGGTGTGGGACCACGACGAATTGCTTCGATTTTGGTGAAGATCTGAATCCGGATCTGGAAAGGAGAATTATTTCATTTTTTAAGTGATTCTTCACCATTGAGAGATAGGGCCAAATCGATATATAGCATGAGATTTCAAAAATGTATTGAGCCCGATGTGTTCTCATGGATCAAGCATTATCTGGCGGAGGTATGCGTTCTACCGAGTGCCCGTCTAGTTTGCAAGTGAGATTTGAAAATTAATTTTAGGTGTCTCAAGTCAGTGATGTAATGAAATTTTAACAGTTTAACATTTTCACACCAAATCGCGGATCATAAGACTTGTATCATGTCACGTGACAGTGCTGGGAGCAAGATGATGGAGGATCGTGGGACTCCGTTCCGGGGGAGTGCGGGGACTCTTCGCCGGGGGAGTGCGTGACTCCGCGCCGGGGGAGTAGAGCTCTCCATGCCGGGGGAGAGGGGTACTCCGCGCCGGGGGAGTAGAGGTCTCCATGCCGGGGAAGAGGGGTGCTCCACGCCGGGGGAGTAGAGGATTCCATGCCGGGGGAGAGGGGTACTCCACGCCGGGCAGTAGAGGACTCCGCTCTGAAAGCTGCAAATGATGAAAGTCCTACCTTTTGTAAGACTGGTGTAATCAGTAAAGCAGGTCCCCACAAGAATTGCTCGTCAATGCTCCAAGTTTCCCTGTCGTTGAGGAACCTGATGGAAAATGACAAGAAATGAAGGTCATTGAAAGATTTCTACCTGTGCATTAATCAAACAGCAGAATGACTGTTAAATGGAGCAAAGATTGAACAACAAACATGTGACTTCATTAAGATACTAAAAAAAAAAAAATACGTCTGTTAAGTATAAAGTGATCCCAAAATATTTCAGCCTCAAGCGAGAGAACCAAAGGACAGACGATCAGTATTTCTCTGGATCCAGAGATTTCATTTATCTCGTAAAGACTTATTCACTTTTAATAATTATTATGAGAATAATGTAAAGTCCATCGATGGTAACGTACAACTGTTAATAAATAATGGCATTGGCCCTCAGTTAGAATATGTAGATGGAGTAGTCACTGTTTGGAGGATTACTCCTTGGTATATAAAATATGAAATTGTTAAATGATGGGAGTAACTGTTGAAATCTATCGATTCCGGTTCTTCTCAACAACTTTGTTCTTTGTTTCTTTCATACTTCTTTCGACTTATCAAATTTCTCTTTATTCATTCTAATTCTTATGCCTGGTGTTGGCTTAATAGTTAGGGTGGTGGGCTTTGGATCTGAGGATCCTGAGTTCAAATCCCTACTCGGCTGTTGAATTTATACCAGGTGGGGTTGACTTGCCTTGGGAGTGTGGGACTGCCTGTCATCTGTCATCCTTCCGAGGTCGGCAAAATGAGCACCAGCATGCTGTTATACTGTGTCGGAGTGGCGACCCGTCCAGGATTGTGTTCAATAGCCAAGGAGACTGCAAAAGTATCACCAATGTTCTGAATCGAGTAAGTATGGTCCTGATGGATGGTTTCCAATTCTTGCTTTTTCTTTTCTTTTATCTCTTTGACTCTTATTTCTCTTTCTTTTTCTAACTTTCGAGGAGAAGTAAATTCTTGCAAAATATTTTCTGTAAGGTTCATTTGGCTGTGCATGGGCATGCGGGTTTCAAATCCTATCGAGGTTTCTCTTGATGACTCCATCTTTTGCATTTAGCTCTTCAGGTTCCTTTTGATGACTCCAGTGGAGTATTTGGTCTTCCGTTTGATTACTCGTGGAAGGGAAAGACAAGAGAGGATGGAAGAGTTTGGGCTGATAAGGAGAACCGGGTGAGGTTATGTGTAGGAGGTAATGAGAGAAAAGGAAAGGTTGCAGGCAGGAGTGGGAAGGAGGGTTAACAGGGTAGACAAGAAAAGCCTGGTGTTGGCTCAGTGGTTAGGGTGGCGGCTTGGGATCCTTGGGTCCTGAGTTCAAGCCCCGTTGGCCGCTGAATTAACATACCAGGGGGTTGACTCAGCCTGTCCATCCTTCCGAGGTTGGCGAAATGAGTACCAGTGTGTACTGAAAGAGTGGCACTGCATCAGCGACACAGTTGCGCTTCCAAGAAATGAGAGCTACCCCGGCAGCTAAGCTGCCATATGCAAGAAGAAGAAGAAGGGTAGACAAGATCATGGGGTGTGGATCAAGACGGGACATGATGGGACATCGTTGAAGCGTGGGAGAAAAAACATAGTGTACGTGAGACCTTAAAAAGCACTTACTCATGCAGAAGTGGTCTGACAACAGTGGATCCCATGGAGCTGGCTTCATACATGATGGTGTATAGGTACGGCAACAGTGAGTAGCGGATCTGCAGTACCTGCCTGGAAATGTTTGTAAACGTTTCGTTCCATGCCACGGGGTCCTGACGCTGGTTCATGAATAAGTGAAGAAAGGAAGCCATTACAATTTTTTAACTAAAATTAAAAATATACCATGATGGAGTTCCAAACAATTCTAAAAAAAATTATCTGATTATAATAGTTTTTTAATTTTTAGTTTACATATTCAAACACAGAAATGTAGTGTTAAACAGCAAAACGAATGTAAGTGAATGTTAGTGTTTGCTGTGTGGTTACAGAATAAATGTTTTCTGTTTGGGAGCAACTGGACTGTTGAGAACACCTTTTTCACTTGAAAAAAGGAAAAAAAATAATCAATCAAACATCGTAACAAAGACAAGGACGCACACCTCCAGCTCACGGCCAAAGCATGCAGGCCATAAAAGTTTGTCAAACTAATACCTGCACACACTTTAGCCTGACGACCACAGCACCTGGTCATATTAACAGAAACATCCGAGTCCACAGGACCAGAATTGTTTGGTCATATCACAAGTTTATCACTTACTAACCGCAATGCACAAAGCAGAAGCTCATTGATTATTATTATCCATCAGGTTAGAGTGTGGATGACAACACTGCAAACGGAAAAAGGGGATTGTATTTTTCAAACTTGAGCTTTTAGCCAAAGTGGTAACCTTATTGATTAGTTTCTGTGCTACAAGTGCTATTGATTGGTGGGAGGAAAGGGCTACGAGGGGTGTGAGAAGGATTACATGTGAGTGGGATGGTCGTGTTTGTTTGTGGACATGTTATATTGAAGGTAAGATGTGCATGATTTAATGTATTATCATATAATACAATGTGTGATGGGAGTTGTCACGATGTGATAATACATTAAATCCTCCAGTGAGTAAAGTTTGATGAGTGATGTTGCATTGACGGGTTGACTGACTGCCTGGACTCAACTGAGGCTGTGGATCTACCGATGTAGGTGATCTACTGATGTGGACCTGCGCCCGGGGTTGTGGATTCGCCGTTTGGCGAGGTCCTGGGCTGAAAGGATCGAAACCTCGATGAAAAACAGTGCCTAGCTGATGATCCATGCAGTTGGGATAGCAATAAATTGCTAAAAAGTGAAGGTTATAACTTGAAATAAAATAGCTTTTGCAAGTACTTACCAGTATATAATATATCCGTGCATTTGTAGGTGTGTGTGTGTGTGTGTGTGTGTGTGTGTGTGTGTGTGTGTGTGTGTATGTTTGTGTTTAGACAAATATATATTATGTGTATATGTACATGTGTATATATGTTGTTATGTTTGGTTTCCTTCTTGGGACGACAGTGCAGTAATTGGTATTTATTTTAATTATTATTTTCACCAATGAAGATATAACATGTGTGACGTCGGTTGTGATACATGGTCACTGCTCAGACTTGAAGCCATGTCTCGTTACCTTGGTATTAAGTGTATTGTGGTTGCGAGAGAATGGGTAAAAGGAACCCAACTGCATCCAGCGCAGACAGAGTTCGTACTCGGAGTTGGAGAAAAATCCACAGATGTCTGAACCAGTCTGCACACAGAGGCCACTTACAAACCATAACCTGACATTGCTTTATGACTATCTATGGGATGTGATAAGCAAGTAAAGGGGGGTAACGAATGAAAAATAATAATCTTGCTGTAATGAAGAAGAGAAAACGAAGGGGAGGAAAGTTGGCAAGAAGGAGGTATAATGTGGAGGGAAAGAGGTGAGCGATGGGAAAACATGTGGTGAAAATGATACATTCCTGAGGTTGAGTGGTTGTGGGGGGAGGAGGGTGGATGAAGGGGGGGTTAGGGGATTGGGGGTCCATTTAACTACTACTCAATTTAAATTCCTCATTGAATAAATTATCGAAACGAGTGGATGAAAAAGGAGGTGGTTGTAGTTAAAGGGAATAAGAAGTGATGATGCGATTACAGCATGTCCTACATTGACAGATAGTTTTAACAGCAAGTCACCAATTGTGGTCAATAGGCTGTAAATCTATAAAATAAACAAATAAAGTTTTATTTCTTTCCAAACAATCAACCACAACCACAACCACAACCAGGACACAAATTTTCTTTTCATAAATATGAAACAGGAAAACCACTCTCACCAAATAAAATATTTCCAAAACTAAAAAAACGAATATTTATAGTGTTGATATAGTGTTGATATAGTGTCGACATTATTGGCCAACGAATTGAAAGGAGGTTTCCTCTTTAAACCTCGTGCCAATTCGTTGTATCGGAGTACTAGCTCGTAATGAAAACAAAACAAAAAACCATCGTGACCCCAACTTCTTGTTTCTATTTTGTTGTTTAGAAGGTCAATTCTCGTGGAAGAGCTAGAACAATGAATGGATCAAATTGCAACAGAACAAAAGGAACAGTAGAAAGAGGGGGGAAAACACCAACAACAGGGTTGAAGAACAAAATAAAAGGGGCCTTGGATGAGGGGAAGAATGAGGGGTAGGGGAGGATGCATGGGGGTGGACAGGATGGATACAGAAGGAAACTATCAGGAAGGAAAAACTGAAAATTTAGGACGAGTTGGGGTTGGGGCACTAAACAGATCAAATTGTGTTAATGGGGTAGAAAAGATTATGGTCTTGGATGAGACATGAGAGATGACCTGAGATGGTGATGAACATCTGTCTTGAAGACTTGAAGGGAAGAACGAAGTTGAATAGAAGGTGGATGTTGGTTTCACAAGTGGGGAAAAAGAGGAACGAATGAGTGGAGATGAGCAGTGATTCTGGATTTTAGGAGTTTCACCAGAAGGGGGTTGATGGTAGACCACGTGTGGCCTACAAAAACCTGGGGGGGGGGGGACAAAGCATGGAAGGAGCAGAGGGTAAAGACCAAAGAGGAGGTGGTAGATCGAAGACAGAGAAACAACCGAAGTGTCTGCGATGGCGAAGTGATAGACCAATGGACTCAGCTTCATCATGGGAGAATCCAATAATGTTGAAAGCCTTGGTTTCCACGGCCTCAAGCTGAGGAAGGTGTGAGGCATGAGCATCAGTCCAAGGGGGGAGAGCAGTACTCCATCAAGCTGTGGCTTCAAGCCCTGTAGTGGATATGAGTTCAGGTGTGGCAAGGAAAGGCATTGTGTGCGGAGGATGCCCAGTCAGCAACTGCCTTTTAAATGTGGGTTGCCTAAGAAAGATCATGGCTGATCGTGATACACAGGAGATTGAATGATGGACCTTCCTCAAGGGGATTGTTAAGAAAGTATCTGGAGGGGTTGCGGGAAGGTTGCCAGACAGTCCTTTCAGAGAGAGATCGGGAGAGTGTGAGATTTGTCAGAATTTAAAGACATTCCAAGTGTTTGACCAATTTGTGATTTTGTCAAGGTCTCATTTCTGACCTTGATAAAAACTCATTTCTGACAATGAGGGCCTTCATCCATTATTGGCTGAGTAGAAACAGCTTGTCCAAGGTGGAGTGACCTAGTCTGAATCCGAATTGATGATCTAAGATGAGGTAGCTGGAAAAAAAAAGGTTTTCATCTCAACTGCGATTATCTAATCAATGACCTTGCTGATGATTGGAAGTAAGCAGTTGGGGGTGTGGTTAGGGGGATCCGTTTGTGCACCTTTTAATGCAATGCAGTGGTGTTGGCTGATTTTCAAGAAGATGGAAGATGACCGAGGGCAAACGATCAGTTGAAAAGAGCAGAAAGATGATGTGCAGGAGCAGGGCAGAACAGTTTTTGAGGACACGTGAACTGATGCTGTCCAGTCCATTTGCAGAATCAAATTTGAAGGTTGCCGCAAACTACTCCACCTTCCCATGTGCAAAAGAAACAGAAGCCCAGGAGCAGTTGGGTGTGACTGGGTAGGCTGGTTCCAGAGAGCGAGGGGTCAGGGACACAAAATTTGGAAGAAAACACAGAATTGAGGCATTGGGCTTTCTCATGAGCAGAGTTGGCTATGGTGCCATTTGAAGAGAGGGAAGAGATGGAAGGGGAGCATCCTCTAGAGACAGACTTAACAAGGTTCCACCAGCTTTTAGAGGTGGGAGACAAGTTTGAAAGTTCAATTTTGAGGTTGAACAGATGTCGTTTGTTGACTCTCCTGAGATTGAACGGACACTTGTTTTAGGCTCTGTGGAATGATCTGAGATTGCCTTCAGTCTGGTTCGCTTTCCAGTAAGATAAGGCAAGTTGTGTCAGACCAACTGCCTCACCACAGGATTCAGTGTACCATGGGGGGTGGGGGAGCGAGAAGGGTAGGCCAACTGAAGACGAGATGGGATGGATCTGTGCATAAGAGAGAACAGGTTTCTGTGGAAGAATTCCCAGACTGAGTTAATATCAGGGGCAGTAGATATGGGAGACCAGTTCTGAAGACAGATGGCTGCTTCCAGTCCCTGCCAATCTTTCTGAGTGAACTGCCAAATTCAACAGCACTGAGGCAGCTCTCTGAGAATAGCCAGAGAGATGGTGACTCTCACAAGCATATGATCAGATGAACCAATTGGTGCCGAGGAAGAGCAGGAAACATTTGTAGGAAAGTTTGTCAACACCAAGTCCAGAATGGACGATTTGCCATTGGGGAGAAATCCGGGTTGGAGAGTTCACAGATTGAGTCAGTCATATTTAGTCAGAGAAGTCTTTTGCTGAAGTGCCATGGCTGGTGAGAGAGTTACCAACACCCAGCCAAGTTGCATGGTGAAAATTCAAATTACTACATATGAGGAAGAGAGAGTTTGGTAGAGTGGTTAAAATTTGGTCCATTTTTGTCTGAGAAAGACAGAGATGTAGATAGAGTAGTCACTGTTTTGAGGATGGCACAACACAGACAAACAAGAGGTGGGAGCATGAGGACGTCACAGCCAAAGAGACTCCAGTAGAATGGGAGGAGTAAGATCAGTATAAGGGCAGTGGGAAGTTGACTTATTGATGAAATGTGCCACTCCGACACTGGGGTGTGGTTCAGGCATGTCACATCAGAAGAGACAATATCAGAAAGAGGATGTGCAAGAGCAGGAAGAGACACTAATCAGTCAGGGAAGTCCTGTGGGAGGAAAGATTCTGCAAAACAGATGATGGGCAGTTTATCAGCAGTGGCCTGGATTGAGAAATGTCAGGTTGGAATTGAGGTCAACACAGTTAGGGACAGGGAGGAGGCATTGGGCGGGTGCAGAAGCTTTGCGGGGGCAGGGGGAGGTTTGAATGTGTGGGATGAAGGGTAAGCATTTAGGTGGTGGGGTGAGGGGGAAGCATTGATATGGTGGGGTGAGGAAGGATGCAGAAATGGGGGCATCTATGTTATTAGCTTTGAGCGGGTAGGATGAGAGGGTAAGTGGAAAGATCGGACATGAAGTGGAGGGATGCTGATTCCAAATTCTCAAATTGGACAAATGGAGATGACGATCATGGGATGGTAAGTAAGAATTTTTGTTGAACGCATGGAGAAAGTGATAACTTTCATGATTGCTGTTTTAGTTTTGTAATAACTTGTTTATGCTTTGATAACTCAAGTGATTCGTGTGATTACTAATGTGTTTACTTGATTACTCTTGTAATTACTGTTGTGATTCCTTTGATTACTCTCGTGAATGCTCGTGATTGAGCGTGATTACTTTGTTCTCTTTAGACTTGCTGCAGAGAGATGATCAGTAATTAACAGATGGTGCAATAAAATCAGCCAAAGGAAATTAAATGCTTCACAAGTATGGCAACATGTTAGCTTTCATTTGCTCCGTCTTCTGTTAGAGTTAGTGATAGGTTCCACTACATGATATCCTGTGCCTCACCAATCAAGTCTGCACAATGGTTGTTTGTCCGTGCTCTATCTTTATTGAATGCTGAGCGTCAAGCAAGGAAGCAGCATGTACCATTTTTTAATTCTTTGGTAAGACTCGGACTGGGGTTCAAACAGTCGACCTCCCAGACTCAGAGCAGGTGCTCCAACCATTATACCAACTTGTCTGGTTGTTGCTATTTTGACAAGTAAGGCCATACAAGCCTTCCACTACAATGGAACATTGCTCATCAGGAGTCCTTAGCCAAACCTGGAGGAACATAAAATCATAAGTTGAATTGCTTGGCTGAAGGTTCAAACTGACTTAAAGAAACCCTGTCGAGTTAAGTATTTTACTAAAATGCTGAGTCGGAAAATAAAAGTTTTGTTAACGTTTGTCATTGAGATTTTTCATTGAGCCACGGACTTAGTGATCATATATGTTGAGAAACATACCAATCGTACAGTGTAGCATCAGTAAGTCGTACTGGAATCCAATCTTGTTATTTATAAAGGTACGAATCACTGCCAATCATGCTTTTCCATCACTCAGTGCACATCAAAACAGGCCTAATTCAGCACAACCCAGAGGCAAAAATCCCTAATAAGAACATCCACAACCATGTCATGTGAATAGTAGAGAACTTACATATGAAATTCCAAAAAGGCTGAACTCCATCATTCCTGAAATGACAAAATCACATTACAAGTTAAAACCAGAGGTGGCCTCTCACCAATGAGTACGAAGGTATCAACATTCTGTTTTGTTTCATCCAGAATATATTGTTCAGTTGTCGAACATCGTGAAGCATACAAAGTCTGTTTATCAATACCACAAACTCCACCACTATTGAATGGATTTCAGGGAAAGGTTGCATTCCAAGTAGTTTGAATCGAGTCGAATTAGTCAAACCGGCTTTTACACGTGGCTGCCAAAGTCAGTTCGCCAGTTCCAAAAGAAGCACAGTGTGGCACAAGGCATGTCAACACTTTAGTCAATGTCTGAGGCAGTCCAGTGATAAGAGGCCATCCCCGGTTGTAGATACGTTAATACTCACTGATAAGGCCAACTCCTGTTTTAAATATCTTAATATTATCAGGATCAAACAAATCACTGTAGGGCCTCAACTGGAGAGGCAATTTTTCATGACATTTCATTGCTGTGTGTGTGTGTGTGTGTGTGTGTGTGTGTGTGTGTGTGTGTGTGTGTGTTTGTGTGGGTATACACACAATGTGTGTACAGTACAGGTGTATATTGATCACCCATATTGAATGGCAATGTCTAGCTGCTTGAAGTAACCTGATAATCACTGTCGATAAGAGATTGTGGAGAGTGTTTGAGGAAGCATGAACCTACCAATGATGGAATGCTTCAGGGAGATCCAATTGGCAGTGTTGTCTCCCAGCCAGTGACCAGCCCATTGGCCACTGCTTGGAAATGTTGAGCGTGTGATAACAACACTGCGCTTTCGTGTCACGTTTTGCAGAGCTCTGAGGGTAAAAGTTCAGTCGTTTTAATTCATTTTTGTCAAGACAAAAGTTTGTCAGCCATGTTTCACCACCAACAGCATATTCTTGATGAAACAAACAGAATCAAGGTAAACCTGGTCAGAAATTAAGAAAGACAATTGTCCAAATGACCAGCCAAGTTCTCCGTTTACATCTCTTCCAAACTCATCAGTAATTGATGATCATGTGCAGAATCTAGTGTTACTTTATCTCGATATTATGAAGGATGAAAACATAAACTAGGAATGACCAGTCAACCTCATAGATTCGATGAAGACGTTAAATAATTTGAGTCAACCAGTCTGCATCATTGAGCACTCGCCTCGACGCTTTCTCATTGGGTTTAACTCTGGATCCGACTACAAACACTCATCCTGGTGCTTTGCAGCAAGGGCGACGCATCAATGTGTACACCGTCCATCACATGGATGTTAAGCCGGGTGTTCTGTCTGCTAGCATTAGTCGGTTGATGAGAAAGATCACACGGTGGCTTTGATGAAAAGAAGATGAGTTATCATCAGCACCTTGAACAAATGACAATTCCTACAAGAACGTAAGAATGATTGTGCCCATTGAAGAAAAAGTAGTGGTAGTCGTAGTCATAGTCGTAGTGGTAGTCGTAGTAGTAGTACAGAGTTGCCTTGTAGTTTGCATCATTAAATGATGGAATAAAACTATTTATGGCATAAATAGAAAAATTTAAGTGAGAATAGAAACCATTTATTCTAAACTTCAAATTTAATAAAATATGACTCCAATAATGTAAATTTCGAAAATAGTGCAACTAAAACCTGGGCCAAGGAAGAAGAACCATTAACGTTGAACCACAATTTGGGAAAAGAGAACGAGCCCAATTTTAAAAAAGAAAAAAAAAAAGTGTACAAATTGGCCACTTGATGAAAGACATGTAATTAAATGGAAATTAGTGTGGATAGATGTGCAGAAAATGTTGAAAGCTCACTCAAGCGTAGGCCTGGTTTGGGCCCAACCGTAAAGGCTGTGCACGTCATAATGCAGAGTGCGGTTGCCGTCAGGCATTTCGTGCAGAGCTTCCATGCAGAGCGTCTTAAACTGCAAACCCTTTTCTCTGTCTGAAACCACTGCAAAACAGCACAGCCGGACAGAATTCGCAAACACATCATTCTCTCCTGCTTGAATGACCGGCGCTATGGGGAGCCGTGGATCGCGCGGATCCCGGAACACGATCAACCACCTCCAATTGCCAAAATTTCAAAATAATCGGTGAATCCAGTGCAAACACAGTGGGAAGCTCAGATTGAAGTCACTGCAAAGGTGAGGCTACAAAGGCGAGTCACCTGAACTTCAATGAGTTAGGAAGTTTGAAACATTTTTTTTTTGCCAAAAATGAACCTCATGAAACTGGCTTCATACCTAATATGAACCACGACAAGGGTCACCCTAACCCCTGCCACCCCCACGTGTCATTAGAATCCACTGATAAACGTGAACCCCAAGGAGATTGTTCGGACCGTATGATCCCGTTCCTGGAGATATTGCACAAGTGCGATCAGTTCGACCCAGTGAGCAATGGAAGGATTTACTGTATGAACAAGATCTGTGGACATTTGAAGGCAGAACACGTACATGGCATGTAGGGAGGTTTATTCAAATCGTTCCGTGAGCATCCCACCGTGGAGCCTGCTACGAAGTTGGAAGGCTCATTCATGTCCTGTGAAAGGGAAGGAGGGAGAAGAGGGAGAGGCAGAGATCAAAAGAAGTGGTGGCAATTCTGCATTAGGCTTAAATGTGAATATGAATGTGTCCAAAAGGGCTGGAACTAAAGATTGAGAGTCGTTGTTATCATTTGAACATTTCCATAAGCACTTTGATTGAGCATGTGACAAACTCCACATTTTGTCTTTTCTGTTATATCAAATAATCCATTTTTTTTTCCTAGATTTTATTTTAGGAGAGCTTTTCCCCGGAACTACAAAGCAACACATGTTAGAGAGGACACTTGAGTGGTTTCTTTTCATCGCAAAAGTTGTTTGTATCAGAGAGAAATAATGTAACACTGCTTGTGATCATTGTCGTTTTGATTGTGCATTTACGAATCAAAACAAATAAAAGGAATGTTTCGACATATTATTTTGCAACGCGCAACAGAGAGCTCTTTTGTTAACAGACTCGCATGCATTCACACAAATACACCTGATCTCCTGAAATACCAACAACGATTGCTCCCACGTCGTGTTGTGCACTATGTGCTAATACAGTGTTAAACTTTCCTTGGCTCAAACTGAGTTGGTTCGATAAAATGGTGGCAACATACATATTCAGGGACTCTGTGGTGAAGAGGGTAACACTGAGGTCCCCATTGTTCTGATGGTCGATTCCCACGGCCCCATGGCTGCTGTGGAAATATCCACGCCATTTGAGAGGGTGGTGACCCGTCCAGGATCAATTCTAGCCTCAAGGTATTTGCAACTTGTCATCAAAATACCCTAACACTCTCTCAAGTGTATGGGCTCAACTCCCACCACCAATATACATATTAAGTAGGGACTGGTGGATGTCCAGGGATTGTCATCTTACACTCGGGTCATGTCGTGCCATGGCCTTATGGAAAAAAGGAGTGTTCCCATCTGAACCCCTGGCTCATGATGCTCAGAACCCAGGTTTAAACACCATGTGCCACAAGTGTTTTCTCAAAGTCTACTAGTGTGCTTGTAGTTAATGAAAAAAGTCCACTGTGCATCCTGCATGTGGCTTGAATACAAGGATACTCCATGAGACTGAGATCAATGTATATAAAGGAATAATTGGTCCACATATTGATGGTAAGTAATAAGATAAACTTATAAACCTTGCATTTATTGTTGGATTTGTTATAGCTGGATTAGTGGGGGTTCATAAGTGGATGGGCCTTGTCATTGAGTTATCTAAGTAGTGTGCCTATACATATGGAGCTATAAAAAGTCTCAGATTTTTCTTCTCCAAGTTAACTTTCTGAAATACACCAAAATCTGTTTCTGGAGTATGCTCCCCTTCCATCCCTTCCCTCTCTTCAAATGACACCACAGCTGACTTGAGAGAAGGCTGAATGCCTCAATTCTGTGTTTCCTTCCAAATATTGTGTCCTCAACCCCTCACTCTTGGGACCCTCCTTCCCTATGGTGCGCAACTGTTCCTGCACTTCTGTGTCTTTTGCACCTGAGACGGTGGAGAAGGTTCTTTCAACTCTCAATTCTGACTCTGCTTATGAACTGGATGGCATCAGCTCACGTGTCCTAAAAACGTGCTCTGCTGCTCTTGCGCATCCTCACTCTGCCCTTTTCACAGTCATGTGGCCCAGGTCATCTTCCACCTGCTTGGAAATTCCTGCATTACATTAAAAGTTGCAAAACGGATCCCCTCAACTGCAGACCTATAATTTTACTTTGAATCATCAGCAAGGTCACGGAATCGATCATCACAGTTGATATGAAATTCTTCCTTTTCTCCAACAACCTCATTTCAAATCGGCAGTTTGGTTTTAGACCAGGTCATAACACCTTGGACATGCTACCTCTACTCTCCCACAGCAATGGATGGAGGCCCTTAATGTCAGACATGAGATCAGGGCCATCTCTCTGGACATGTCTCTTGCTTTTGATGGAGTCAGGCATCCTGTTGATTCAGCCTTACTCTCCAACCTCTGCCTATTGCAACTCCACACAAGGCTTACTGACTTCCTCCACTCTCATCGCCAATGTGTGGCACTCAACGAAATTCTTTTATTTATACTCCCTGTGTAGGCTGGAGTGTCCCTAGGCAGTGTACTGGGCCCAGTCCTATTCACAAAATGATCTCTATCACTCTCTACAAAATCCCCTTTATGTATTTGCTGATGACTTCACTCTGCCGTGACATCCCTCACCATTCATACGGTCACTTGGCTGCAGCCTCTTCCCTCTCTTCAGACCTCAACAAAATCAGAAGCTGGTCAAACACTTGGAATATATCTTTCAACACTGACAAATCTCACACTCTCACAATCTCTCTCCAAAAGGACCGCATGGCAAACCCTCCCATCTCCAAGCACTCCTTCCAAATTTCAAGTTTTCCTTCCTGAGAGTTTCATTCTGTATTAATTTTGTTCACCCGATGCATCCTCTCCTGCCCCCCCCCCATTCCTCCCCACACCCATTGTTTGTCAAAGTCTTCCTCCATCTTGACCTTCAACTCTCAGGTCAGGTATGGGAGCATGTGCCAGAACAGCGCGTCGCTGCGTCCACTTTCCGCCGGTACTCCAGGGGCCTCCGTCTGGCCATCCCCCAGGCAGATGCCAGGCCCATCCCCATCTCCTTGAGATGATGGTCAACCTGCTGCAATCACGAGGCACGTGGTCGGCCCACTGGCCTCCTCCACTCACGAGACTCCCCCGCTGAGAGAATCTGGTGAGCAGGATCAGCGTCAGGAAAACGAGCCACATGTCCATACAGCCGCAACTGACGCTCACGGACCATGCAGGTCCGCTGATATTTTACGTTTCTGTCTCTGTGTCTCTGTCTGTCTCTCTCTCTCTCTCCCCTTGTGTCTCTCCCTCTCTCTACTGTTCCTTTTGTTCTGTTGTGTCTTCATCCATTCAGTGTATTTGTTGTACTAACTCTTCCACGAGCCTCGACTATATGTAGTAAAAAAAATACCTATTGCATATTTTATTCAGTAAAAGTGGTCATCAGATCACAAAAAGGATTCGTTTAAAGTTTGTTTGTTCTTACGATCCACAGGCCGTCAAACTTCAGGATGTCGTAGAGGTCTGATATCTCTCTCGCCCACCATTTGTGTGTGCGTTGCTTAAGGAAGTCGGGGAATGCTGCATATGCTCTGTATCGCTGCTCAGAGAAGAAACAACTGTGATCACATGATCAATCGAGCTTTGAAAAATCCTCATTCCATTCATTATTGTGGTTGTGAAAAACCAAGGTTGTAACCCTGTCCTCAGAGGTGTTGGTGGTATTATTAAAACAATTTTTTGTGCAGACCATGCAACATGATGTAACCAGCTGAGGGGGGCAATGCTTACCTTCACCTGGTCTTTCCAGTCTAAGCTTTCATTCACCGTTATGTTGGGATAATCAGGCCACACCTAAGGGGCAAATATAGTGTAAAAGCGACACCTTCGGAGTTCTAGCGAGCAGTAAGGATCTTTTGTAATATTTAAAAAAACTTTCATCTTTCTTTTCAATAAAATATCCATTAAAACTTGTCCAAATGTCTGTTGGAAAGCTACCATCCTTCGAGCATTGTGGGACCTCCATAGTAATATTACACCAGGAGTAAGCCTCATGAGAAAATGCGCTCAAACTCCCATTGAGCGGGTGATTTGAAGTTTGGTCAAGGTTAAGTTTGCTTCTGAAAAATACTTAAGAATCTCTTACTTCTGCAAGCAAGTGCAAGCAAATAGGACAGCCAGCTTATCGGCATCTCCAAAGCACAGTATACTCCACAGGAGATATTCCCACTATTGCAGCACATGAGATGTCAATTTCAATCGAATCCTTTTGGCTTGGCAATTGAATCAGGATCAGACGGCTCTGACGTGAGATTATTATCAAACAAAATATCCCGCTGCCCATATGAAACATCTTTTCCATCAGAATCTGCTTTTTAATCTGTTCCTTGAAATAAATTACTTAAAGTCTTGTCCAGTTGTCTGAACTGATACCACTGTGACAAAAAGACATTTTATCAATTTGATCAACCAATATAAAATTGGCATTTATCGTGCGGCCGAGAGGTACGAACGACACCAGTACCTGGAAAGGTCATGGGCAACGTTGAAGAAAAGGACCTCACATCCTTCATCTTTGTGTCCTCCTTACCTTGCCAAACATGATCTGGCTGCCATCATTTGTCGTGATAAACACGTCATTTTCCACTCCTCGGGTGAACGGGAGGTAATTGTCCGTCTCGTTCGCCGAAATCGCTGGATCCTTGGAAAGGTTGAGAAGAAAATCATTCTGTGCACCTGTGCATTTTATTCAGTCAAAGCCAGTGGGGTACTTTTCCTGAATTATTGCATGGAAGGCGGAGGAAGTTACCAGAATTAATATGAAATGCATGTCCTCAGAATGCATCTGCTCGATAAGTTGTGGGAGATGAGAAAAGTCTTCCTTGTCAAGAGTGAAGTCCAGCTGCCTCTCCATGTAGTCAATATCTGCATATTGGACGTCCTGTTCCATGCAGGTGGACAGTGGGACGTGGAATGAAAGGTGTGAAAACGATTGGGAGTAGAAAAAGGAAGAAAAGGTAGAATTAGTTTTGGGGTGAAATGTGTTTATTCTCAGAAGGTTAACTTACACCTTGTGAAACCAGCGAACGATCAATGTCTTTTATAGAATCATTTTAACAGATGACAGTGCAAGTAAAAGAGCATATCTACCAAGTTAATGTGAATCTGCAAGAAGCATCGTTCTTTTCTTGTTTTCTTTTATCTCCGCAGTTTTCACCAAAACTGATTTGGTAGAAAACTGTTGGAGTGACAAGTTATGTAAGAATTACTTACGTAAGGCATGCCGGCGAGTTTCATCGCCTTGTAAAGCTCTTCGATTTCTGAATCGTTCTTGTAGCCATAACGACAAAGCTGGAACCCAAGTGCCCAGTACGGGGGTAGCATTGGTCGTCCAATCAGCTGTTGTGTGAATAAGGATGGCAATGAGATGTTCAATTAGGAAACAATACAGAATCATTCTCGAAAAACTTTAACAGTACGGTGTTCGGGACTCAAGCATTATAAACCTAATTTTTTTTGGTCAGCAGCACACAGTGCTTGCAATCATAATAATAAAAATAATCGTCAATCATCGACTACTACAACAACAACAACTATGACTACTAATACTACTACTACTACTACCACTACTTTATGATCCCAATAATTCACACATTTTTGCAGGGTTGGTGAGGGAGAGGTTTACCCAAGTATTTTGTAAACCGACGAAGGGGAAGGCCCAAAACGTCAGCTTCACTTCTCTCCAAGTAGTGTAGTAGAGAGTAGAAAATCGTGCAAATTATGATACAAGCATCAAATTTGGCATTTCTGTTCTGCAGGGCTTTCTGATCAAATCTGCCCGATTGGCTATTTGAAAATCCAAATTTTGAAAAATTTGAAGAAAAATTTTTTTTGAAGTCACAGCTGGGTGAAATTCTTGAAGCGCAAGTGAACATCCCAGACAGAGAACCAAGGGGAGATGCAGTTATCATTGATGGCTCAGCACTTATCAATGCCCTACCTCCACGCACTAAAAAGATATTTGATGACTATGCTAAAGAAGACATCAGCCCAAAGGTGGAATCCTATGGTGTCAGGTACGAGAGAGTGGACGTAATGTTTGATGTGTACAAGAAGTCGTCTGAAGTCCGAGGCAAGGTCGAAAAGGGGGCAAGGAATCAGAAGAAGAGTGACAGGAACCAGTAAGACCCCAAGTAACTGGAGAAGCTTTCTTCGAGATGACAGCAACAAGACTGAGCTGCTTCACTTCCTTGCGGAAAAGATGTGTGAAGCAGAGACGACAAGCACAGTCATTGTCACAAAAGGAGAAGATGCCATGAGCAACACAAGGAAGTCACTGGATGCTGTGGCTCCATGTTGTCATGAAGAAGCTGACACTGAAATATTTGTACACGCCAGGGATGCAACGACGGATGGTAGCAAGTCCATGATCATTAAGGCTAATGACACGGACGTACTAGTCATAGCAATATCTGTACTGCCATCCTTACAGGAACTAGGTCTTGAGAACATGTGGATTGCCTTTGGCCAAGGAGCCAAGGAGGCGTGATGGATTCCAGTCCATGAGGTAGTTTCTGCAATAGGGCCTGAGAAAGCTAGAGGGATCCCATACTTCCATGCATTCACTGGATGTGACGTCATGTCTGCCTTCCGCGGTAAAGGGAAGAAATCTGCATAGCAGACTTGGAACATCTTTGATGATGTTTCTGAAACATTCACCAATCTCAGCCAGCATCCAACATTGATTAGTGATCTTGACTTTTTAGAAGTTTTTTTTTTTTTCAAATTTTTCAAAATTTGGATTTTCAAATGGCCAATCAGGCAGATTTGATTAGAATTCCCTGGAGAACAAATGTGCCAAATTTGATGCTTGTATCATCATTTGCACAATTCCTCTCAAAAATTGCTGTTATCTGCCCCACTAACGGCAGATCAATCACTATTTAAGGTATTATATTTCCTATTTGTTTTGACTTTCATGAACCGGCTGGCCAAGCTGAAGCTAGTTTGGAAAGGGATTTTTAACCTGTTCAGTATGCCTGTGATAACCCGCCTATACTTCACGAAAGACACAGTGGGGTCTTTAAGGCCCACCAACTAACGTAAGCAGATGGGACACCCAGTTTAACGTCCATCTGAGGGACAGCATGCACTTGATGCAACGTCTGGACTGTGATACACTAAACCGATGACATATGGTTGAGCCCAGAATCGTATTCAGCACTGCATCATGTTAGAATTGTAAATCTCTTGGTTCATTCCATAGATTCCCTTTTTTCCCTCGAAGTTTATCACTTATATTCAGACAACACTGCCTGATTTTTGTATTATGAAATGGTCCATCAGAAACCAGAAGGAACAATTTTGTTTCATCGAAGTTGATCATCGTCCATTGTTACATACCGTGTCAACTTACTTGATTCATTACTCGATTTACAAAACCCAATGTCGATAGCAAATTAACTCGATCAATTTTACAGCCGTTTTGACACAAATGATTTCAGCAATCTGTTTTCAGCACAGTGCTCCGCTATATCTGAAACAGAAGGCCAGCATATAGTCATCAAAGTGAATGAAGTGGAAAAACTGTTCAACAACTTAAATCCTCGCAGAGCAGCTGGCCCTGATAAGATGATCTGCGGCTGGGTTCTTAAAGTATGTGCCAGACGGCTGGCAGTGTCCTACTCTGTTCTTTTCCAGCAGTCAACGGATTTACATTCAATTCCATCCTGCTGGAAATCTGCACGTGATGAATTCCACGTAAAACTGGACAAGCGATGCAAAAAATAAATTTCGTTCTGACGACAGCAGAATTAGTTTTTCATTTCAATGAAATACCAAAAGAGAGAACGAACGCCCTTTTCGTTCGTTTTCAACTTTTATTGCATTTTTTGCAATGAACAATATGTTGAGCCTGTTTTCGAAGATTGGACATTTGGGATATTTTGTGATTCCGTCACGACAGTTTACCGGCCATGAAAATTGGATGAGACTACTTTCGAGCAGAAAGCAGGTGAAATTCATTAGTTCATCAGTTGAGCTTTTGCGATATGTATCGCGCAGTTGCAAGAATTCAGCATACGATCAGAGTTTTCATAATAAAGATACCTTCCCATAACCTATGTCCTTTGGTGTGTGATTCCGTCATGCAATTTCAATTAATGATTACTAATTAAGTGCTATTTGTCTTGGAATTTATTTTCCACTGATCATTCCTATTGGTCATGTTTGTCATTACAAAAGCATTATCATCGTGACATTTTGGGATATAACTTGAAAATATCTATATATTAACACTGAAGGACCAATTTTGTGCTCCTCCTAGCGGTCGCGTCACGTTTTTCTCGGTACTGTGACCTGGACTGAAAGAAACTTCGTACCTGTAAGAGTGCATCGCACATCGTGGCAATAGTCACCTTTCAACTCTGAAGCAGAATAAACACTTTTCATTGAGATGGGGGCGAGGAGTGAAGAGGCAGGGGGCAAGGTAAGCAAATTTTTGGGCGAGGGTAATCAAATTGAAAGCGGGAGATGGGGGGGAGGAAATGGGGCGGGGGATGAGTGGGCGGGGGCTGGGGTGAATTGGGCGGGGTTGAGTGTGAGGGGGTGGACAGGGGGGCAGGGGCCCGGGGACAAGTGGGGTGGGGAATCAAGAGACCGGGGGGGCGGGGAGTGAAGAGGCGGGGGCGGGGAAGGGGTAATTAATTATTTGGGCGGGGGTAAGCAAATTGAAGGCAGGGGGGGGGGAATGGGGCAGGGGTGGGGAATGAGTAGGCGGTGGCAAGCACGCCCTGTCTCCAGTCCATGTCCCTCGAGTGTGGGTGAGCTGGTGAGGGTGGTTGAATGGATGGAATCCGTCTGTGACGGGGTTTCGGCTAGTGAATCTGAATCCAGAAAAGTCTCGTGCAAATGGTGATTCCGTCACGCTGGAATTCATGACCTGTTGTTCGAGTACCCAAGCGAGCATGACCCTCTGAATTGAATGACTACTGGTGGATCGCATTAACCTCATCGACAATGAAGTGATTCAATGATGGGTGATTGTGTGCATGTGTACGGAGTGCTGTTGGTGGAGTTTTTATCAAGGGCGGTTGTGTGGTTGATGTGTGTTTTTAACCAAGCCCATGCCCCCTCCCCTAAGGGGAAGAAAAAAATATATGCAAAAACTACAAACAAACAAACAAAGAAAGCACAAAACAAAACAAAACGAACAAACAAATAAATTTCATTAATTAAAAACTTTTTTCCATTTTATTCCTTGGATTTTGTGTCAATAAATTAGTATGGTGTTCGCGCAGGTATGATGGGCTGAATGGCCTCCACCTGTGTTAGATTTCCTTGTAAGTTTCCTTGTAAATACCCAAATATTGAAGCAGCTTCACCGTTTAAAAATCACAATCTGTTCAAGCACTTGGAATATGCCTTTCAATCATGACAAATCTCACACTCTCACAATCTCTCTCCAAAAGTACCATCTGGCAAACCCTCCTATCTAGTTTCTAAACAATCCTCTTGAGGAAGTTCAGTCATTCAAACATTCAAGCTCTTGGGTCTCACTATCAATCATATTCTCTCTTCGGCAAACCACATTTCAAAGTTGTCCTCCAACGCCAGCCGCTGAAAAACCTCCGTCATACAAAGTCCTTCCTGGGCACACTTGAACTCCTATCCACGTACAAGGCCTTCATCTGCAACTTGTTGGAGTACGACTCTACCCTCTGGGCTTGCTCCCCTGCCTTACATCTTTCTCAGCTTGATGCCATGGAAACCAAGGCCTTTAAGAACAATGGAATCTCCCACACAGAATTTGAGTTTAAGGGCTTATCATTTCATTTCGCCATCACAAACAGGTCAGTGGTGTCTCCGTCTTCCACCGCCTCCTTTCTATTTTTGCACCCTCTGCTCTTTCTGTGCTTTATCCTTCCCTCCCCCCCCCCTCCCAGGTTTCTGCAGGGCTCACATGATCCACCATCAACCCACTTCTGCTGAAACTACCTAAATCAAGGAGCACTGCTCACTTCCAATCATTTGTTCCTCTTTTTCCCCACCTGTGGAACCAAGTTACACTTTGTCATCAATCTCATTATTCCCCACAGGTCTTCAGGACAGTTGTTCACCACCATTTCAGATCATCCTTAATCCAAAACCTTGATCTTTTCTACCCTCGTTAACCCGACTTAATCCCTCCTTCTTCCAAATTTCCAGTTTTAGCTACTTCTGAACCCATCTTTTGCACTCTATGCATGTGTGTTTTGCATCTGTTTTTGTCTGTCACATCCTTATCCGTTCAGTGTACTAGCTCTTCCACGAGCCTCGACTATGTGTACAATAAAAGTCTTTGGAGGGAATTGTTAAGAGATTACTTCTGCAGCGACTTGTGAATTGCATCGACTAATTTCAATTTGTCTTTTAATGAAGCAAATCTGGTGACGACGCAACCAACATGGATACAATTTGGTGTTATGCGTCCGCTACCTTCAGAGATCTGTCATCCGCATTCACCACAATTCAATCACACCGATTATTGGAGAAGCTGCAAAACCTGAATGTCAACCCATCTCTCATGCTATGGATCACAGACTTCATACAGGATCGGATTCAGTGGGTACAAGTGAACAATATTGTATCAGAACAGACAACAACGAACACTGGGGCCCAACAATGATGTGATCTTTCACCATTGCTTTGTATTCTGCATAGAGAACGATTATATTTCACACTCAAACAATGCGAGCATTTTCAAATATGCAGATGACACTGTCATTGTCAGTTTCTTAAAGATGGTGAACTGGATTAAAGAAACACTCCGAAGAATTTTGTTGCATGGTGTTGTGATAATTTTCTTAAGTTGAACACTCAAAATACTGAAGAGATGATTTTTGATTTTAGGAAATTCAAACCTCAGTTTCCCCGATTTATGATCAACAATGTTGATATTGAGCCCTGTTCACTGCTATAATAATTTATGCATGATCATTGATGATAATATATCAGTCAGAACACTGGAAATCGCTGGTTTCCAAAGGACAACAGCTGTCATACTTTCTTAGGCAGGTGAAATCGTTTTGTATTGGTAAAACGATTTTATATATACAGTCAACCCCCGCTTTATCGCGGTTCACCTATCGCGCTCCCGGTTAATCGCGGGTTTTCCCTTGGAACGTAACTAATTTTTTTCTGCGGATTCCCCCGAAACATCGCGGTAATAATATATAAAATATAAATTATTGAAGCAATAAATTATAACGCGTGGTGCTCGACCAGTCACACAACGCACGAGACAAAGTTTCGCTTGTGAACTTCGAATATTTTCTACGTTTTTTCTCCAAGGCCCACGATGCCGCCCAAACGCCCTACACCTTTTAAGGCTTCTGGCAAGGAACCGAAGCGCCAGAGGAAGGTCCTGACGCTCCAGGAGAAGGTTAAGGTGCTCGATATATGTATAGTATGCTTCGGGAAGGAAAAACGTTTGCCACCGTTGGACGAGCACTGCTCATACCCAGCACCTCAAAA
Source organism: Eptatretus burgeri (assembly GCF_056783735.1). Classification (NCBI taxonomy): domain Eukaryota; kingdom Metazoa; phylum Chordata; class Myxini; order Myxiniformes; family Myxinidae; genus Eptatretus; species Eptatretus burgeri. The sequence goes on along the minus strand of NC_140974.1, from coordinate 29,997,367 downwards.
CCAACCAGACCAAACGAGTCAATCTCCGGCACCTCAAACCCAATCACTGCCAAACCGACCAGACCAGACGAGTCGATCTCAGGCACCTCAAAACCCGATCACTCCCAAACAGAACAGACGAGTCTATTTTTTGGGGAGGCGTCCATTCATCGCGGATTTTCACTAAGCGCGGGGAGGTTTGGAACATAACCCCCGCGAGAAACGGGGATTACTGAACATATATATATATATATATATATATATATATATATATATATATATATATATATATATATATGTATGTGTATATATATATATATATATA